>NW_019730120.1:24046-39293 GCF_002891405.2 Cryptotermes secundus | reverse complement strand
CGCGAGTGTCCTCCACACCAGATGGCGTGCGAGTGTCCTCCACAGGACGACAGATGAGTCAGAATTTGACTCCCGTTAAGCTGAAGAATTTCCTCTCCTCGTGTCATCCATACTGGCTCTGGTGCCCAGCAAGCTTCCTACTCACTGTGTACCGGGGACTCTCTCCCAAGGGGTAAAACGACTGGGGCATGAAGCTTACTGCTCACCTTAAACTAGTTACAAGATCAAGAAAAAAAATGGATCTATACATAAACTCCCCCATACATCTCCATGGCATAGTTCTTAATTAGTTTAGCACAGGTAAAACTTTACCTTTTACTTTCTTACTTACATCTAATACTGCTTCTGTATTTTTGCTTATGCGTTTTATATTTTTGCTCAACAACTTCAATTCAGCAGAGACAAGAAGCTGATGTATTGTACTAAGCTCCAGTCTTGTCTGATATTCCTAATGGTGTATTCAGAAAAAAAGTTAAAAATAAACTGCTGTTTTATACCGTTCTGAACAGTAAATACACGTACATCAGCAAAAATGAAGGCTTGCGTACAGGGGTATTGCAGTGATTCTCGTCCAGCTGTATCGAATTCATTGAGAAAGTACAGTGGTTCCCTCTTAACCGATTCATAAATTTCTTGAAGTAATGAATACATTTATTTATTTGTTTGTTATTTATTTAACGATGCTGTCAGTAGCTCATGTTATAATATTGTCACGTGTTTGAGGATGTGTGAGTGGGTTTATTCACAACTTATATAAACCACTCAGAACCACAAGCAGTACAGTGCCACCACTAATCTCCACAATTCACAAATCACCACAGCACCCACTAAGCCTTTCTCTAGACTGTTGGGTCTTCAACAGCTGTTCTCTAGCAAATGCTTCTAACAGTGGGGATTTTTCAGCTTCCCACGTGCACGTCATTACTATCTGGTGAATATCCCACAACTCAACTCTTGTCAGCTGCTCACTTGGAACTCTGATTTCTAACTGCACCACTGCCACAGACTAGTTTTAGGTACAATTAGAAACATTACTACAAGAGAATTAATTTTCATAGCAGGTAGTCAAGCCAGTGGGACATAGGCACCTTCTTGTTTGCAGGAGATGCAGGAGATTTAGATGCAAAATTTGTAACCCCACTGTTCTAGACAAAAACCTAAATTCAGCAAGCCAAATGTTTACTTAAACTAGTCTGATAACTTCTGGTGTACCAGGACTGAAGCTAGATAAGTACTTATATACAAGTAGATATATTAACTGTGTGTGCTATCAAGCGAATAAGAGTGTTAATAAATTATCACAGTGCTTCACTGCAAAGGTAGCATAGTGTTTATACCTTCCTTGCCTAAGCAATGCCCTGCCAAATGCTCTGAGGAAGAATCTCAGCCCTACCAACAGCTGAACTAGTTACCCATCACCTTTACAACTCTTTCCTAAATTGAACCCTTAATTATTGTAATCCAACACCAGTTAAGCTTACTAGCACCCAACAACAGAAAAAGGACAAAGAAAAGGGTGTCGATCAACACGTGGCAAGCTAAAGGGGGTAAGGAAGGTGAGCGAGGAACAGTTATAGATACTTGACTGCTGAATCAACAACAATTTCTTCTGTTTAATAAATTGCAGTGAACCCTATGCAAGTTATCCGCATTAGGAGTTAGTAATATTGTAAAAGTAGAGAAAGGGCAAAGCTATCCCTGTAACAGGCCATGAAGGCCCATAGGGTTTTGAAATGTCCTGGCTCCCACATTTTCTCTAGACAGTCGAGTAAAAGATAGTGGTTAGTTTGTCAGCCTTACACACCGGCAGTGTTTTATCCCCCAGGAAGATTCCTGGTACTCATTTCTGTTGCAGGCTGAGTCAACCCCAGGTCCATAGTGCGGCTGGAAGGATTAGGTCAATTGAAAAAAAATCCACCCGCGACCTTCCCACTTGTAGCATAGTGCTCCAACCAACTACACTACCACGTGCCCTCATTAGTAATACTCTGCCCTTAACAATAATATTATCAATTTTCAGTAATTGCCAACATCAGTGTCAGCAGTAATTTAGAAAACTGTGGATCCTAAACTCTGACGAGGTGAATGTGTGAAGTCTTGAAGACAAATATCTTGCAGGAACATCGCTTCATCCCCAGATGGATCTGATTTGATGACGTCTCCTGTCATGCAAGAATTCGTTTCTGACTGACTGATTTTAACTTGCCAAAGTCATTATGCAGTGAACATAAGACAATCACATATTGACCACTGAGTATAAAGCAGTTCCCAGAGGCAGAACTCGTGCTTCCCACATGGAAGCTGTTACCCTCTAGTACAGAGGGTTTAGCGGTACCCTACCGAAGATAGATTGTGAGAGCTACACATGTCAAAAGCCACACACTCGTGGCCAGAAAACTACAGACTTGCCTCTCGAGGTAACATATTCACACTTCTCGTCACTAACTCTGGGTGTAAGACAAGGCAGTTGTCCACTGTCCAGATACAAGAAACATGGTCTGATTCTCCTTGAGAAGTAACTAAAGGGCATAATAAATGTTCATGCAGGAAATGTAGCAGCTTTGGACTGTCATGAATGGGTAATACTTTTACGTTTGTTGCACAACCACACCTGAATTATTTCAAGCATGTATTCATATATGCATATATCCCAGTGTGTTTTGGTTACAACAGTGATTGTTTAGTATTTATCTAAAATAATAAATAAAATAAAATAATTGAAAGCTGACTTATAGCAGTGACCAAGCTAAAACATGGTTGAGCAAGGTGCAGGCATTACCTGTCTTCCTGGTTGCTTTCTTGGCTTAATTTTCGACCCTTAAGATTGAGGCAATATGTTCACACGAAACATGGTCTAATTTCTACCACACTGCTACGCACATATAGCCGAAAATCTAACCTTTCATTCACCTCTCCCTTGGGGGTAATTTGGTTCAATATAAAAAATTTGTAATAAAAAGGGATGGGTGCCAGTGAGAGAGATGCTCCCATAAATGTAATTAATGGTAGGTAACAGAATGTGATTGGACGGGCTAAGGAGCCGGATAACATGAGAATCTCAAGGGTGTTGCGCCCAAAACTACAGCATCAGTGGTATCGAGAATAATTTATTCGCCACTAGGACACATTATGAGACACTTACTGATGAAATTAGTAAAGAAAACAACACCGTTCGCTGTCCCATGACGTACTGATAGCAGCCTCATAGTCTCCGATCTCGAAATTAAATTAATTTCTGTTTATAAAATTTCCTATTCAATGCTGCATCAAATCGGGCATATCGCCTTCCGTAATGATTTATGCTCCTTAAGTTCAATTTGAAACTTTAATACAGTAATTCAGTAGCGGAAAGCAGCACATGTCTGGTGTGGTCCAAAAGTGACGCCAAGTGACCGACAGCTTCGAGAGCTACGAACAAAGACGGCACTAATTTTCAGAAAAGCATATTTCTCTCTCGACTGAGAGGCTGCATTCAAACTGGGCAACAAGGTCATAATTGCCCTTGTTATGGCGTAATGGGGGGGAGTGAAGGATTCTTTCCACCGCTTCCACCATTCATACTGTTGCGCCCTTCGGGAATGGCCAGTTGTAAGGCTGAGTGCTTGGTAATTGTCCCGTTAACTACCTTTTAGGTGTGAGTTCACAGTATCAGTATCATGGGAGGTACGGGAGATCGTGGGAAATAGAGGGTGAGACTGGGGTAACTCATTAACGCACATCCCCCTTACTTGGTTTACTCTCGTATACTAATATATGTACTTATATACATCTCACTTTCATAGCCGACAGTTGCCGGTTACGTACACATTGTAATTTAGATGAAAACACACTTGGGTTCACCATCCTAGCTCTCGTGGTAGTTCCTACGTTCTCACTCAGTGCCTACTCTCACACGCTCTCTGCCCTAACCTTGTAAAATGGCACTTTAATAATATCTCACTTTATATCCATGACTGATATGAACAGTTCGACCTACTTGGTGTAGGAAGCTGATGGTGTCCCCTCTGTCTGGTACGACCATGGCTCTGGCCCTCTTGGCCTCTGGCTGACTACTCAGTTAACATTTGTACACAAAGATACGTAGGTCGCCGAAGAAGAAGTAGTAGTAGTAGTAGTAGTAGTAGTAGTAGTAGTAGATGGTGTGGATAGCCCCTCTTCGAGTTGCGTTAGCTACTTTATATTCCTTGCCGACTCCTGTCTTTGGGTTAAGCTCCACCCCTTAATAGAGCGAATTCTCCCCCAAAGGTCCGTCACTGGTTGGTCATCTGGATAGAGAGGGTTGGATCTGCTCAGGCAGTCTCGCTGAGTTGGCACTCTATACGCCATTGCCGTTTGTTCCGCGCGAATCAGCAGTACTATGCAATGTGACAATTTTACACTTACGTTGCTACTTCCTGCATTCTGTTTCAAACATTAACCCTTCGTCTAACTTCTCTAACTGTGAACCCAAGATAACTTAACACCTAAAAGTTACAAAACCCTTGATGAAATTCCACGGCATTACAGCCCTACAGAGAGCCTGGCTGGCTGGCTGGCTGGCAGGCACTTAAGACACGTGCAACACATTCAGCTTGGGGGTGCGCCGCCTTTGGGCTGAGAGTTCAAAACTTATGGCTATACAGGACTGTCGAGGAGATGACATACTGGCGCCTCTACATCTCGAAATTTCCAATGAAGCATCGCATTGCCAGGTCAAGACAATGCAATACGACGTTACGAAAGTCACTATCATGTCTTAATAAATAAAAGGTAAAGTTATTCCGGTATGAGGCCGTGAAGGTCTATAGGGTTGTGAGACGTCGAGTCTCACATTTGTAGACAATCAGTTCGCAGGTGCCAGTAAGGTTGCCAGCCTTACGCTCTGGCCGCCCTTCATCCCCCAGGAAGAGTCCTGGTACTCATTTCTGTTAGAGGTTGAGTCGACCCCAGGGCCATAGTGCAACTAGATGAATTAGATAAAGTGAAAAATATCTGCTCATCGGGACTCGAACCCGCGACCTTCCTTCTTGTAGCTTAGTGCCTCAACCAACTACGCTACTGCGTGACCCATGGCTTAATTAATGGCGAAGTATATTTTTATTTACACATAAAGGTATATAATTTATAAAAGGGTAAAAAATTAAATAATAGTAAGTATTTGGTAAAATGTATAGAAAAAGACAAAGATATCCTTGTAACAGGCCGTGGTGGCCCATAGGGTTGTGAGACGTCGAGGTTCACACACTTTCTCTTGAAATCGGCTCACAGATGGCGGTGAGTTTGTCAGCCTTACGCGCCGGCCGTCCGCACTTCGCCCCCAGGGAGTTTCATGGCACTCATTTCTGTTAGATGGTGAGTCGAACCCAGGGCCATAGTGGGGCTGGAAGGATTTGGTCAATTGAAAAATCCAGTGACATTGTCGTCCTTCCGGCTTGTAGCATAGTGCCTCAATCAACTACGCTACCTTGTGCCCTAATTATAAATAAATACCCAGTAATTATTTCAATAAATGATGATCCAATCATTCAAAAAGGCGACTAGCATTAGAACCCAGAAGATAGTACAGTTTCTAGTCACCGTTCTGAGAAATTCAAATAGAACGATTTTGGGGTGTCTAAGGCGTGTGTTTGGACTGGAACAAGAAAGGATAGTTAACATTTTTAAAATTTGGCCAGATAACGGAAGGAAAGCGAGAGGCCTTGAATGAGGCCCTAAGGATGCACAAAGTGACTTACTGGTGCTGAAAACGAAGAGATGGCGTCGAAAGGCAAATATTCGTAATAGAGAGAAAATGTTACCTATCCTAGAAGCAACCGAAGTTCTTAAAGTTCCGCACAGCCACTGGCTGCACGAAAACAGCATACACGTGTTTGTTTTTCTCCTTAAATAATACGTCACACATTTGGACCCGGTTAAAACTTTATCATACTGCACCTTACTCTTCGGCCATTTTCTAAAGAAACACTTTGTTTATCAAACTATTTAACCCAACTCTGAGTATTGCTATCTGTTTATATACTATCGGATATCATTTCTGTCGACACGTTCCTGCAGCAGCTCTCTGTTACTGACATATGAATAGGTCTGCATGTATTAATGAAGAAATGTTTCCTCCATCCTAGTGTCTGCTGTGTAAACTGCCGAGGCGGTGGAAAGTAAACGTCACTGCATCTGTCTCTTATGATCTTCTCAGAGGATTGTATTACTACTCCAAGAAATCAGCGAGACAATAGCGTGTTATTACAGAGCCCCGTCAAGTTAAAGATGATGTTATACGTATTGCCTTGTTTACGTATTTAGATTTGAGGCTAAGTCACGTTTGTTCTGGAATTCTGGTTTCAGTAATTCTCATATACGAATCCGCTCTTTGTTTTAATTTTGTGTTAAAATATTAAGTTTCTTCTTAATTTATTCTGTCTGTAGTGCTTGTTCAATTTGTCGTTACAATTGTAGAGCCTACAAAGTGCGCAACTAATTATCTTATTCCACGGAACTAAGCCCTTCTTGATAAGCCAGTAGTTTCTTAGCTATTTAAGCAATTACCACAATTTGTGGAACACGAAGGTTCATCAGCCTGCTCGCAAGATCTCACCACTGCTCCGTAACCTGAGCCAGACGAAAGAAGTCCACAGCATTTCATTCTAATTTATTACGATACTTTAGTATCAGCGCATAATTGCGTTTAGGTCTTCGTGTTGGTTTCTTTCCTTTAGATATTCCCACCAAATCTGTGTTACTGCTCTCTTCTCTACCATGTCTGCTACGTATCCTCCCCATCTCATTCTCCATGATTTGATCATTCTAGGGTTATCGGGCCTAAACTCCGAACAGTGAGGCTCCTCTTTGTGCACTTTTCGCTAGCCTCATATTCATTTGTCACTCTTGGGTCCGAATATATTCCTCAGCGCCGTTTTCAAACACTCCTCACTTAGTGTTATTACTTTAATATCAGAGCCCAGATCTGAGCTGCTGCAAACAAAATGCACATCGCTAAAATCACTTTCTTGTACAGAGCTCACTTGGCGGTGCGTTAGGACTTCATTACCCGACACCCGCCCCTGTATTTGGCTTTTTTAATGGCGCTGTCAGTAGGCCATTCCGTGTAGTGCCGAATGGTAGGATTATCAGTGGAAATTAAGTGGCTGACTAACTGTGAGGTACT
Source organism: Cryptotermes secundus (assembly GCF_002891405.2). Classification (NCBI taxonomy): domain Eukaryota; kingdom Metazoa; phylum Arthropoda; class Insecta; order Blattodea; family Kalotermitidae; genus Cryptotermes; species Cryptotermes secundus. The sequence goes on along the minus strand of NW_019730120.1, from coordinate 32,152 downwards.
GTGGCGGAATTATCCTGAAGAGACTGAAGAAAATCCCGAAAACGGTCTAACTTTAATAAATTAATAAAGTTGTGCCATGAAGACGTATAGAGGAAGGGGGTGGATTAGGTATATAGATCCACCATCCTCACCCTCGACACTAGACGGAGATAAGCCATTAGCTTCGCACTGCAATCGCTTTGCCCTCGGTACCCACTTGGATGGGATGGTGGGTGGGCCGCAGAGCAATCTGGACACTGTGGACAGGAGAAAAATGTTGCCCCTGCCGGGATTCGAACTCCGGATGTCCAAGCTGTGGCCCTTTGCTCTGTCGGTGTTAAATCTGGACAACATGAGTGTAACATCGTTGCAATTGGGTAATTTGTATTGTGAGGTGACGGCTGAAAGTCGGAAAAGTGGAACCAGAGACAGACGTCCGTTGCTAAGTAACGACTCGGATATCACGTTTCCGTTACAACGTATAGCAGCGAACGAGTCGTTACCAAGTAACAAGTTGCTAAACCCAAGAACTCCGTAACAACCAACAGTACAGTAGAGGGCAATTAATTGTTCGACGTGGTATCTTCCATGCGGGCCACCTAGCTGTTATAAAAGGCACTGAATTCGTGAGGTCAAGAAGTAGAGACTAGAGAGTGAAGACAGGGAGAGATCAGAGCCGAGATTTAGTAGTAGAGATCAGTGCGAGATTCGTCTGAGTGACGTCGTTGAGAACGAGTTCAATGTGTGAGCTGTTATAACCAACTGAGATTGTAAAGACGTGCCAATAAATCAAATCATCAAATCCAGAACCTATTATTATTAGTCACACGACAGTAGTTTAATTAACGGCCCTTGCTATGTAGCAAAAGTTATGAAATGCAGAATTGGAGACCGCAAATGCTGAACTGAAAAGTCTGCGACAGGAAACTGCCATATCTGTTTTATTATTAGTTTACTGTTTTCGCATTTCCCTAGAGAAGCTGAGGAATACCACGTTACCTACCCGCGGGCCTTGAGTAGAAGTCGCGAATTTCCGAATAGAGTGAAAATTCCGTCTCGATGCCGAGGACACAGAGTATGGAAGTTTCTGGTTGGAGAGAATATGTGAAGACACATAAGACAGCCTCTTCTAATTCACATAGAACATGTTAAACACAAATACAATAAGAGATTACACGAATACGTTTTATACATTCTTACATAATCATATATATACGTATAACAGCGCATATCGTACAGTATTTTATAACAGCTAAGAAATGTTTCCGTATCACAACATTCAACACTGAATTGTGTCTGAAGTAGCCACCGCATATGGGGTAGGGCTTGAGTATTCAATGATGATACTGATCGAAGCATTATTGCACATATTAAATATATGTCGCTCTGAGGAATGCTGTATTCTGGGATATGACGCAAAGCATCACGGTAGAAGTTCAAAGAAGTTTGCTTGCCGCTTGTTTCTTGTTGATTACTTCACTGCAGTGTCTTTCGATCCTGAAGATATAGGCAGCACGTTCTTCCGAACGCATGTGGACTTCTACCAAGCGATATGGCTTCACATAACAGGAGACAGTACTGCTCATAACGCCGCTGTGAGATTCAACAGTTTTCACTTTGTTCCCTGCTCCATGCAGAAACAACGCTCGCTGTTGTGGGTGCTGTAACACATGGCCATACAGTTTACAGTACGGACCGAAAATTCTCTCTCGTGGAAAATCCGGATAAAACCTTAAATTTCTTTAACACAAAATACCGCAAATATATACATTAAACTAAAAACTAATTTTAAAGAAATGATTTTTGTTTTCAGAATTACACGGTTTTTGGACCTTCTTCCTCTTCCGGTATTTTAGAAACTAGAAAACATAATGATTCGGAATTTGGATCTGTTACCGTCCTCAGGTGAGAAGACAAAAACATTTACTTTGTTGGGTCCCTTAGAAAGGGATAACCTCAATCACTGGATTCTTCTTTGTTCAGAAACTCTGAATGCAGGCGTATGGGTAGGTATATCCGCCTTTCTGATGACAAAAGTTTTGTGAGGGCTACTAAGAACTCTTCGCCTCTGAAGGGTGGCCAGCAATGTCTGCTCATGCTTCAGACATAAGGAAGTTTGAGACACAGCAAAACATCCGGAAGTGAAGTTGTGAAAACTACAAGAAATTGTTAGTCAGTGCCTGCTCATCCTTTCGGTTCTCGGAGACTGGAGACAAGAAAAGGCGTTGGGACATAAGGAAACGAGAGGAATGAGAATTGTCCTGTTTTGTGGCTACGCAGCAGAAGAAAGTAACTGAGCAGGGGCTTTACTGTACTAGCATTAGAATCCAGATACCAACATATCATCTGCTCCTGCTTCGAGGGGAAATAAAACGCGCTAGCCTAAATGTTATTTACAATTACATTCCTCTCTCAGAGAAGACATGAAGGTCATTCGCTTAATATTTAAGAAAAGTATCTTTGTTTAGTCTAAGAATCGAACGGGAAACATGAATACTTTTGACAAAATAGTGAGTTCGATATCATTGAAATATGTTGTAGAAATAATTAGCAACAAAATATAATGAGTTATTTGGGCACGCGGTATCATTGGTTGAGGCACTATGCTACAAGCTGAAAGGTCGAGTGTTCGATTCCCGATGAGATCATTGGATTTTTAAATTGACATAATCCTTCCAGCCGCACTATGTCCCTAGGATCAACTCAGCTTCTAACAGAAATGAGTACCAGGAATCTTCCTGGGGGTGAAATGTGAGCGGCCGGCTCGTAAGGCTGACAATCTCACTTCTATCTGTGAGCCGATTGTCTAGAGAAAATGTGGGAACCTCGACGTCTCACAACCCAATGGCCCTCCACGAGCTGTTACAAGGGTAGCTGTAATTTCATGTTACCTTATACATAGACTGCCCTGTAGAAACAACATAGTACCTTCAGGGCAACGGTCTCTATTATCTTCCTCGAGGTAAAAATGATCGTACTAGAAAAGAGGGGAAAATAATTACGTCAAGTGTTTTACGATAACAGATCGAAACCTGATTCAGGAGGAAATTAAGAGGCGATTGAACTCGGGTAATGCTTGCTACTATTCAGTCCAGAACATTTTGCCTTCTCGTCTGTTGTCCAAAACATAAAAATTAGAATATACAAAAATGTAATTTTGCCTGTGGTTCTGTATGGGCGTGAAACTTGGTCTCTGACATTAAGGGAGGAACATAGACTGAGGGTGTTTGTGAATAGGGTGTTGAGGGGAATATTTGGACCGAAGTGAAATGAAGTGTCAGGAGGTTGGAGAAAACTGCGTGATGAGGAGCTTCATAACTTGTACTCTTCTACGAGTATAATTAGAATGATCAAGTCAAGGAGGATGAGGTGGGCAGGTCATGTAGCACGAATGGGGTAGACAAGAAATGCGTATAGGATATTGGTGGGAAAGCCAGAAGGAAAGAGACCACAGGGAAGACCATGGCGTAAGTGGGTGGACAATATTAGAATGGATCTTAGAGAGATAGGATGGGATGGTATGGATTGGATAGATCTGGTTTAAGATAAGGACCAGTGGAGGGCTCTTGCGAACTCGGTAATGAACCTTCGGGTTCCATAAAATGCTGGGAAATACATGAGTAGCTGCAGAATTGGCTGCTCCTCAAGAAGGACTCAACTCCATGAGTAAGTAAGTAAGTAAGTAAGTAAGTAAGTTCTACGCAAGTGCAGCTAATGGTAAAGTTGATTCGATAATGGGGACAGCACATAAGAAAATAGATCTGCCATGGGACTCTCTCTACGAGCTAAGATGATGAATTTTGAGCAAATTGCATAAGTAAGAACAGAGTAAATGGATAGTGTGACGCGTAAAAATGACTGTTTCTAGTTCAATTTAAGTAAAGAATTGAATTTAATTACTTTTTAATATTAGGCTTCTCCGAAAAGATCATTAGAAACCGAATTGAAATTCTACGCAACGAATCTCTGGCAATCGGAATAATAATAATACCTAACTGAACAACAGCTAATAAAATATACGTATGAGTTATGCCAAAACTTATCCACGATCCAGTAATTTTATTGCAGATTCTGCAGATAGGTATGTTAAAAATATATTGCAAAATTCGATGTACATACCTCTTTTGTTGTTACCTGCTTGATGTATATATAGGTTCAAATAAAACTACAATATTCGATTTCACTACGAACGCACATAAAACAGATCGCGCTCTGTATCTCAACCACGATGCAACTGTCTGTTCACTCAAATAGAAGGGACAATAAGCTTTTGCAGCTCTAACGGAAGGTCTTTGCACTGAAGAAGGGACCCCTCTAGCTTTCTCATGAATAGCCATTCTTTCATTCTTCTGACATTCAGCCAAAAATTCGAAAATCCGAAGGGTATAAGCAGTGCTAGCAGAAGACCAAATGATTTTATTGCTTCCATCTGTTTTATGACACCAGGGACAGCTAAAATCTGTCAAGTGTTACAAACAGAAATGAATTTATAATGCAGAACAACTCTGTGAAGAACTGGGAAACCATTTTTGCAGTACGCATCAAAATTAAAACACAAAAAATTGAAAATAGGGTATAACACCTTGCATTAAAAATTTCAAATCTTCCGTTATAATATGCGACACTATGTTCATTTCTGATATAAACAAAGTTAACTCCATCCATTTATCATAAAAATTGAGCTAGATACAGCATTTTTAAACACAACGCTTAAATTTGATTAAAGTTATCCTTGTAACAGGCCATTGAAGCCCATTGGGTTTTGAGTGGGCGAGGCCCCCACATTTTCTAGACAATCGTCTCACAGATGTCGGTGAGGTTGTCAGCCTTACGCACCGGCTGCCCTTTACCCTCAGGAAGATTTCTTGTACTCATTTGTGTTATACGCTGAGTCGACCATATGGCTGTATTGCTGCTGGAATGATTAGGTCAATTGAAAAAATCCAATAATCTCATCGGGAATCGAACCGGCGATCTTCCGGTTTGCAACAGAGTGCCTCGACCACTACCCTACCACGTGGCCCCTTACATCTCCACCGCTCAACTGAATGCAGAATGTGTGGAAAAAGACCAAGGATGATGAAGGAGGCTGAATGTATCGCAGACAGAGCGCACAAAAGAAACTGGTATAACAGAGAGAAGTGATCCCCCACCCCACCAGCTGGGGAACGGGTGTTCTCTTATCTATTACTAAAAAAAAAAAACAAGAAGTAAAGGAGAAAATCAAGTAACATTTAATATATGACCAGTAATTTATGCCAAAAGAAAACACGACAATTAATCGGCATAACCAGCCACAAGATATCCTATCACAACTCGCACAGGCTGTCCCCGCCACAACACCACATATAAGGCATACTTTACAATAAACTTCACGCTAGCATGATACCATCACTGCAATCCCCTGCACACACAATACAGACAAAACCTATATATACATTCTCAACTTACACAATTCCTCCAAGAACACTAATCAGTATGCTAATATTTTGTGCATTACTTCGAGATGGGCCCTCCTGCCTGGAGTTTAACTACCAAACCAAATCTTTCATGGCGCCGACCCAAACAGAATTTAGTTACGGAGCGAGACGTCCGTACACGACGATTTTCCAGGCAGAAGAGACCGGAGACCTCTAGCTTGCGGCCCATGCGTTGGCAGCGACATCTGCGCGGACTTTCTCGCCTGTTACACTAAGGTGACTGAGCTACCCCGCAGCCCGTCTGTCGACACGAAGAGCCCAGATCAGCCGCGCGGCACCCCCGCGCTTCCTGTGCAAGCTGGCACACATTCTCGTCCGTTACACTAAGGTGACTGAGCTAACACGACGCCCGTTCTTGGTCCCGAACACGTGACCTCAAGAGTGCAACCTGCGCGATTGTTGTTAAAGTTGTCTTTCCTTTCCCGTACGTTACACTGTGGTGACTGAGCTACCCCGCCGCTCGGTTGTGGGCTCGGAGACCAGACCTCAAGCTTGCAGCCCACGCGTTGGCAGCGAAATCTGGGCGGACTTTCAAGCCCGGTACTCTAAGGTGACTGAGCTACACCGCAGGCCGTGTGCCGACACGAAGAGCTCAGCTCAACCGTGCGGCCACCGCGCTCGCTGTGCAAGCTGGCACACTTTCTCGGCTGTTACACTAAGGAGACTGAGCTAACCCGACGCTCGTTCTTGGTCTCGAACACGTGACCTCAGGAGTGCAACCTACGCGATTGTCGTTCAAGTTGTCCTACTTCCCCGTCTGTTACACTATGGTGACTGAGCTACCCCGCCGCTCGGCCGTGGGCTCGATGGCCAGACCTCGAGCTTGCAGCCCATGCGTTGGCAGCGAAATCTGCGAGGACTTTCTCGCCTGTTACACTAAGGTGACTGAGCTACCCCGCAGCCCGTCCGCTAACTCTAAGAGCTGACCTCAGGCCTGGAGCCACGTCGATGGTGGGTCTAATCGAACGACAATCTAGTGTTCAATGATAGAGGAGTGATGACGTAGAATACGCCACGGAATAAGGATAGGTAGTAGGAAAAGTAGAGGAAAACAGTGTGACCCGCGGCCAACGCCGCTCGGAGAAGGCACTACAACCAATGAGCCGAAGGGATCGGCTCAGAAGGAAAAGGTTAAGAGGTTAAGGACATGTTCCTGTACCAATACTGGGTTCAAAGACGAGTTTTGTGGTGGGTTTCTATAATGAATATAATCATAAATTTAAAACAAATCGTTTGGATAAGCCTTTGCGGAAGGGACTGAAAACTTGTTTGTTTGGCGCTCAATTACTGCGCATCTCTGAACTCAGCGCCTTGTGTACGTGTATTATGTGAAGCTCTAGCACTGCCATCTCTCGGGATGCAGAGACACTGTAACGACGCGTTACCTCATGACTCCAAGAGTCGCTGTCACGGCGAGAATTTCCTGAGAAAACTTGACTGCGTGGGTTCTGTGCCATGCTTCACGTAAAAATAAATTGTTTTCGCATTCATAACAGTTAATTACTTTGTGACTTTGGTGTCGTTGTTTAATTGTGACTACTTATATTTACAGCAAGTCTTACAAGTATTACGAACACAATTGGTACAGCTTGAAAGACACAATCTATCACTGACGACACAGATTCTAATTTCCATGGATGTCACTGTCTTACAAAAGGCATTTAATTTGTTGTTTTCGGGTGTGGCTCTTGATATACGCTTTGCACTGGAAACAGTTTAGAACAGATTCCGCGTTGCCTAATATATTTGCACAATATTCTGGCATGTCTGCCTGTTTTCTGATATGTCTTGTTTCCACCGCAGACCTGAGAACGCGCTAGGATATGACATTCACTCCCCACTGCCCACAGCATGGACCCGTAGTCACTCCCGTTGAAGTAATGCGCTAGCATTGTGGTAAAGCATTCAGACGTAATTCGATTGCCTTTCCCAAAAGTTTCGAATCGTGGTTCTTCTTTTCAGCCTAATTTTATTTCTGAATTTCAGTAGCATTCCTTTTCGAGTTGTTAGCTGTGATATAATGAGATGTTAATAATAAGAGCAAATATATCTTGGGTGAATAGCGACTCATTTTCTTGGAGAACATATTCAGTGCCCAAGTTCTCTTCAGACTCTGTATCAGCTTCTGAAACTGTAGTGTGTCAAGATGCGATACGATGCTTATGAATGCTAAGGTTCAAATGTGTGCCTGCAGCCCTGTCCGTCCTGCCAGTGTCTATCATCATCATAATCAGTAATCTGTCAAGACGACAGGTCCACAGTCTCTTTCAAAACAATTCCTCCACTTAATGCGATCTAGAGCTTTCTCCTTCAAATGACAGTATCCTCTTCTGTCCCCAAGGTCATCCAGCATCTTCTTACGTCTTCTTCCTCGTCTTCTTGTCACTTCTATCCGCCCATCTATCTTTCCTTCGATAGCTTCTTTTAGAAGGCAGTTTCTGCGTAAAACATGACCAATCCAATTAGCCTTCCGTTTTCTTATTTCATGTAGGATATTCCTCTGCCCACTGACTCTAATTAACACTTCTTCATTTCTCACATAATCGGTCCAACTGATCTTCTCCATTCTTCTCCAACACCACATTTCGAAACTTTCCAGATGTTTCTGATCTACTGCCATCTATGTCCATGTTTCAGCCCCATACAG
>NW_019730120.1:4278-23143 GCF_002891405.2 Cryptotermes secundus | reverse complement strand
TCATTACATATCTTCTCAAGATATTCCTTTTTGGCCCTGTCCGTGGCTCTTTTCAATTCATTCCTCAGTCTCCTGTATTTCCTCCTGCCTTCTTCATTGTTGACATTCTTCCATTTCCTTCGCTCCTCCATTTTACTCATCATCTCCTGTGTAACCCATGGTTTTCTTGCTATCTTCTCAACTTTACCTACCAAATCACTGATAGTATCTAACATGCATTCTTTTATATCGTTCCACTGCGCTTCAGCATTTCCGCTTTCACCTTCAATTGCACCGAGTTTCTCTTCTAGAGTCTCTTGCACGCTTTGTCTTTGAGCATATAACTTCTCCAAATCCCATCTGGGTCTGCGCTTTCGAAATCCTATAATTTTCTTCAACCTGGTTCGGAACTTGGCAACCAGCAAGTTGTGGTCAGAGTCAATGTCTGCCCAGGAAGCGTCTTCACGTCCTTCACACTGTTTCTGAATCGATGTTTCACAAGGATGTAGTCCAGCTGATGCCTCTTCCAATCCCCAGGTGCCTCCAGTGTCTGTATGATGATGAATTAAGACAATATAGCTACATTTCAAAACGAGACACCTGTCACCCTTTTTGACATTCGCCGTGTTAAATAACTAGTATTTCTATCAACATAAATTAATATTTCACAATTTAATTGCTGATAGATCACAGTTTTGAGTCTATTTGTTGACTGATGAAACAAACACGGAAGCTGGATCATTGTTTAAGTCTGTCTGTAAGGAATTTCTCAACAAGTAGAAGGATCTTGTTACAGTCTTGATGGCTGACAATGAAATCGCGAGGTGTCTATGGCGTTGCGATGCTGCGCCCGAGATGTGTTAATGACGTATCCATGACGTGATCATCGGCACTGCACAAGTCCGGGGTTTCTTTTCCGCCTCCCGTTCACGGACTTGCTGTTCTCCGGTTCTGAACCATGACTCTTTTCTAGAACGGCCTCGATGCGTGGGTTCTTGTAGAAGGGATTCTGAAGTGAAGGCGGCAGTTGAGCTTCGGCCTGCGAGTTAACGAGGACAGCTCGGTGAGCTAGGGCGCGTTTAGCTGGATCGACGAAATGCTCTTGTGGAAACGGTAGGGGCTGTCCCTGAAACGTGAGGCCTGGTCCCTGTACGAAGAACTGTTCTATAGCAAAGCCTTCAGCGAGGGACACGTGACCAGCACCACATGAGGCTGCATCTTGTTTGGAAAAAAAAAATCATCTTGACTCCAACACAAAACGGAACAGCAAGGACTTGAAGTCTGTAAATAGTAAAGTTAATATGTGTCCTTCCGAAAAGGTGTTATTGAGACAAAGCCTTATGTATTATATTTCGCCGATCACAGTGGCCTAGCGGTCTAGGATATGATGTGTCTTCGACTGCTCTAATGCTGCGATCCGTGGGTTCGAATCCCACTCAATACATGGATGTCTTTATGCTTTTATTCTGTGTTTATGTGTAGGTAGCAACTTTGCGTCGGGCTGATCCCCCGTCCTTCGGTCCTACCGACTCTCTAAGATTAAGAAACTGGATTGAAACTAAGCATTTCACGGATACCCCATGCTCCAACAGGGAGAAACATGATTAGATAGATAGATAGATGGGTAGATAGACAGACAGATAGATATATAGATACACAGATAGATTGATAGATTTTTAATTTTTTTATATTTTATTTAACAAGATATAGTTAATAATGACAATAATTCTTACAACACAACATGTAAATAAAGGTAAATAATATATATTTAAATGTGTACTGAATTTTACGTGGAGTTGATGTATACAGTAGTATTAGATATATTTATTCAGTAACAGTGCAGTGTAACAGCTACGTGAGAGTATACACCTGATGATGGCCGTTTGCGGCCGAAACATGTAGTGCAGAGGAGAGCAAGCTCAAAGACATATAATATATTGTTTGCACTTAGGACAGCATTCATATCATATATAGAGTGCAACAGGATGCCTAAATATAATATTATAATATTTGCACTTCATTGTCCCGAGACAACAGCGTCTTAATGACTTACAAGGAAGACCATAACAAATAAAGGCTTACTCAGATGCTTCTAGCTGGGGGTGGAAAGTGGGCCACCCTCTGACATATTATACATGGACACTGAGCACTGCAGCTGCTTGATACAGAACTTCACATATCTCTTTGGGGTTAGGTTATGGGCAGAAGTTTCAAATACAGACACGTACCGGTGTAATCTCACAAGAGTGATACAGATACTTTATTACTCTCGAGAGAATATATTTTTTCCCATTCCATAATGTTACTTCTTTTGAGGAATAAGAAAGTACTGAATAGGAGCCAATTTTGAGGACCTAGAAAACCAGTGTCATCTGACAATAACAGTAACACAAGCAAAAAATCAGATAAAATTTGGTGGAGCTACAACCAGTATTTAGACATACTTGACAAGGATAGGAAACATAACTGCATGAGAATTGCACATCTTTTTGGCTACAGTAAAATAAACAGAACAGGACGTCAAGGACACACAAAAACATTTATGGTTCACTCCTGAAGATGAGTGGTTCTACATATGTTTTTAGAGTACTCTGATGAAAGAAACTGGTTTCTCATTTTGCAACAATACAAACACACTAATATGACAGAAACTACGACACACTCTGGGTAACCAGAAGTAACGCCAGTAAACTCAATGACGTCTATTTTATGAAGAATGCCGTCTTCTGAGTTGTGGCACCCTGTAGACATAGTATAAACCGATGTTTTGGGAGAATGTACTGCCTCCAAAACGTCGGTTTATACAATGTCTACATGTCACCACATCCCACAAGATGGCATTCTTCATAGTCACCACCGTGAAAACCTCAAAATATACATGTCTATTCTAAATCTGAAAACCCATTGAACTTTTAGCTGTTGAACACATCACTCTCATCTCAAAAAGGAAAGGGCCATTTAAAAAAAAAATAATTTTCAGGAAACGCAAATATTTTTACCAAATATGTTTCAAATGACAAGCAAAATGTAACATTGATGATGACAGCTGCAAATACAACAGCAAAAATTCTCACATGCAGAAGGAAAAGGCATATTACAAACTGGATAATTCTGATTTTCTCCAGATCTATTTGATGACCTACACAAAACAGCAATCAACTGGAGATTGACATGAAGACACCAACACTGAGACAGGGTGACACACATGCCAGAGTTGGAGCTAACTAAACAGAAAGTGATTTACAAGACACGTGAGACTGACATGAAGACACCAACACTGAGACAGGGTGACACACATGCCAAAGTTGGAGTTAACTATACAGAAAATGATTTACAAGACATGTGAAACTGACATGAAGACACCCACAGGGATACAGGGTGACATACATGCCAGAGTTGGAGCTAACTAGACAGAAAATGATTTACAAGACATGTGAGACTGACAAACATGCAACAAGCAGAACACGTAGGGAACCTCTGTGATGAATATGGGGAAACTTAAAAAATGTGCCCTTATTCAAGGCATGAATCAACATAGGGGATAGAATGACTAATACGTAGGTAAGTCAATAAGTAAGTTACAAATGGATATAGAACTTAAAAAATAAGAGTACTGATTTGAAAAATACTTTTATTTCTCAACATAATCTCCCTGTACATTGAGGCAATTGTCCCATCGTTTCACAAGTCCCTGAAAACCAGCAGCATAAAATTCTTTGGGCTGCTGTCGGAACCACACGGCATGGCCTACCTCATAATGCATGACAGGTTTCAGGCTTCCGTTGAATGGCCTTACGAAGTTTCATGAGGATGTTACAGTATGAGTCAGCAATTTATGGTTTGTCCTTGAGGCTGGAATTTGGTGAGCAATATGCCTTTATGATCCCAGAAGACTGTGAGTATCACTTTCCTGGAGGATGGTGTCACCTTAACCTTTTTTTTGGTAGGCGACGCAGGATGTTTCCACTGCATTCATGCACGCTTTGTCTCGGGCTGGTAATGCTGAACCCAAGACTGACAATTTGGGCTAGCATATCGTGTCCTTCATCGTGGTAGCGATTGAAATGGTGTAATGCCAGACCCATTCTTTGCATTTTGTGTTGCGGGGTCAGCATGCGCAGCACCCATTGTGCACAGACTTCGTGAAAACCTAACCTGTCATGCATTATGAGGTAGGCCATGCCATGTGAACACACCTGGTTCCATGCTTCGGGTGGGATTCGAACCCACGATCCAGCATTCGCGAAAGCAAAGATAGTACATGCCTTAGATGGCGCGGCAATTGTGATCAGCACGTCCAGGACTGCAATAATAAAACTAAATTATGCATATAGGCCTACGCTTTTGAAAGCATTGTAATGTTTTCACAGTGGCAATAATTAACCTTTAACGTATGGTCTTTTAAATTGCCGGCAGCCCCCTACGGCCAGAATTTAAATGACCCTAACTCTTTAACATTGCAGACTTTCAGGAAAAACTGCATATTTTCCGTTCTATGCAACATAGTAATATGAACTAAAAAGAACCTGAACGACAAAATTTTCTACATATACACAAAGAGCAATTTTTACAAACGAAAATTAACTGATTATTTTGTCATGAAATGTAAAATATAATCTTTATCATGTTATGAAATTCCGGAGGACTTACCTGTAGTTTTTTTCAACCTTGAGACTTAGTGATATTGTAAATATAATCACACTATATGCAATAATATTTTGTTCAGACTGTAAGCAAGTTTGAACTGCATCACTTCACAGTTTACAATACCTTACACTTTGATGCGCGTCTGCCACTTCTCCAAGCAGTCCGCAACACAAAGCGCAACATCACACTTTTTACAATAGAAAATGGTGCTCCTGCATTTCTTATTTAGCGAACACACACAAAATTGTCTTTGTTTCCCTTTGGTTGGCCAGTGTTCTGAATGTTTCACCTATGCATTTCAGCAGCCTGTTTTATTGTATCAAATGAGCTTCTGTCAAATTCTCCCTTTACGTCAAGGAATACCCCAAGGGCAATATCCTTTTGTTTGGTGGCATTTTCTATGCATGTAACTACATTACGCATTGCGGTTACAGTAGATATACTTATTTGGTAAGCATGTTGTTTTCGGTGCAGGAATGAATCTTCAATGCACCATTCCTAATGTATCTATCTACTACTTTCTCCATCGTTTTCAAAAGGAATGATAGGGCGATAAGCCTTCGCCTCAGTATAATCAAGTTTCCTGCTCTTCGGTATAAATGTCAATTTGACTTGCCTCCAGGCCCATAGGGATAAACCCATATGCCATGCAGGCTCTAAATATGCGGCATAAGTGTGGGACTAAATGTTCCATCCTTTACTGCAGAAGTGCTGGAACAATTTCATCTGTTCCCTAACACCCATCTAATTTTTGATTGATTGATTACCCGACCGGCCAGGTTCCAGGCTCCCCTGTTCGTTGTGCGTCTACATATGCTCAGGTTCTGCTGGACCCACCCGCTGCCTGAATCATCAATCAGCTTTGAATCAGGGAAATGACTCTGAACAGTTCTTCCAGGGTCCCTTTCCCAGTTTGAGTATACTTTTTTTTTTAAATTCGCTTAGTGGGGGGTGGACTCCAGCTGGATCCACTCGGCACGGCAGCCACTGACTGGCCTACTGTAGCCTGCCCCGGGTGATGATGATGGAGAATTTGATGGAATGAAGATTGGCAGGGGAAACTGAAGTACTCGGAGAAAACCCGCCCCAGCGCAACTTTGTCCACTACAAATCCCACCTGACCAGATCCGGGATTGAACCCGGGCCGCCACAGTGGGAAGACAGAAACCAGCAACTAACCGCTTCTGCTACGGCACAGTCCTTTGGGTATACTTACCATCAGGCAGCTTGATAATGCTGACCTTTTTGGTCGCCTATTTTGCCATGACCCTCATGAGTTTGGCACTGCCTGGTACATCACTGATCTCCTGGCAGCACCTCCTCCATGAGGATCGCTTGGCTTTCCTTATTTCTTTATAATAACAGGTGAGCCCCACAGCCCTGTTCTTTTTGCTATATTAAATATCTTTCTTGTTTTAGCTCTTAGCCCACTCAGCTTGTTATGTCACCAGGGTGCAATCCTTGGTAAGCGAGTAGTCTTGGCTGGACAATCATGATAACAGGACAAGATAATGATCTGTTGCAACTGGTCAATAGATTAATCTATGTCACTTATCGTGCGAATATTTCGCGAAATAATCACCAGGTTCACTTTAAGGTCGTCCTTGTATGACGCCCAATTGGTTCTCCTAGGATTCCTAAAGGTAACTTTTTTGTTGATATGTTACCTATTTGAAAGCAGATATTTAACATACTCTGCATCCTTATCTTCAGATTTGGCACAGTAATTGTACTTTGGTGGACCATCTGTCAGAGGGACATTCTGATCACGAAGCTCAGTGATGGCATGGATATCCAAGATAATTTTATCATCATCATCATCATCATCATCATACCATCCACCTTTCCCTTGTGACAAAATCTGAAATTACACAAAAACATATATCATAATTATATGAAGCTACCAGCAGAGCTACAACTGACGTCATAATGTCCAATACAGTAATTTCTGCAATGAAATGATTGCTAAACCTACTTTATCTACATTCACCACACCTCTTCCTCCTTGGAGTGTATGGTATAGGGTGTTCAATACAAAGGTTCTTCCACTTAAATACTAACCATATCCTCACACAGTGCACCATTTAACATCAAAATGGCTATAGTGACCAACACATGACAGTATAATTCTTAAAAAAACAAACTCCGTGGTTTTAGTCTGCAAGCGAACTATACTGACTGAGCGACTGCTGCTTGTCGGCGAAGTTAGTGCCAACTTTTGTGGATAGAGGGTGTCACATGGTCAGCACAACAAATCCCCAATGCTGTTAATTTCGGTTTTCTAGACCAGAGCCACTATTTCCTTGAAACAGCTCCTGAATTATCCTCACAAGGCTGAGTGGACCCTGTCCCAGACCCACTACTTCTCAGAAAATCTGGTAGCGCCGGGAATCGAATCCTGACCTCTGGATCTGTAGCCAGGAACTCTGACCACTAGACCACGGAGGCAGTCATATAATTGTTACATCTTGTGTAAAGGAAATCTTTCAGATGCTAAACGGTTCTGACAATGGTGGATAACACACAGAATTACTGGGGTTTTGGACTTTTTCTATCATCCAGAATTCTATGAAATAGAACACACGACATTTTGGAAACTGGATCTGGATTAAGATTAGCTCTTCATAAGGGGCCCAGCTGAGTAGGTATCATCCTTTGTCACCTGAAGACGGAAACAGATTTGGTTTCCGAAATGTTGTGCTTTCTATTTCCTAGAATCCTGGGTGATGGAAAAAGTCCAAAAACCCAGTAATTCCGTGTGAAATCCTTTTAACACGCTGATTACCACAACAGACACCAGTGGCCACTCTTACATGTTTACATTTGGCTACAACTGCAACATATCTGACAGCCATACACAACTTTTATGTTTATAAGTCCACCGTGGCCTGAAGACATCTCATTGGGGCAATGATTTCTAGGATGTTATACAGTTCAGCAAAAATGGCATAAGAAACAGAAGAATGTCTTCCATTACATATGATTATTATTAGGCTAGACTTGATCAAATTACCGGCACAGTGACTACTACGAATATTGAGTCAAGGCTTTAATAATTCAATCTCCTCTTTTGCTGCAATGCATATTAACCATACCACAGCATAAAAAAAACTACAAGAAAATTACCTCAACCAGGTTCTTTGTTCACTGCTTTTTATCTCCAATGTTGTATCCCAGTAGCGAGACAGGTTGGCTAGGGCGAGCGGATCCCTCGAGAGTCAATACGTGGTAGCTTCAAGCAACAGCAGAGGTGGAACTAGGTGGTTTAATGTGCATTAAAATGCAACGTTTACAAGAGATTGTACAGTTAGTTACTTAGTTAGTTATTTAGAGAGGGTGGGTTTTCTCATGCACCGCGCCAGTGTGATCTATTGTGCTTCCCTCTATGATCAGGGGTTGGCAACTCAATGCTGTCGGCGGGCTACACAGCCAGCGTGACTTCATGAAGCATCACTGCTGCCGCGGTGGCCTGGTGCAATTCTCATTATTAAAAAAAAAAAAAGCTGCAGCCAGTGCCGAGGGCTCGGTCGGTAAGAAGGGATGCTATCATACCACCTGCCCTGTCGGTAAGAAAGTATGCTATTATACCACCAGCATTTTTTTTACTGCTCCCTCCCAAAAAATCACTGGTTCACACATATAGCTAGAATTAATAATTGATGTAAATGAAATGTTCTTATTTTGAATTGTCTCATTTTGGTCCGTTACACTATCAATCACTGATTGTCAATAGATTTTCCGTCAAGTGCAACAATATATATTTTTTTGTGCTTTACACTCCGTTATATGTAATAGTTTCCACGAATAATTACATATTGTGAACCTGTGTTTTCATGGGTTGTTATAAGTGCCTCTGATGATGGTTCCTTGGAACCGAAACATGTAAGGCAGATGAGATAAGTAAGTGATCAAAATATATATTGTTGCACTTGACGGAAAATCTATTGACAATCAGTGAAATGTTCTTACTTTACAGTCACTGGTGAGAAACTTTCTCCCGATAAATAATGTTGCAACGCGATATCTTGTACTGCAGAGGTTCTTACTCTGTTGTGTTTTCTGTTTTCGAATTGAGTTTAATATCACTTCGCTCAAAACCATCTGGAGGGAATGCGTTAAATGATATCAAACTCAGTTCAAAAACATAAAACACACAACGGAATAAGTACCTCTGCAGTACAAGATATCAGGTTGCAACATTATTTATCGGGAGAAAGTTTCTCACCAGTGCCTGTAAAATAAGAACATTTCATTTACATAAATTGAACACCCCCTTACTGAAATGCAATGGATATTTGCACTATAACATATAGAGAATACTTGTGTTTAGGAAAGCTGACGGTGAGTAAACTTGAAAGAAAATTTTGTTTCCGTCAGAGATACTTGTATTCAACTTCATAACTATGCTTACAACATATAATTGAAAGCTATACAAAACATAGCTTTTCAGTTACATTAATGTGTTATTAGTCATGTATAGGTAGTAATAATACTGAAGTTTCCATTGGTTAGTAATTTTAGTAGAATAATGAAACTCGAGAATCTGATACACACTCTTGTTAACAAGATTAAGATTGAATTTAATAATGTACAAAAAGCAATAAAATAATTGCAAGACTCTTATAAACCTTTTTTTTTTACTTGTTTCATTCTGGTCTGTCACACTAACAATTACAAAGACAAAAATAACTCCGTCCAGCAAGCCACGAACAAACACGGACAATACTAAGAATCATTTTCACAAGATAGACAGGCGGCTCAAGTTCAGCCCCCTCCAAGAAAGACGATAGAAGTGACACGAACCTGCACGGTTTATAAAATTTTGACTTAAACAAAGTTTTTAAAAACTTTGAAAAGTTTTAATACCAGGAAGGCTGCTGTGATTGTGAAAAGTTGAACATTGTTTATTCCAGGCATTCTGTGTGTATGTAATTTAGCACTCAGAACACCTATTGTGATAGTGGTTTCTGAATAAATATTATGTTCCCTCTGAAGATGATCCGTAAGGATCGAAACATGTAAAGGTGCTGAGTTTTCAAATGGTAAAACTTAAATAGTCACACTGCACGGAGTTGTTTTTGTCTTTGTCTTACAAACCTCATAAACTGAAACATGCTCATGTTTCCAAAATAATAAATTAACTGAACAAATATAATGAACGTTGAAAGTATGATGTGTGTGTGTGTTCATACGTTACTTGCTGAACACAATAATATGGCCAACATGATAAAATAACTGAAGGAATATAATGAACCTTGAAAATCTTAAATATGTAAATGTTCACAAGTTCAATGCTGAATGCAAAAATATGGCCAACATAATAAAATAACTGAAGGAATATAATGAACCTTGAAAATCTTAAATATGTAAATGTTCACAAGTTCAATGCTGAACACAATAATATGGCCAACATAATACAATAACTGAAGGAATATAATGAACCTTGAAAATCTTAAATATGTAAATGTTCACAAGTTCAATGCTGAACACAATAATATGGCCAACATAATACAATAACTGAAGGAATATAATGAACCTTGAAAATCTTAAATATGTAAATGTTCACAAGTTCAATGCTGAACACAATAATATGGCCAACATAATACAATAACTGAAGGAATATAATGAACCTTGAAAATCTTAAATATGTAAATGTTCACAAGTTCAATGCTGAACACAATAATATGGCCAACATAATACAATAACTGAAGGAATATAATGAACCTTGAAAATCTTAAATATGTAAATGTTCACAAGTTCAATGCTGAACACAATAATATGGCCAACATAATACAATAACTGAAGGAATATAATGAACCTTGAAAATCTTAAATATGTAAATGTTCACAAGTTCAATGCTGAACACAATAATATGGCCAACATAATACAATAACTGAAGGAATATAATGAACCTTGAAAATCTTAAATATGTAAATGTTCACAAGTTCAATGCTGAACACAATAATATGGCCAACATAATACAATAACTGAAGGAATATAATGAACCTTGAAAATCTTAAATATGTAAATGTTCACAAGTTCAATGCTGAACACAATAATATGGCCAACATAATAAAATAACTGAAGGAATATAGTGAACCTTGAAAATCTTAAATATGTAAATGTTCATAACATCAATGCTGAACACAATCATATGGCAAAAATAATGCAATGACTGAAGGGATATACCCATAATAACTAATTAGATGAATAAAATATGTAGACACTAATAAGTAAAACTTCCTACCTAGGAAGTAGTTAATAAATTTAGTTACAAAATATACACTGAATCCTGATATTGATTCTGCTCCTCAGTGTTTCATGCTGAATCAGGCAACCTGAAGATTGCAAGTTACACCCGCCCCCACACGCTTTATTTCCACGGTGTTTGCCTCGACTAAATTCAGCGGAATGAGTCTTAAATCCCAGGGGTACACGGGTGTTGGCTCGCTTACGTCGTTTTTTTTTTTTTTGGATGCGGGCTCGATCGGTTAACCCCCTAGCACAGGTTCCACATGAACACCTTCACTCCCTGGCTTCTACTCTCTAACTCCCCGGCTTCCATTCACTAACTAACTCCTTACCCCCGCTGATGCTTCCAGAAACCACGTTCTCAGCCATCTCGAACTTTCCACTGGGAGGTTTTCATGACCAAATACACGGACCCCTTCCGGTCTGCACACCTTCTCGAACGTTCTCGAAGCTTCGATCCACAGGTCCTCCACCCCCACAGGCACGGACGAAAGAAGGTATACCTACTCCCCCTTGAATACAATGGATTCACCAACCTCCCTTCTGTCCCTCGCAACAGAAGGCCAGTTCAGAGGACCATGATCCGTCCGGGGCATCTCATTCCTACAGCTAAACTTAACCGTTACTTACAAACAAATAAGACTTTCCGTGAAGGATGCGTAAGGTTACAAACTTCCCCGTCAAATCAGGTAACTTCCGAAACACATGTGATGAAAGAAGTTTCTCTGATTTGATGAGACTCTCACGTACGCCCTTCACGTACCTATTTACACTTAAGTTAAAATCAAACAATACAAGGCCTCTTACACATATAATGGACCGTCCCCACGTTACAAGTAAAATTTCACATGCTCAGATGATAATCCTTATAATCCTATCATTCTCCTAGGATTACTCCAGTTACATCAGGTGGGTAGCCTCGACACTCAGTGATTGACAGTCTTTGCTTCGGGAATCTCTCCGCTTACATCACAATAGCTCACTTAGACTCCTATCCGCACCCGCCTTCTGACAATTCTAAGAAAACTATTATTTCCTCAGTAGGACCAACGCTCACACCTACATTTAACTTTACACTCAATTTTCGGCGACGCCACTTTCAGCACATATTCCTTACGCCTCTCAGGCCACTTATCTATCACCACTCACATTTTTGTTTCGATGATTTCACTTTTAGAACGTCTCTCTCCCTTCTTCCTTCCACTCTTTTATCTCTCTCCACTCACTCGCTCGAAGATACTATTTTAATATTATCTTCCGTAATTTTCTTCTTCTGACGATACACTTTTAGGATATGGATAGAACTCGGTTTCCTTATTTGATGATAAACTTAGCTTCCCTATACTGAACTGATCTCAAATCACCATGTTCTCAACATATATTATTAGAGCTACCATACTGCGATTAAATGAGTAACCACAAGCACTACGGGGATTTCACCTTTCCCCTCCTCATCATACAATCATACCTCCAATCCTCATCCATTCTTCATGGGGACGCTCCACTCTTAACATTATAACAACAGACCATGTTTATTCCTTATACCTATCTTAACAATTATTATCTTATTATGACTTCAATTCATCAATTCATTTGTCAGAGGTATGAAATGGGGTTTTTGAGGATAGGCGCATTATTCCGTCCCCTTGGTTCGAAATCCACTTGATCGTTTTCGAGGTCTGTGACGTCAGAAAGGAATGCCGCCGCCTCCTGAAGAGTTTGAGGTTTTGCTACTACCCAGGCCTTCTTTACCCCAAGGGGATAATATTCTTTGAGGACATTCAAGAATTCTAGGTTGGACATCGGAGGTTCTAGGTATTTAGCTTTCACAGCGTACTTCATAAGATGGTCACAGTAGTTCGCTGCGCCTCGCGGGTCGTATCTATCCTGATAGATCCGGAGTCGAACCCTTGCCTGACCTGAGAGGCTCCAGAATTTGTCCAGGAAAGCTCTGCGGAATCCCTCAAACGTTTTAATTTGATCCCAATTAGCATCAGCCCACGTCATGACTGAAATGCCTTTTAAAGATTGCCGCGCTACAGCTAACTGAAGCGGTGGAGGAATTTTCTTAATTTGTATGTATTCGCCTAAGGAATTCAAATGCGCCTGGGCGTTTTGGTCCGGTTTGTTTTCGAATATTGGTAATGTGAGATCTACGGGGTGACTGAGGATCCCTCTGACAAATTCTCCAGGGTTGCCACTCCACACTTTCTCCTGACTATTGACGTCATTGTGAGGATTAGAACCATTACATGAAACTTCATTACTTATTGGTTCATTAACATGAGTAATCATAATGTCTGAGCTTGAGAGGGTCTTTTCAATCCTAGAATCCGATTGGCGGTTATTAATCCCCATACATTGAACTTCTTCACAATTACTCTTACTTTCTACTAGTTTCTGATTTTTCATTAGATCAACTTGGATCCTCAATTCATCATATTGCTTGCTGACAACATCATACTGCTTGCTAATCTGTCCGCTAGCCTGTTCAATTTCCGCCACTCTCATTGATTTACCCTCTCACACCTGTTCTCAGACTGATTAGCCTGCTGAGCGTGAGATGCTGTCACTTCCTGTCTCAAGATTTCAAAATTGTTAGTAGTTTCAATTTTATCATTCTGCACTTTCTTGGTCAGTGCTCGAAACTGTCCGTTGGTGCTCTCTGTTATTAGGCTAATTTCCCTATTCATTGCTTCCATCTTCCGATCTGTCCTCAGTTCTACGTCACTCGCGATCTGATTCATGGATGACAGCATCTAGCGCTTGTCTACAACACATAGGTTCTCCAACCTTTCATTAAATTCTTTTGCTCTCCTTTCACCCTCCTGCCTAAATTGCTCTCTAATCTCCCGGAACATCTCCTTCATACATGACATTATCGCTTGCATATCTATTCGGTCGTCTTTACCCTTTTTGTCAGCACTCGTCAGTTGTTCTCCCCTACTCTCACTGATTCCACCTGTGTCCACTTCTGTCGGTTGACCACACTGCATGGCCATTTCTCCTTCTGAATCTTCCCCACTCTCACCTATAATTACGCCTTCTAACTGCGTTGTCTCCTCATCCATCATTTCACCTTCTTCACTATTGTCTCCGATTACCCTTTTGTTTCTCAAATATCTGCGAGTAATCATACCTTCCCTGATTATTAACAATCCTAGTCTGTCTCTGTCACTTTCACTTTCCACCAACCTGACCTAAAGATCGCCGGGGTTGATTCTCCTTTAGATGAGTCGGGTTGTCCTCAAGATGCAAGTCTTCCGATCTGTTACCTGGTTCGTCCTTTTCACCGCAGCGTTGCTCGATGTCACTTTTCTTGTCCAGCCGCCGCTATCTTGAACTCCTTGGTTCGAAGCACCGATCCTTATCGAGCCGCACGTGGTTAAGAATCCTTTGTTTATATACAGCCGCTACAATTCGTGCCCCACAGGTTGGTCGCCATCTCTACACCCGTCCCCACACGCTTTACTTCACGCGGTGTTTGCCTCGACTAAATTCAGCGGAATGAGTCTTATATCCCAGGGGTACACGGGTGTTGGCTCGCTTACGACGTTTTTTGGATGCGGGCTCGATCGGTTAAATCCCTAGTACAGGTTCCACAGGAACACCCTCACTACCTGGCTTCTACTCACTGACTCCCCGGCTTCTACTCACTCACTAACTCCTTACCCCCGCTGATGCTTCCAGAAACCACGTTCTTAGCCATCTCGAACTTTCCACTGGGAGGTTTTCATGACCAAATACACGGACCCCTTCCGGTCTGCACACCTTCTCGAACGTTCTCGAAGCTTCGATCCACAGGTCCTCCACCCCCACAGGCACGGACGAAAGAAGGTATACCTACTTCCCCTTGAATGCAATGGACTCACCAACCTCCCTTCTGTCCCTCGCAACAAAAGGCCAGTTCAGAGGACCATGATCCGTCCGGGGCATCTCATTCCTACAGCTAAACTTAACCGTTACTTACAAACAAATAACACTTTCCGTGAAGGATGCGTACGGTTACAAAGTCAATTGTAAAATAATGCCACTTCATTCTTACACACATATAAACACGAACCATTTGAGTCAGAAAAGAATTTCCCACACAATTCTTGACGGAAATATAATTATTTTCAGATACAAGGCAGAATGAACTCTGATCATCTTCTGACAATGATGTTCTAATACTCTGGGAAGAAGGAAACAGGTCTCCAAAGCAAGAAGGAGAGGGAGCTCAAGATCAGAATAGGTTTCTTGTATGTAATCTGACTCTAGGTGATAATGTTATCAACCAATTACTCAATACCAGAAGTTTGAGACAAGAGCATGTGAAGGCATGGTAGTTGCAGTTACTTGTCATCAGGGTTACTTTCTCCAACTTACGAAACATCTATAGATGCTCTTGTGAGCAACTGGAATATATTGTAACGTGTCGGTAATCCAGAAGAGTAACTTCTATGGAAATGCTAGAAGAGACCGTCGCATAGGAAACAACAATCGCTCCATTGTAGTTCTAATAGGAATCACCACGGTTACGACGAATACGCGAAGCGTTCCCACAGAGACAACGCAATAACAATGGGTCATTGCGTAGGAAACGCGGAACCAACAGAGCCACGTTTCCACTACTATAACAGAGGATTCATTTGCCTAGCAGCGGCCGAGGTTATAAAAGCCCAGCTTCGACGAGAAGCAGTCAGTCTTTGTCCAGCCATCTAAGAAGCGAGTCTTTGTCCAGCCGTCGGAGAAGAGAGTCTGCTATAAACCGCCCGGAAGACAGTCCAGCATAGTCGAGATATTGTAAGCAGTAATTGTAACACTGCAAGTGGAAATGATTGTAAAGTGTGTGTAAGGCGAGCGAATGGAATAAATTCGCTATCTCAGACAACGGCGTGAATTTATTTGTAGCGTGACACACAAAACACGCTACAATATTATTCCAGTAATTCAATAACTGCTCTCTGTCAATTTCCAGGGCTGGTATGGGCCGGATATTACAAGGCAAAGATGAAGAAGCATTACTTTCCTAATGACTTACTGATATGTCAGTATCTTATTCTTCCTCTTTGTGGCCCTCTGCCTGGCTGATTCAGTCATCAACCTGTTTGTTCGCTTACACCACCAAGGAATGTAAATTCGTGTGAAACATCTCACAATACCATCTACTATTAACCTTTAAGTGCCGAAGTGCCCAGTTTGTGCCAGTCATGAGTAAGGTCGTTGTGGCCAAAGTACCCCATTTTGTCCAGTCAGGCATTTAGTGTTGTTGGATTCTATTTTTGTGTTTTGTTATTTTTTAATGATATATGCTTAAGTTTCTATTATATTCGTTGGTATATAATGTGTCTTGTATATTGATCAGTGCTTTTATTTTTTCCTTTATTTGTAATTGGATACGTATATACTCTCTTTATTGCGTAGTTAATGATTGATATTTTATGTTCGTGTGGGTGACAAAATTGATTCGGCATTATGTTATCTATTTGTGTGGGTTTCCTGTATATTCCGAATTCTAGTTTTATTCTTTTTCGGTGAATGGTTCATTCATTTATTCAATTCCTTTTACTGCGTTTCGGAGCACAGGGCTTCCACGAAGCGTCTCTAACGGACTCTGTTTCCAGTCAGGATCTCGACCTCTCTCCAGATCTTTCCTGCTTTTTGGGCCTCTTCTTCAGTTGTTCTTCGTCAGGTTGTTCTTGCTCTGCCTCTCCTTTGCTGTCCCTGGGGATTCAAGTCCAGGGCTTGCCTCTCTACTGCACTCTGATCATTACGTAGTGTGTCCTATCCATTTTCATTTCCTCTTTTTATTCCTGTGGCTACTGGTTCAGATTGTACACCACTTGAAAATATCTTCATTCTCGTTTTCGTTGATATTTCTTTTGCTTTCCACACCGGATCTAGGTGGATGAAAGCTGCATTTGCGTCTGGACCCTTCTTTTCACTTCATGTTCAGTGCCTCCTGTTGATGTTACAACACTTCCTAGGCAGGAAATTCTTCAACATCATCCATACCCTTATCGTTTACTTTAAATATTTCTTTACTCTTTGCATTCATTCTCATGGTTTCTGTCTTGGCAGCGTTTTTCTACAGTACCACACTTTTCCATTTATTTCCTAGTTCTCTCAATTTTTTCTCTATATAATGAAATAAATGAGATAGGTGGAAGATATCGTCTGCGAAATCCAAGTTCTCTAATAATTGAGAGAGGCCCCAAGTTATTCTCCCCTTTCTCCTTCTCTTACATTTCTCATTAATTCATCCATCACTATGAGAAATGGCATTGGTGAAAGAATGCATCCTTGCTTTACTCCTGCTCTACTTGGAATTGGTTCTGACAGCCTATCTTCATGTACTACCTGGCATACATACATACTTGTATATATAGCATTCCATAGATCCTTATGTTAGTCAGAAGGACCATAGGATGAGGAATTAGTCAAAAAATCATACAATACATATACACGAACAAATCGAACTACTGCAAAAATTTTACCAATGAAAACAAAGTCACAATAGTAGTAATAAGTTCACAAAAGTAGTGAAGTGTCAATAAAATCCATACATTACATACATTTTGGTTTATTCGAAAGCATAAATTCCTCAGCATAGTAAAAGGAGTGTGTAATTAAGTATCTCTTTAGCGCTGCTTTAAATCGTGCCTGTTTATCTATAAGAGCTGTAATATTTGATGGTAGATTTTTGAAGATTTTAATGCCAGCATAATATGCACTCTTCTGGAAACAATTGGAGGCTGGCAATTTGTCTATGAAGCTGATTTTTATTCCTTGTGTTGACAGTGTGAATAGTAGAATTATTTGGAAAGAATTCTTGTTTTTTTGCAATGAAGATCATTAGGGAGAATATGTATTCACATGGTAGAGTTAGGATTTCTAGTCTCTTAAAAAAAAGTTTACATGTGTCTCTTGGTTTAACACCAGCCATTAATCTAACAAATTTCTTTTGTAAGATGAATATCTTTTTACTGTAAGATGAGTTGCCCCAAAAGATTATACCATACTTAATTACAGAGTGAAAATAGGCAAAATAAATTGATTTGAGAGTCTCAGTATTGCTGACATGAGACATGCACCTAACTGCAAAGCAGGTTCCACTTAGCTTAGGAATCAACTTATCTATATGGTCTGACCAACTTAGGTGGCTATCAATTTGCAAGCCAAGGAATTTCATATTTACTGACCCTTCTATATATTTACCATTATATCCAATATTTAAAACATACTGAGGAATATTTTTGTTGTAAATTTCATTGCTTTCGTTTTATCAAGATTTAGGGCAAGTATGTTTGCATTGAATCATTTATTCATGTGAGAGAGTGCTCTGTTAGACATTGCACAGAAATCATCAAAATTTTTACTAGAAATTATGGCACTTGTATCATCAGCAAATATTATGAGTTCTGATGAGATATTTATTATTGGTGGAAGGTCATTTATATATATATTATGAAAAGCAAGGATCCCAGGATGGATCTTTGGGGAACTCCATGTTTTATTGTTCTCCAGTCTGAAAAGAAATTCTGACTGTGTTTAGGCGATTTTATTTCAACCTTTTGTTTTCTATTTGTTAGATAGGATTTGAAACATTTTAGCTCTGTTCCTCGAATGCCATAGAATTGTAGTTTACTTAACAAAATTTCATGATTTACACAATCAAAAGCCTTCGCTAAATCACAGAAAATTCCTACCACATTTTTTTTTTGGTTAATGGATTTTAATACACTCTCTGTTAGCTTGAAGACTGCATCTTCAGTGGATATACCTTTCCTAAAGCCGTATTGCTCTAGGACCAATATGTTGTTTCAATGCATGTGCTGATTTATCCTACTACACATGACTTTCTCAAGTACCTTAGAGAAAGTTGATAATAATGAAATCGGCCTATAGTTCATCATACTATACTTATCTCCTTTTTTGAATAGTGGCTTTACTGTGGAACTTTTTGGCGGTCTGGGAAAATGCCTGTGTGTAATGGGTGATTACA
>NW_019730120.1:0-3579 GCF_002891405.2 Cryptotermes secundus | reverse complement strand
GACATTTATAATGGGAGATGTGGAGGAGGAGCTAAATCTTGTAACATCAACAAAAATATTATCGATTGATGTGCTAGAATCATTTTGAATTCTTGTTGCAAAGTTTACAGTATGTATCAGATTATATGTTGTTAATAATAAATTCATTTGTTTCTTTCGATTGCTGTCACTGAGATAGTCTATATTTATGTCACCACAAATCAAGAATTCAGACTTTGGATTGTATAAATACTTTAAAGTAGCATCTAATCCCTTTAAAAACTGGTTAAAATCCCCTGTTGGAGATCTATACAGGCATAATATAATTAAGTTAGATGTTTTAGTTTCTAATTGAACAGCACAAATTTCCAAAACTTGTTCTGTGCAGTAATGTGAAATATCAATTCTGTTGAAGCATTTATCTTTCTTAACAAAAATACACAC
This sequence comes from Cryptotermes secundus, assembly GCF_002891405.2. Classification (NCBI taxonomy): domain Eukaryota; kingdom Metazoa; phylum Arthropoda; class Insecta; order Blattodea; family Kalotermitidae; genus Cryptotermes; species Cryptotermes secundus. The sequence continues at coordinate 3,156 of NW_019730120.1, read as the reverse complement.
GCCTCCTCTCTGTCGGTTTCATCTGCAAAAACTAGAACCTAATAAATAACCCTCTAATGTGAGGTGTAGTAAATCCTGTGCCACCATGTGATGTTCGCTTAAACATAATATATGGGGATTAATGCCATCTAATTCAAAAGAGTGTATTAATTCATCATCTTTGTTTTCTAGTCCACTGATATTTTGATGAAATATATTTAATGGTAAGTTTCTTGAGTTTACATTTTTGCTTTGAATTTCTGAATCTTGGTAATTCCCATCAATATTTTTAAACACCTATATGGTTTTGATTTTAATCTAAAAAAGGCGAGGCTCTAGCACAGGTTATAACAGGAATACTGGTTATTTTAGGCATAAGGCCATCATCCATCCTTTCGGCAATGAAATGTGTCAGATTCCTCTTGCCTTGAGAATTTAGGTGGAGACCATGTGTCGTGAAATCACCAATTAGAAAATAATCTGAGTTAATAATACCAATGTGAGCCCTACCAGATCCCATCAGTGCCTGTTCAAGCCGAAGATTCATTCTCCTAACTTTATTGTTCATCCACAGTTTGTCATGTCTCCTGAAGAGGCTGACAAACCCCGCATTTGTATTGGCTGTCCTCTCTGCAATATGGCTAATGTCCTTTTCTATAAAATAATTGAAATTTCTATCCAGGCTGTTTCCTGGCCCTCCAACTATAACAATATGATCTTGCTTGTTAAGGTCTTTACTAAGCTTCCCTAGGTCTTCAACAACATTTGATAGAGGAGTATTTGGTTTAAAGATACTGACAATATCAAATCTTCCGCCTAGTCTTTCTTTCAGCATGGGTCCAATTTCCCTACCATGACTGCTACCCAGTAATAGTATCTTTCTTTTGCTACATGCCTTTTTAGATACTGGCCTTACTTCCTTGCCCTCATGCTCAGAGAGAACCTGTCTTTGCTGCCCAACATTCAGAATGTCTGATTCCAGTACACTGAATCTGTTGCTCAGTTTAACTTCAGCATCACCAGCAGAGAACCTGCGATTCCTAGATTTTCAATTTTTTGGTTTGTTCCAGCTTTCTGAATTTTTCTGCTCTCTGCCGTTATTATTATTCACATTCCCAGCTTTTAGTATTCTAATTTCTTCTTTAGCTATCTTTAATTCAAGTTCAAGGTGCCTGATTCTCTCCTCCTGATGCTTAGCATGCCTATGGTACTTACATGACATGTTTCTGTCAGCTAAATTTGGACTGGAGCCTGCACAGTTTATGTGGAAGCAGCAGTCACAGTTAATACAAATAATGCCGTTTGTTACCCATCTACGACAAGCTTCACATTTACCTGGAAGGCTACCGTTCATCTTTACAATATGTATACTAATACTGTCGCTATTTAGCTACTTTATTATAGTTCACTTTACTTTGAAGCTAATCCACGAGAATTATTTCACTTAATGCTACACACAAACGTAGATGTAATATCAGATTAACACTTTATGACTACACTTTTCACTTTATTCTAACCACTTAAAATTCACTAAGATTTATCTTCATTGTGAAATTTCACTTCCTTCACAGTTTTAGCCTTTGTGTTTCTGTTTAAAGCCTGGTCTAAATTTGTCTCCAGCATAACTTTACTTGACAAAATCAATAATATGTTTGGGAATTCAATATTTCTCCATGATGTTCCACATCTTGGTTCTACATATGGAGTCAAATGCATTCTTAAAGTCAATACACATTGAATACAGGTTATTATTGTACTCCATGCTCTGTTCTATAATAATATGTGGCGTATCAATTTGGTCTACACGGGATCTAGTGTTTCGAAAACCAGCTTGTTCCTTCTGTAGTCCTTCTTCAATAACGCTTTTCATCCTACTTAACACAAATTGATTTAGTACTTTACTTGGTACTGATTGCGGAGTTAACCCTCACCACTTGTTGTAATGAGTAGTGCCCCCTTCCCCTTTAGTGTTATAACTAACAGTCCGTATTTTCCCATTCCTCAGGTACAATTTCTTTCCCCATATATTCTTAAAAAGTAGGTTAAGATTTCTGCAGATATTTCCACATCTACTTTCAGGATTTGGGGGGATATTATCTATTCCCAATGCCTTTCCTGCTTTCAGTGCCTTGAGTGCTATTTTGATTTCTTCTGTATTTGGTTCAGCTGTATTATTCTATTGTCCTCTTCCCAGCCTTCCATATCTTCCGTTTCATCGCCCTCTTGCCTCTCTAATCCCTCACCTTATGTTCAATTTATTACCTTTGAGAAGTGCTCATACCCTCTGTTTGTTCCTTTGAATTTGTCAGTAGTGTTCTTCCGTCTTTGCTTCTGATAGGGCGATTTCTGGGTATTTTCCGACTTGAGAGAGTTCCAGTAATTCAGCATACTTCTTTCAAATCATTCTCGTTAGCAGCTTTTTGTGCTTTTTGAAGCTAGTTAGTTTGTCCATTTTCTTCGACCTGTACGCGTACTGCGTTTTACTTCTTGTTCTTTGTAAGTATATTCTCTTTGTAACTCTTCTGTCTCACTTCTTTTCTTATATATTAGCAGTTTTATTTTTATATCCTTTCTCTCCTCAATTTTCTCCAAAGTTTCTTTTGTCATCCACTCTTTCCTTGGGGATTATTGAATCCAAATATTTCTTCTGCAATTTCTATGTATACACGTACATTTTTTGGTTTTCGACAACTGTTGTTCTATTTCATTTTCATCCATTTCTCATAGTTTCTGGAATCTGTTCTGGAGTTTAAACTTTTAAATGCCCGATTTTTAACAGGGTGGTAACTCGAGATGGCCGGAGTTTATTTAAAGCCCGCTGCTAGTGTGCGTTTAAATGTCCGTTCTTGTTAGGACGCTTACCTTGTATTTAAAAATCTTGCATCTACTACAACTTTTCTGATACTTGAATGGAATTAACTTTGTTTTTATAACCTAAGAACATAATGACGCATAGTATAACGTAAGCTTTAAAAAACAGGCAAAGAAATTATACCCTTTTTTTCTTTTAATTTTGATGCATACTGTAAAAAAATGTTCCCTTCTTATTCATAGACCAGTTCTGCATTATAAAACAACTTGTGCTTCCAGCACTTGAAATACAGTGTGCGCCAACATATTCTATACTCAAATGAAAAGACGTCCTGATGATACCACTGTCTATTCGTGTGAAGGCCC
>NW_019730119.1:274030-313386 GCF_002891405.2 Cryptotermes secundus | reverse complement strand
CGTTTTACAATTGTTTCAGTTCTATCACCGCTGTGCTCTGAAGTTGTTCTCAAATTCTGGCTGCTAGTTAAGAGAATTACAGATGGGTCGTTTGAGATGTCCCCGACTGTATGGCCACTTGCTGACGGCAATAAAGTGGTGATGGACACAATGAAAGAACATTTAGAAATGCTGCAGCTGAAATTCAATAAGTATTTTGTAGAGAGTGTACAAGATTTCGACTGGGTTTGTGATCCATTCGTTGTGAATTCAGAACATCTTCCGATTAATATACAAGAGGAACTCGCAGATTTAAAAGCAGACAGTACATTGAAACTAAAACTTCTCGAAGTGCCTTTGGATACGTTTTGGTTGGCAATAAGGAGTGGATACCCGGCAATCTCCGAGATGGCAGTTAATTTGTTATTGCCATTTTCAACTACATATTTGTGTGAACTAGGCTTCTCGACTTTAATAAGCTACAACTAGCCAAAGTACCAAATGGCCTCTCACTCCAATAAAAATAATAATAAAAGGATCCTGTTCACACCCTGCCCCCTTGGCCCCATTTCTCCCGACATCCATCTAAATATTCTGTTTGTATCCCCAACAGATCCTTCAATTTATCCTACAAAAAATATCCTTTGTATTCCTATCCTGTCACTGCCATGCCCTTGGTTCTTTACTATTTTTATCTTCAAGTAATTAAATTTCAATCGAGAACTGTGTGGGAAATTGTTTTCTAACACACATTTGTGTTTGTGTGTAGGGAAGAATGAAGAGGCATTACTTTATAATTGACTTGCAAAGTTCAGGTTATCCACCTCAGTGTGAAACTCTTGAGGAGCAGAATCAATATCAGGATCGAATGTGGGTAGGACTATTTATGTAATTTCTTCATCTATTTCATTTTCGTTACATTGCTATTCCTTTCCATACTTTTGCCACATAATCCTACCTGTACTGAACTGGTGAACACGAACGTAAGAGTTTCAATAGTAATTGCATTTCTTTAAGATATATTATTAATTTTTGCCATATAAACCTTTCCATTACTGAACCAGAATATGAATAGATACCAGATTGTCAGTATTCATTACATTTTTTTGTAAGATATGTTTTTTTATTTATTGCTAGTGGGGCGGGACTAAGTCCCTTGTACTATGGAAACTTCTGGCCTCTTGTACCAGCCCCAGGTGACAGCACTTTCACACGCAAATGTTTCAACTTCTCCCTCAACAGAATCACTTCATTCATCTGTCCCTTCTTACATGATAATTTCAAATTCACAATATATTAATATACTCATACTTACCTTTCTCGGCACTTTCACCACTCACACTTCTGAGCATGTCCATTTGTATCTCACACCTGCCATACCACTAACATATTTCCACAACACTTCACATAAATTCCGACTGCAGTGCCTGCTTTGCATCCCGACCTACACCCATTTCTATCCCCTCCTGGTGGAATCCTGTACGCCCTTACTGCGACGAAAAACACTTCCTACAAAAATTGCAGTCCATTGAGCCACTTTTCTACATTTGTGACACACCATCAAAACGTACCACTTAAACATCCAGAACCTACACATGACAACACGAAACACACCAGGATTGCCAGGCTATGGATGTATCCTAAGCATCTTCACCAAGTACATAATGTCCAGGTACTGTGCAACTTTGTACATCAAGTACTCAGCCTTCACAATATTCAGACACTACAAACAGATCATACGAACTGCAAAACGAGCTATACGTGCCATATTTACTCTGTGCCTTAAATTATAATAAATGTGATACATCACTGACCTCTCTTCGCACGCTTAAACCTCTCCCCCCACCCCCAAGGGTATCTTCCCTGTCCTGCTGCAGCAATTTATCTGCCCTAAACCCTTTGACCTGTAATCTTATAATCTCATACTGGACATTCCATAACAGTTCTTCCCAAATTCCCCCTTAGCAAACCCTGATAAATCCTGCTTCACTAAGGGCGATCATGGACTTCTCATGTGTCATAAATCATTTACTGCCAACAGTATCTTGGGAGCATGTACCATATGCAACCTGTCTTCACCGTAAAAGGATTATTTTCTGAATCCCTCCCCCTCCAGATATCACAACTGATTATAGCTTCCATATAGTTTTCTTTCGACCCAAAAAATATTTCTCAAAACTTCCCCCTTCCAAAGGAGCTGTTGCAAGATAAAAATGACCTCTATAACCTCCTCCTATCCATCCTTTATGAAGAGCCCAATAATTTTAGCCCTTCTTTTTAAATTAAAACACATTTTTAATTCCTGTTTCTTCAAAAATTAAATTCATCATTATATGCCCTTTTTCTGCTTCTCTCAATGTTTGTCAGAGACATTCTGCACATTAATTTCAGTCAGCTTCTTTCTCCTTATTCTTCAGTGTTTTGCCTTTGTATCACTTTCACTTATCCTTCTCATCTTCTTCCATTACTGTCAGACCTCCATTCCTTCATACTAATCCCTTGAACTCTCAACTTCCTGTTGCCTTATTCTACCTTGCTCTCCATTTTCCTCTTGCAATTTGTTTCCCTTTCCAAACATACCAATCACTTTTCATTTCTCATTCAAATCACCTTTACCATTCTTACTGTAATTTCAATGTTCAGTATCTACCTTACAAACACTTGTGCAGCATGACTCACACGATTCACTTCCCCTCACCATCTGCTGATTACAACCAACGATATTCATTTCAATATTCCATATTAATGACTTGCAATCATGAATCACTAATTCTGTCTACACATTCATATTATGTTTCTTAACTTTAGTTAAGCAACTTGTACGATTCATTCATTCATCGNAATAGGCATCCACAAACAAAAAAATCACATTCAAAGAGAAGACTTGTATTGCTTACAAACACTGCACAAACAAATTAATCCAGCACTTTATACATGTCACAATTCAGTACAATACATTACTGCCATCAATACATGAACTGTACATTACAACATTCAAACAGAATGCTTCTACAAAAGCCTTCCAGACCTCAGCTCAAGAACCTCACACACAACATGACAACATTCCTGAAAACTAACCAGCCCTTCAACAGGATGGCATGCTGAAAAGTAACACTTCTTTTCTTGCACCAAACAGATAAATTCAAATACATCTTCATACTACTGCCCCTAGACATCCCTCAATTACAGCTATAAAAATGTTGCAGAATACAGAAATGTGAGTGCAATATAGTCTGTGTAGTGATCTACATCCTCACTGCGCGAATCTTTCCACTTGTCAACATTCACTGGTGATCACTACCACCACCATCTTCACCATCATCTCCTCCACCATGACTTCCATCACCACACATCACATGATGAAGTCGAGATGGTGGTAGAAATGTCCTTCCATCCACAATATGCAGACATCTGATTTAATGCACATTTCCAAATACTCCAGCACTCACAGAACCCTGTTGACTGCTGGTGAACATGTACACAATTGTGTTCAAATAGAATAAAGACATAACAATACACCATTATAAAAAAATATACATATCTTGATGGAAAATACTCTGATTGCTCATGTCCTCAGAAACTGTGTTCACACCATTACAATAAATGACTCGATAATATTCATTCATTCATCAGTAATCTATCAAGACGACAGGTCCAGTCTCTTCCAAAACAGTTCCTCCACTTGATGTGATCTAGAGCTCTCTCCTTCAAATGAAAATATCCTCTTCTGTCCCCAAGGTCATCCAGCATCTTCTTACGTCTTCTTGTCACTTCTATCCGCCCCTCTATCTTTCCTTCAATAACTTCTTTTAGAAGGCAGTCACCGCGTAAGATATGACCAATCCAATTAGCCTTCTGTTTTCTTATTTCATGTAGGATATTCCTCTGCTCACTGACTCTAAATAACACTTCTTAATATCTCACATAATCGGTCCAACTGATCTTCTCCATCCTTCTCCAACACCACATTTCGAAGCTTTCCAGGTGTTTCTGATCTACTGCCCTAAGTGCCCAAGTTTCAGCGCCATACAAAGCAATGCTCCAAATGTACCATTTCACTAGTTTCTTTCTCAAATTTAAGTCCAATTTGCTGGTAAAACGATTCTTCTTCTTGCTAATTGCAGCTTTTGCCATGGCAATCCTGGATTTAATTTCACTAGTACACCTTCCATCATCTGTTAACAAGCTACCCAAATATTTAAAATATTTCACAATCTCCAGTTGTTTTTGGTCTATCTTTATTGTTACTGNAGCCCCATACAGAGCTATGCTCCAAATGTAGCATTTCACTAGTTTCTTCCTCAAATTTAAGTCCAATTTGCTGGTAAAAAGATTCTTCTTCTTGCTAAATGCAGCTTTTGCCATGGCAATCCTGGATTTAATTTCACTAGTACACCTTCCATCATCTGTTAACAAGCTACCCAAATATTTAAAATATTTCACAATCTCCAGTTGTTTTTGGTCTATCTTTATTGTTACTGGGGTTGGTTGTCTCAGAATTTTCATTACTTTTGTTTTTTTCACATTCATTTCCATGCCATAGCACCTTCCAATTTCGATTAGTCTATCAATCATACCCTGTAGCACAGTTTCTTCCTTAGCCATTAACACAAGGTCATCTGCATATTTCACAGTTTGAATAATTTGCCCTCCTAATTTGAAGTCTCCAAGCCCATCCAGAGCTTCTTTGGTAAGGCGTTCACGGTACAAGTTGAACAAAATTGGTGATAAACAGCATCCTTGTCGAACTTCTCTTCCAATCTTCACACTTCTTGTCTCCCCTCTGTCCAGTCACACACTTAACTTTCTGATCTATGTACAATTTATTAATCAATCTTCTTTCAAGCCAATTGATGCCTGTTTCCTTTAGGATCTGCATTAATTTGGTCCAATTTATGGGGTCAAATGCATTATAATATATATTGACATAATTTATGTTCCTTTAAAACATTTGATAACACAACAAAAGAATATGGATGAATGTCTTGGGGTTACATCAAGACAAGCCAAAAAATGTATAAATTTACAGTTAACAAGATTCAACTTATAACAATTTCTGTTATCTTTCATTTCGGTAAACAAAGGATTACTTGCAACATGTGACACAAAAAAAAATTATGTCCATACATTGAAAAAGGCGAGGAAGTTATATATTTGTTGAAATTGTGGCTTATCACTTTATTGATAATGGAAAATCTGTGTAAATATTATGGCATTCACCATCAACAAGTTAACCTCTGAGGCTTTTCTTTTGCCTCATTCCCATGGTAAGCTGTCAGGCAGAGCCATTCAAATGTGTAATTTTCAGATATCCTTGCTTACACTTCCCTGTACACTTAAGTAGTAAGGGTTGTGTACTACAGGAATATATGGCAGATCTTCAGTAGCCTTCAGTTTCTTGCGATTTCACCGGAAATGCCCCACACATTTCCTCTTTAAGTGGCATATACTTGTACCATTCACATTTATTTCAGAAAACCTATTTAAATTGTGCCTAATGAACACTAATTAGGTTTGTCTGCCTCAAACATGAAGCAGTTTACTGAGCAGAAGTCTATTTACCTGTATCTGTATCTTTATTTTAATTCCATAGATCCTTACTGGCTATCAAAGCCATCAGATATAAAACATGTGACATTTGCATATATTAGTTTTGAACACAGAACTGGGCACCTTAAAACTATATTCACAAAAGAAACAATAGTTATACATAATTCAGTAATTTAACAAGCATATAGGACTCATCAACTTGACAGTAATACCTTATTAAGATCAGAGTTTATATATATAAACAAATATCACATTATAATCAATTAATTTATACAATGTACCACATAAACAGCACTGTAGAAGGTTTAATTTATCTTCGTATTTAAAATATTTGTCTAATGGATAAAATGAATGGAAATACAACAAAATTTTCGAGGTAACATATATTGTGAAATTCCTTTCAGTAATGTTTGTAACAAAGGCATCCTGTGTAAGTTTTATGACAGAGAAAGGTTTGCTTCTATTTCATGTTTGACAACCTCACCACAATCTGTGGACTGTTTAGAAAATGTGGGAGCCTAGATGTCTCACAACCCAATAGGCCTTCATGGCCTGTTACAGGGATAGCTTTACCTTACCTTTTAATTATGTGTAACTGCATATCAGGATCAAAGGCTTGTCAGTATTAATACCTTGCATAATTTTCAATCATAGCAAAATATCTATTGGATTGAAGATGCATATTCACTGTGCTCCACTGACATAAAAATTCCTTCTTTAACAAGGCTTAACCATAACACCATCATTCCCTGTCTCTTATTCTGCAACTGGGCAATTATATGTATAAGTACCCACATTCTCTTTCATTTCCTGTACTCTTGCATGTCTCAAAAGGATACTTCATAAAATCACACTTTGCAATTTCCTGTATGCACACATACATGAATCCTGTGCTGATAATGCAGTCGTAAATGGTCAAGTTATATGTCCACATCTTTCTTCCTTATACAGCAGGGCCTCGTATTATTTTAGGCATTGTCAAATGTTAGAACAGCTCTCGCCATCACTCTGTGCAAATTCTGAATCTTTTCTGAGAGAATTCTGCAGAGCTTCTACCTAGGTCTGCTGCATCTGTGGTTCTGACCTGAGCTTCTCTGCTGCTTGCTACTCATTTATATCTACAGCACCCTCTATTTTACAGGTGACTGAATCACATTTTCAGAAAATATCAGACAAGGGAAATTAGAATATATTGCAATATACTGTGGTATTTGCATTCTGATACAGCTTTTATTTTCTTGGTGTTGCCCCAGGAACATGCTTCTTACCGTAAAGATAGTGTTAATGTTCTGTGGTAGGATTAGGGTAGGGGTGCCCAGGTTATGGTAGCATCACCTATCAACCTTAGGATCCCTGACCAAATGAAAAGCTTCTGTTCTTTGGTAGAGAGGGTATGTTATATTCCACGAAGTAAACAACAAAAATAAATGTGTATATTACATATATTGTCATGTGTTTCACAGTGACTAAGACGCGGGTTTGGTTTGGTGAATTGGTTTATTGGACCTTCACCAGTTGTAACTACAAATAATTGTAACACTTTTAAGATTACTGTAATTATAACACACATCAAGTCTTCACAGGTCTTCTGTTCACTTCTCTCACAAGCATTCTGCACAAGTCTTCACGGGTTTATAACACGGGAACTATAACAGTCTCACTGAACCACACACTCCAAGTATTATATAGGAATGAAGTCTTCTACAAACTTCCCGAGGCTATCTTCCACTGAGAACTCAGAATTGTAGTGCCATTTGTTTTTAAGATAACTCCTTAGCAAGGAACTCAATAATTATAAATACTGGATGAATTCAGTTCCAGGAAAAGATAATAATGTATGTGGGTGAACAGAGACTGTACTCATATCTGCTAATAGTATATTGCCTAACTGCAATACTATCATGTCCTATAAAAGTCGGTTTACACCTAAGTGCTGATTGTTACTCTAAAAATATACAATAACAGCATGTTTTTCTAGAATTGAAATTACTGCTTACTGTAATGTTCTAGTCATGTTAGTCTCTTTTACAAAAATAATTTATAGAGATTGCATGATTCAACAGTTGAACTAGTTATTAAAACTGTTATAGAAATTAAACTCATTTAGAATATCTTACATGTAATTTTCTCACCAAGGGACATTCCCAACCTATTTTGCCCTGGGCCTCACAATTCTATATGTCACCATCTGAAATACAGAGAGGTAAAAAAAATGTACTCACTCTTTGATAGTCAGTATCTTCAGAACAAAATGACATGTAGTTGCAATTCTTGCGCAGAGAGAGAGAGTCATTGTATGTGTTTGAAGTGACCACCATCAGTGGCTAAACAGCGTCGATGCCGCCGAACTGCTGAGCGAACTATGGCTGTAAGTATGTCTGGTGTGATGGCTGCACATGACGCTTCAATGGTTTCTCATAGCGCATTCAGTGTAGCTGGCTTTTATCGATAAACTTCATCCTTCAAGGTTCCCCATAGGTAGAAGTCGAGAGGTGTTAGGTCTGGAGACCGTGGTGGGTACTCTATAGCACCTCTCTGACCTATCCATCGTCCAGGTAGAGTGATCTCGATGGTAGTGAGGTGGAGCACCATCTTGTTGTAGGTAAAATCTCTCATCTCCAAACAGCTCTCGAATGGCAGGGAAAATCGATGTCTGAAGCATATCGAGATACACCTGACCAGTTACGGTACCTTCAAAGAAGGAAGGACTGGACTTGTTACTATCCGTGGTCACCCAGATCTTTGCTTATATACATCATGCACAGTACCATCGGTTTCAAATTTATCCCTAATATGGGCAATTGTTCGACGTGTTGGTGGCTGGGTTCCAAGCTCATTCTGCCATTGTCGTTGTACCTCTTTAATGTTTTTGTACTTCCAGTACCACTTCAATACAGCCTTGCGTTGCTCAAAGAACAACCTTTCAGCCATTGTTGCTGCTGTCTTCTGCTCGCAGAGCGCATATGGCACGACACTCATGTGACCTTTGCCATCTGTTGAGAAAACATTACACTACACTACCGCGCAAGAACTGTAACTATATGTCATTTTGTCCCCCCCCCCCGTATAGCTGCCAAGGAAAATAAGAGCCTTCATTATTCACTACACATACCTGAAGGTTAGATACGGTTATAAAAGTAAAAGGTAGTTATCCCAGCACTTAATTAAGCATCTCACCATGACAATGTATGGGGAATAGGAATATAGCTCTACACATTCTTAACCTTGACACTAGGAGGAAGTGAGTGGTCATCTTCATGCTCCAGCTATTTTACCCCCAGGGAAAGAGCCCCCTCTACCAATTAGATGCGAGGCTGGATCAGCCCCAAGGCCATCTAAACGTTGTGAAGAACAAAAAAAAATCTCTGCCACTGCTGGGAATCAAAACGTGATTCCTTGGGAATGCTCATAGCCTAATCGCTATACTGACTGAGCTGAACATTCAAAATTTGAAGATTTCAGACCAAGAACATCACAAATGCTTTATTCTGAAGGTGTTAACTTTTTTCTTTTTGGAATTGCATGTTAGAAAGCACCCCCCCTCCAAGTTCCGAGGTAGAAAATGTATGGAACTATACCTCAAATTGTCACGTCTTCATGGCATGATAATTAAGGACAGGCACAATTTCCAACTTTCATTTTCTACTGACCACATAAACTTAATACCATTATACCACCCTATAAAAACTGCCACTTCATGACATGTTTTATGTAACAGAATACCTTTTCATTTGAGAGAGCAGGTAGTAATTTTTATATGATGGTTTGTGAATTTCAAATTAAATTAATTCTGAATATTGGTCATGGTATTGGTTCTGCAGGTATTATGAGTATACAGCCCTCCCCTACCTGAACTCTTTTTTATTGACTTGATAGTGTATTCTAATTAAATCATTTGATTGTGACAATGATATAAAATTGGAAAACCCGTTTGAAGTGCCTGAATTCAACATCTTTTACAAATGTTTGTAGTATATCTTTCATGGCATAACTGCGTACACTTGATACCACGCCACATCCCACATCATGAGGAAAAATGTATTCCTTCCACATTGAAAGTATGAAGCAGCCTGAAACAAGAAGAGTGATGAACTGTTATCAATTTTTAGCATATTCATTAACTGCAGTTCATACTGTGTCTTTATAAGGCCCTTTATCGTACAGTGAAACCCCCATTTAATGTTTCTCAGTTCAAGGTTTTCCCTCATTTAACATTAAATTTAAATTACCTGAAGTCAATAATCTCACTGTTTAATAAGCCCAATTTATGACTTTCCTCAACTCAGTGCTCAGATCAACAGGCATACTTTCATGAATGGAATGATTTGGAAAGTTTCATCAACATAAATAATTATGTAGCAATAAGAAAAAATTAAGTTTCTATCTGTAGTTGAACAGTATAAAAACCCACTGAAAACATGTATCAACATGTTGCAGCTGTTGAAAGTCACTCAGCAAGATGATAAAAACAGATCATGTGACCATTATATACTTTCATACAGTGTCTTGGATCAAATTAAGATGATGTCTGCTATTCACTGACAAGTGGAGTATCTGTCATCCCTAATGGCCAGTCTTGCATAAATGCTAAGTTTTCAGATGTTTGGCTTTTAGCTGCAGAAGAATCCTGGATTAAGTAAAACCTTAATTTTAACCCTTTTAAATCTGACTGCAACTACAAATGGTAAAAGCCATGAAAGCAACTCATACACATTGTAGGATCTGAGGTTCTCACAGCAGTAGAAAGGAAAACTGCCATCTCCTGGGATATAGCACCATGTAGTCTGTATATAAACCATCGTTTTGGAGGAACCTATCACCTCAATCTTCAGAGCAAGAAACCAGCAAGAGCAGGTGGCTAGGCAGAATGAGCTGTCAGTTGGCATAACAATTATATAGGAATCAGAGGGTAAGAGGAATGGGTGTTGCCCAGTCCCTACTCGCTCACTACTATCTCTCTCTTGCCTGGATTCGCAGGTGAGCCAATAGGAACCAAGAGCTTTGTAGGAGTGTGCAAGGGCCAGTTTCAGAAAACAGGAGTATTCATGAGGCGGATAGCAGACAAGTAGGAGGAAGTAGACCAGGGTCAAGTGGCTAGCAGACCAGAGGTGGTAGGTGAGTCAGTCGGCTAGGGTGTTGAGTGGATCCATGTGGCCTCACAGAGATCAGAGATCCTGAGCATTGCGGTACAATACGATCTAAGTGAGGCCATGTGGATCTGCTCCACAGCCTAGCCGACTGACTTCCAACTCATTTCCGTCTCTAATGCAACCCAAAAGTTGTCACAATCTCTCTTTTATTTAAAATTACAGTAATATCACATCAATTGCTGTGTTTCGGCTCTACTCGGCCGTTTCAGGCAACTGTTCACTTATTGAACTGTCGCAGTGACTAAATCATAAGTCAGTTGCCTGAAGATGGCCAAGTAGGGATGAATTTAGTGTCATTTTAAATAAAAGAGACTGTGAATAGTTTTAGGATGCATCAGAGAAGGAAATGAATGAGTGAGTGATATATCAATGTAACAGGATGCTCAAATATAAAATTACTTAGAGAGTCTGTCAACAGGCACAAGAAAACCCTGACAATTATACAGTGTAGTATGGGATGTCTTGGGTTGGAGGCACTGCACCATAGTCTTCTCTGCTATTAATAATACAACTTAATTGGTGTTATTTTCTAGATTAAAGTCTAGCAATAATTCTTCCAAAACTGATGTTTTATGTCTTTATTACACTGTCACACCTACATGAAACATAAATGTGCCATTCTGCACATGTTGTTGCTGTACAAGCAATGACACATATTTCATTAAGTTGAAAATTTAATATTGATGTTGTGAACTCTGAGGCTCTGGCAGCAGTGACTGAAGAGCATTGTCTTCTGGGTATGGTACATATATTTTGGTCAACAGGTACCAAAGTTTCAAAGCAAATTGTTCCCTTCAGATTCAGGATGGAAGAGTCTATTCTATCCTGAAAACAGAGGCAGCAAGTTCCCTTGAAACTGATGGTACTATCTATTAAACAACATAGTTTCGCAATTAACGTCAATTGGACTGACATTCCACTGTATTAGAAATTCAGAAAGTGAAAAGCAAATTAACATTTTCACTCATTTTCTCATGCTTACAGCTAGGAAATGACCAAACACTTACATCATAAAGTCATCAATGTCCATAGTCCTGGCTCGCTTCAATTCTGAATTACTATTCTGTAAAATGTTTTCAATTTTCTGTTTCATGTCAAAGCTGTCTGGTATATCCTGAAACACAAAATAATTTATCATTCATTTGTGAAATGAACAACTGACTCTCCAGCCAAACACTAGGTCAAAGATGAAGTCCCAAGACGTGATCAACACTGTCATACTGTGGCAACCTGGAGTACAGTGTAACTCAAATGTTATCAAATGAATATGGGCACCCACACTGTTAGAAAGGCCTGCATTATTTGAGAAAGAATAATCTCTGCTATAATTAACCAAGATAAGAATTAATTATGATGGTTATTAAGCAATGTTGTACCAGTTGCTGAGATATGTACTAGCAATGGCACCCAAGTTCTGAACATCAGAACATCAGGTTTTAGTTTTACTTGATGATGGACAAACTCATTCCACCACTTCAATGTAATGAACTAAAGATGCTCCAACTAACTTACATTAACAATACCATTTTTAACTGCTGAGAATACAGTCAAAATTAATCAGTATTTTATTCTGATTTTATTTTATTGGGTTGGGCTGACATCAATTAAAGTAATTCATTCCCATTTATTATAACGTGCATATTTACATTATTTGGGGGATTTGATTTATGAAGAATATTACACTGCACTGTGCCTATACAGAATTAATGTATTATGAACATCTGGAAATTTTCTGGAGACACTTTGGTTCCCACATGGTTGGACTTTGTTTTAAGGCCAATTCGTTACCTCCACAGCATGGCATCTTCAGGACAGAAGTAAAGTAAAGAGATAAGCACAACCATGTATTGGAATCCTACTGAGCTCTGGGACTACACTGTTTGCTTAGATGGCCAACAGAGTTGGGTGAGGGAGCTTTGTTCAAAACAAGCCAATGGCTAATAGAGATTAATCTCAACATGTGACATCACAGGACCTCCTGATTTTCAGAGAGGGGTGTGCTCGAGGTACATACAACTCGAAGACATTGGCATTTTGTAATTCAAAGCAGCTCCATATGCACATGCACACGCCCATATTTGAAAACATTTTTGCCTCAAAGTTTTAATTTAAATTTATCAAAATATGCACATAAAGTTGTCCATGTGCTTAATTAATTAAGCACTATGCCATGAAGACATATGGGGGAGTGGAGGTATAGCTCCACCATTGTTGACCCTGGCATTATATGGAGGTGAGTGGTCAGCTTCATGCCCTGGGTGCTCTGCCCCCCATACAAATCAGATATGAGGCTGGATGCTGTGAACATAAGATTTTACCCTGCTGTGAATCAAACCCAGGTCTTCCGGCCTGCAGCCTGTCGCTATACTGCCTGTGCTACCCTGACTCCTATCTACATATATCTGCTTCTAATTTTGAAATTAAACACATTTTATCATTCTTGCAGTGATGAGTGCACAAGCAAAACAACTTCATTGTGCCACCAAATTAAAAAAAAAAAAGAAATCTGAATTAGAGGTGAAACATTGTGATTTCTGTCATGATTGCTACATGCACCTTCCCCATACAGCAACCTATGAGAAAAAACCTCCAAACCCTGAGCTAACCACTGTCTTCAGTTGTCTCAAATTAGTTGCTTTTTGTGTAAACCTCACCTTACATCTCTGTAGCCCACTTAAGGCTTCTGACCATATCACTAATTATTACAACTCACAATGTTGCTGAGGGAGCAGTGAATCCGGTAATTCTTCTCCAGTGCAGCAATAACAGCTGACTGTTTGAATGCTGCACTAAGTGTCCTGTTCTTCCGCACAAAAGCTATCCTAGTGAGACCATCCCACTCGGTGAAATTAATTGGTGGTGGTGGGTTTCGTGGTTCCAATCGCACAACACTAGATTCCACTTTTGGTGGTGGCCGGAAATTATTCTTGCCAACCTTATGAAATATTACAAAAACTGATATAAGAATATACAGCATATTAAATGCACAACTAGTAATTTGGTTGTGTCCCCTTTATTTCTCTACACATAAGAGTAACAAACGCTATGGAAGTACAAAGTAATATTCTGCCACAGATTCCAGAATATACAATAAAAATAAGTGTACTAGGCGATCACCCACTTTGTTATGTTACTTTTGTGACCTATACCAGCCCTATGTTGCACGACAGCTATTGCTCATGTGCGTGGCCCTCCTGGCCGAGCAATACATTTTATTGCTGCTACTACAACTGCTTTACCTAGGTTAAAATATGGTCACAAACCCCACAGCATTTGGAGATTTAAAATCATTGATCCATGGATAATAGAGATTAACAGAGACGGCTGTTAATTTGGATAACCTTCTGTTAATCACTACACTCTGAATATGCATTACGTGTTCACTGGAAACCATATATAACTCACATATTTATATACAATTTTTGGAAGACCCAGAGAATCAGAAAGGACTAGAATTAAATTGGCTAAATAAAATACTTATATATGCTAATAATGCTTTTATACAGAAATTCATTTACAATTCAGCCATGAAACTGAGGTAAAGCTAAATATATATGAATACCCATGCCATTAAATATGACCTGTAATAAAACCATAATATAATAATGAGAAATAGAATATTTTAAAATATGAAACAAGAGGTTCCCAGAGAAAATATACTGCTGTGTCCAAACCTTTCTGAGTGTACATCACACTTTGAATAGGAAACCTTAGAGAAGAAAAGTCCTGTGTGTTCAATGAGATATCTACTATAGTGATTCTGGTCCCCACTGTATGTTGAAAATTCAGTCTAATAAATTTCTAATGTTAACATAACAATCTACATCACTATCAGGTTATGACATAACCTCAAAGATGTTTTAGACATATCTTCATTATCAGTGTTTCATGATGAACAAACAGATAGTGATATAAGGTCTGACAGTAAGTAGATATCTTTGTAAAAAATATGTATTGTATATATCATCAGTAATCTTTACCGAATGTCATGATCTTAAAAATACTCACTTTCTAACTTTATACATAAATTACTATGTCTCTGCCATGTATCAATACACTGCTAAAATCATTCTTCAGAAGTCTCATCACATTGCCCAAATGCCTTCAAATTATTCCAAATGACAGCCTTATAAGACTTTCAATTCTCCAAACATAAAAAAGTCTCAAGGGACCAAATCAGGTAAGTGAGGTGGATGTGCCAATGCTTAGACGTTTCTGTCCAAAAACGGTTTCTGTACATCAGAAGGCAACTGTCATGATGCAAAATCTACTTATCTGGCGATATATTTTGTACTTTTCTTTAATGAATGCACTGCCTGCAATAAATGTTACAAAACTTGAAGCAAGAATTTTTTGTTGACTGTTTTCAGAAGAAATTCATGATAGGTAATTCATTTGACATCTGCATCATTTTGACTTTTGATTTGTACATGTCAGTTTAACTTTCTAACACCATTTATGTTTTTAAATCCCAAGTAAATCTAACTGGACCCCTCTGCAAGGACAAATCCTACCAATAGGATACTTCATAACACTGACCAATTATATTTATCATAGTGACTCTCTGATGTACCACACTGACATTCATATTCTCTCTCAAAATTGTAAAACAGACAGAGGTGCAAAGTGAAAGGTTTGTTACATGCTAAACAAATTTACTTATATTACTTTATAGCCTGATTTTGTTAAAAAAAAACACTGGCCAAATAACAACTTTCTAAGTCCATTTATTTTTCTGGAACATGAAATAAATCTGTGTGAACCTCTCTGCAAGGAGAAATCCTAACAAAAGAAAAAATATGTCAAAGACTGATCCATTACACTTAACACTGCAGTACCTCTTTGACCTACTGAAGTAACATTCATAAACACCACCAACCTTCATAAGTATATCCACTCTGGCAAGTAGCTGGGTGTTAACAGACAGTCTACAGTACAGCTTGTCACCTGGCTTGGCAACGAGCCTATAGGCAAACTCCCTTTGAAACATGATAACTGCACATCTGAAGAAAGGCCTATGCAGAAGCAACTTGAATACCAATGGGGAAGAGATCTGGTACGGTATATTAGCAACACACACATCAAAGAAAGGTAATTCTGTTTTCAATACATCACCAATCATAATCTGTAAATTGGACTGGTATGGTGTGCCTTGAACACGTTTCTGTAATTCTGCAACGAACCTAGGGTCAATTTCACAAGCCACAACTTTCTTTGTTTTCTCAAGCAACTTAATGGTCATGTTTCCAGTACCAGGACCAATTTCTAAAGCAACATCAGTTGGTCGTAGAGCAGCTTTATCCACCATACTCTGAATTATGAGTGGATTCTTCAAAATATGTTGACCAAAGTCCTTGTTGAAAAGGATTCCTGAAACAATGCAAGAAAACAATATGCTGAACACATAACTACCCAGTAAGGATCTCAGTAAGGAGGAGCATGTACTTACTGTAGAACATCAGATATAAAAGGGATCTTAATTACCAGACTGAAAAGGACTTTGAAAAAATGCCAAAAATATCAGCCATAGCAAAGATACTTAAAAGAAGAAGTGAAAGGAAAATAGAGGATGTACTTGGAGAAGATCAGTTTGGATTTAGAAGATGAAAAGGAACCACGGATGCAATTGGGATGTTGAGAATTATAGCGGAACGAACTTTGGAGATAGATGAAGAACTGTGTGTTTGCTTCATAGACTGGCAGAAGGCATTTGACCGGGTAAACTGGACAAAATTAATGCAGATCCTAAAAGAAACAGGTATTGACTGGCATGAAAGAAGATTGGTTAGCAAATTGTACATGGATCAGAAAGTTAGAGTACGACTGGACAGAGGGGAGACAGGAAGTGTGCAGATTGGAAGAGGAGTTCGACAAGGATGCTGTTTATCACCAATTCTGTTCAACTTGTACAGCGAATGCCTTACCAAGGAAGCTCTGGATGGGCTCGGTGACTTCAAAGTAGGAGGGCAAATTATTCAAACTGTGAAATATGCAGATGACCTTGTGTTAATGGCTAAGGAAGAAACTGTGCTACAGGGCATGATTGATAGACTAATTGAAATTGGAAGGTGCTATGGCATGGAAATGAATGTGGAGAAAACAAAAGTAATGAAAATTTCGAGACAACCAACCCCAGTCACAATAAAGATAGACCAAAAACAACTGGAGAATGTGAAATGTTTTAAATATTTGGGTAGCTTGTTAACAGATGATGGAAGGTGTACTTGTGAAATTAAATCCAGGATTGCCATGGCAAAAGCTGCATTTAGCAAGAAGAAGAATCTTTTTACCAGCAAATTGGACTTAAATTTGAGGAAGAAACTAGTGAAATGCTACATTTGGAGCATAGCTCTGTATGGGGCTGAAACATGGACACTTAGGGCAGTAGATCAGAAACATCTGGAATGTTTCGAAATGTGGTGTTGGAGAAGGATGGAGAAGATCAGTTGGACCGATTATGTGAGAAATGAAGAAGTGTTAATTAGAGTCAGTGAGCAGAGGAATATCCTACACTAAATAAGAAAATGGAAGGCTAATTGGATTGGTCATGTTTTACACAGAAACTGCCTTCTAAAAGAAGTTATCAAAGGAAAGATAGATGGGCGGATAGAAGTGACAAGATGACGAGGAAGAAGACGTAAGAAGATGCTGGATGACCTTGGGGACAGAAGAGGATACTGTCATTTGAAGGAGAAAGCTCTAGATCGCATTAAGTGGAGGAATTGTTTTGGAAGAGATTGTGGACCTGTCGTCTTGACAGATTACTGATGATGATGATCAATGATGGATTTGTTGGCCTTTTGATGTATCATGATATGCCTCACATGAGCAAGTGACTGGCTTGGGTGTGCACTTTGGACTGCAGACAGATCCCACATCTCACTGATGTGATACCTGTGAATAGGCACGGACACATTAGAATGGACTGCACCTTAATTCCACAGAAATAGGAAAGCTTGTGCACCTGACTGCAGGCAGATTTAGGTATAAACCAAACAGATGCTGCTAAGACTTTAACGATCACTGATACAAGATTTAGGTTATAGTGTTAACAGAGCTGAAGTACAGTAAGATCTAACTAATTTCAACTAACTGGGAGTGAACCCTTGTACAAACTGGTGACATTGTGAATTATATTAGTCCTACTGAAAATATGTTCAAGGAAGTTATAAAATGGTTTTCACATATCTTTTGTTATGTCTTAAAACATTATAGGTAGCCTACATACTTAGTATTATTGAGGCTGTTTAAAAATTGAACTTATTTTGGTTTGTGTCCCTCTTTTGTAGTGTTCTTCTACTATATCTTGCCTCATTCCCCTCAACATTAGGTAATATTTGTTGTATTGTAGGTCAGAGTCCACAAAACTGTTGATGGAGTCCAAAGTTTTATTTACAGATGAAATCTTAAATTCCATTAACAACAAAACGCACACTGATGGAACATCCTGTCACACTGAAGTGTGTAGTTTGGTGAGCTCCTGTTCACAGATAGTCTTGTTTTGAAAAATTTGGAGAGTGGAGGATTCTGATACATTCCTGGGTTTTTGAGAGGGCTGTTTGCACAACTTTTTATCTTTTGTTCCTACCAGCCAAGACCATGCACCTATCCGCACTCGATTCTTCAAGACAGAAAACTATGGACACACTCTGAACCTGAAGACAGAGGCAGCATTTACTATAACCACACAGGAACAGAATTAACATCAATTCTTTTATAACTGTATCAATGGTGTCTTTACCAGACTGAATAAACTTACATTACTAAAAGTTCTGTCTTCTGGGTTATGACACTGGTTACTGACATTTTGGAGGAACATGCTACCTCCATCCTGAGGGTTTAAGTAAGTCTGTATGATGAACTAACTGGGTATTCCTACTGGCCTAGACTGGGCTCCACCTCCTTTCTCCCTCCTGTGGGTCTGAGTGATCACCTTTCTTGCAAGCTGCCTATATAACCCAATATAGGAATGCAGTGTATCACAACTCAAAAGACCAGAATTTAAACTTACATTAAATTGTAAAAAACAAACTTCATGAAATTTGATACTGACAGCAAAGAATGTAGTAATCTAAATACCTACATTACTAACGAATACCATGGAGCAGAGTCCATCTTCAGAAGCTGCCAGCTGTGCAGCTACTCAGGAATTTCCCAACATTTTATGATGGAACCTGATGCTTCATTACTACATTCACAAGACCCCTCCACTGGTCCCTATCCTCAGCCGCATCAATCCAGTCCATACCACCCTATCATATCTCCCTATGATATGTTTTAATATCATCCACCCACCTACATCTTGGTCTTCCTAGTGGTCTCTTTCTTTCTGGCTTTCCCACCAGTATCCTACACGCATTCCTCTTCAGCCACAATTCTGGGTACATGCTCTTCCCATCTCATCCCTCTTGGCTTGATCATTCTAATTACACTTGGAAAAGAGTACAAGTCATTAAGCTCCTCACTATGCAGTTTTCTCCAGCTTTTTGCCACTTCATCTCTCTTCAGTCCAAATACTCTCAACACCCTGTTCTCAAACACCCTCAATCTATGTTCCTCCCTTAATGTCAGAGACTAAGTTTCACACCCATACAGAACCACAGGCAAGATTATAGTTTGTATATTCTAATTTTTATGTTTTTAGACAGCAGACATGAAGACAAGAGCTTCTGGCCTGAATGGTAGCAAGGATAACCCAAATTCAACATCCTCTTAATTTCCTCAAGAATCAAATTTGATCTGTTACTCTCATTCGTAAATATTTTAACTGTGCCATATTTTCAAAGGATTTATTAGCTATCTTTATGTCATGACTTTGCATCCAAAACTCTATGAGAATATTGTACAATACTTCCCTCTTAACTGAAACATAGGCTTTCTTGAAGTCTATGAATAGCTGATGTACTCCCATTTTTCTTTCTTCCAGCATTTGATGTATGCAAAAAATTTGATCAGTAGTTCTTGTGTCATGTCAAAACCAACACTGATCATTTCAAATAATATAGTCTACTTTACGTATCCACATATAATAATAAAACAACTGAAGAACAATTAAATTCCTTGCCCCACAACAGATGATAATTTGAACACATGATATAAAAGTATTTAGGCCAGCACTGAAAGTTAATATTTTATCTTACTCCTCGTATCTCTAGAATTAAAAAAAAAAAAAACTCCCCAAGCACTCTAAATATCTGTAGGGAAACGTGTATTTTATACAATTATTTTGCTCTGTATAATACAGGGAGGATTTTTAGTGTGTGGACCATGTCCATGGCTCTGCACTCCAGCGTGGTTGGTGCACCGCTTGCTACAAGCATACAAATGTTGCCAACAAATCAGCATGCCTGACAGCCCATAACATTCGCAATGAAGTAGTTACAATTTACAAACCATAGGAGGTGTTGAAAATACTATCCTCTCTACACGTGGATATTTTTTTGCATTAATTGTTTCATTAAAAGACAAAGGTGCAACAATCCTTCTTGCACTTACAGCACACCAAACACCAACTTCTTTCACTAGACTCTGACACTCAGTCTCTTGAGCTAGACTTTTCAGTGATTTTCTAGGTGTATCTTCAAGGCTGGCACCTATGGCATCTAACTTCTCAGTTTATTGAGTCCCGTTGTTCTAAGTTTATTCACAAAATTGTGAATTGTCTGTCTGCTGGGAACACGTTCATCACAAAATTTTCGCCTACAGTCTCTAGCAGATCTGTATTTCACGTGGGTGACATACAGAAATTCACGTTGCTCCAAAGTATACCGCACCATTACATACCACACCACACACTAACTGTAGCTGAGAAAAATTGCTAATGAAGCTGATAACTGCTGACAAATCATAAACTCCCACACTGCTCGCCATGCAACATAGTACAGGGTGGGGCACAGAAACTTCCTTTTTGTGAAGACACACTGTGATGGCAGGGGAGATCACAGAAAAGTGGGGATAGGCTTGGCGAATGCAGCAGTCGCAGAAGTTTCTGTCTAATAACCCTCAGTAGGAAACATGAGGTGGACAAGTGAGCAGCATGCATTTGCTGTCGAAGCCTATTTTTCGAACAACCATTCCTACATAGCGGTGCAGCATGCGTTCTGTACTCACTTCAGAGTTATGCCCAGAGGTCCGGTTCCTGACCGGAGACTGATTGTTTTGTGGGTAGAGAACTTTAGGACAACCGGGAGTGTGGTGAAAAAATCATCAGGACGACAACGGACCGTTACAATGCCAGAAAATGTGGAGGCAGTTCGATGGTCGATTTTGAGATCTTTCTTGAACCAGCTCTTGAAGAAATGCATCTAGGAAATGTCTGGTTTCAACAAGATGGAGCCACGGCCCACACAGCCCGAGCTTCGATGACAGTTTTGAGGGCAAAGTTCCCGGGACAGCTCATCTCGCTTCGAGGTGACATCCCGTGGGCAGTGCACTCACCTGATCTAACGCCCTGTGATTTTTTTTATGGGGATACCTCAAGGCAGAGGTTTTTAAACATTGCCCCACAAACCTGCTTCAGTTGAAGAATGTTATTCGGCAGGAAGTAGCCCAAATTCCGGTGCACATGTTGGAACGTGCAGAGGGGAACTTCAGAAAACGGTTGCATTAGTGCATAGAGAATGGTGGCCACCACCTTCAAGATATTTTGTTTAAAACTACATGATTTAAAACTTTAAAGAATGTTCTTTCATTAGCTAAACATAAATTTTGTCTATCAGCAATAATTTTTCTTCTATTCACCTTAAAAAAAAAGGAAGTTTCTGCGCCCCACCCTGTACCATCAAGCGGTCCACAAGTTAATTACTTCCTTTCATTCCAAATGTTATTAGCCATCAGGCATGTTGATTCATTGGCAAAATGTGTATGCACCTCACAGCAAGTGGCGCACTGGCCGCCATGAAGCGCAGAGCTGTGGACCCAGTGTCCACATACTAAAAATCCTCTCTGTATAATATTTTCATTAAAAAGGTAAAGCTGGCCATGGAACCCATAGGGTTGTGAGACAGCCAGGCCCCAAAATTTTCTAGACAATCAGCTCACAGAAGGTGGCGAGATTGTCAGCCTTTTGCGACGGCTGCCCTTTACCCCCAGGAAGATTCCTGGTACTCATTTCTGTTGCGGGCACACAGTAGTGTAGTTGGTTGAGGCACTATGCTACAACCTGGAAGGTCGCAGGTCCAAGTCCCGATGTGGTGGATTTTTTCAATTGACCTAATGCTTCCAGCTGCACTATGGCCCTGGGGTTGACTCAGCGTTTATCAGAAATGAGTACCAGGAATCTTACTGGGGAGTAAAGGGTGGCCAGGGCATAAGGTTGACAACCTTACCGCCATCTGTGAGCAGACTGTCTAGATATTGTGGTACCCTACACATCTCACAACCCTATGGGCCTCAATGGCCTGTTACAGGGATAGCTTTACCTTTCTTTTTACTCATTTCTGTTGGAGGCTGGGTCGACATCAGGGCCACAGTGTGGCTGGAAGGATTAGCTCAATTAAAAAATCCAGTTACCTCATCAGGAACCTAATACGCTAACTTTTTTTAAACTCGCTTACTAGGAGGTGGAGTCCAACTGGGTTCACTCTGCACGGCGACCACTGATTGGCCTATTGTAGCCTTCCCCGGGTGATTATGATAATGGAGAATTTGGTGGAATGAAGAGTGGCAGGGAAAAACTAAGTACTCGGGAAAAAACCCGCCCCAGCGCCACTTTGTCCACCACAAATCCCACTTAACCAGACCCGGGGTCGAACACGGGCCGCTGCGGTGGGAAGCCAGAGACTAATCGCTTGAGCTATGGCAGGGCCTATACGTGATCTTCCTCTTTATGGCATACTAATAAGGCTGTAAATGACTGTAACAGTTATGTATTTATGATGGTAAGAAGTATTGTATTTTTATTATGTGATGTGTACATCCTTGACATAGTCCTACAACTGATTCATGGAGCGTAAACAAATTCAAATTCATAACTTCGCAATTCAATAAAAAGTATCTATATACCATTACCTTGTTTAACAACAGCTGCATGCTGCCGCGATTTCTTCTCAGCTTTAACCTTAGGCATTATACCCTCACATCCGTTGTAACAAGTGTAATAATGCTTTAGTCCTTGTAATAATATTAATCCAACCTATAAACAAAGTAACAGCTGAAACATATTATATACACGTGTAAAGGGAGTACATCGTGAATTAACACGCCTTGAGATACACCAGCACAATGAATGCGTATTGTAATATATGCTGAAGGTTAGACCGGTCAGACATCCCTCTCTTTTACAGCTGCAACCCATACACTAACCGCTGATAACATGCATGCCCCTGCAAACGCAATGCTATTGGTGGACAACATAGCCACCGTGGCTTCATAAAAGTACCACTGGTGCCTAATTGTCGAAGGTAAGTCTATCGATACAAAATGGCTACCGCCAGTAACGAGAGCTCGATCGGTATGAGGGTGTGTTATAATACCACCAACCTCCGTGTACTGCTCCCTCCAAAAGCATCACTAGTTCACACGAATAACTACAAATAATTTACAACCCTAGTCTTTTGTACCGCAGAGGATCTTATGCCATAATGTTTTTTTTTTGTTTTCGAACAGAGTTTAATATCACTTCACTCAGAACCATCTGGAGGGACATGAGTGAAGCGATATCAAAATCAGTTCGAAAACAGAAAAAAAAAATGCAATATGAACCTCTGCATTACAAGAGATCAGGTCGCAACATTATTTATCGGGAGAAATGTTATGCCAGTGCCTGTAAAGTATGAACTTTTCATTTACATCAATTCAACTAGTAGTGACTGGTAAAACCAAGAGGAAAACATGTTTCTTTCAAGCCTCCAAAGCATATGGCTTTCCTTTTAATTACTACAGCCAGAAAGGAACATGAAAGGACACATTTTTTAAAATAGGTTCAAGAAATTAATCCCAGCACAGTCTTTGTATGGTCTCATCACTGAAGTTTCTGCCCCTTTTTTCATAGTAGTATTACAAGTATGTACATATTCGGTGATATCAGTAATACTTGTTTCATCATGGAGGAAACTTCTCCCAAGTTTAAGTCCAATGGAAGATCGGATGGACAAAATAATGGAAACATTGAGAAACTGAGGGATAGAATTTAATTTCTTTTTTAATCTCATCACCACCTGGCAATTTATACCATTTCAACTTCAAATGGGCTATCATTAGGTACTAACAGCTCAGCCATATGTATTTCTATCTGCCTAACATCATTGACCCTATGTACGTTCAATAAATGAGAGTAGTTCTTCCACCTATTCAGAATGTTGTAGGAATCTGCAAGAAGATCACAATTCTCATCCTTTACTGAGTTAGTTCTACATTGGCAATCCTTCTTATAGGTATTCCTCTATATAGGTCTCTCACGTTCTTGTTCTTAGTATTAGTTACAAGCTCATTAATTCTGTCTTTTATATATTCCCTCTTTTTATTCCAGAAATGCCTGCTGGCTTCATACCTTATATTGTTCAGGTTATCTACATTTATTTGGTTTAGAGCTTGTAACCATTGCAATTTGTCTGGCCTCCTTCAATCTAATAATTCTGAGCATCGTAATTGTCGAACTGTGGCTTATGCTTGTTCAATTCAAGTTATTAACCTCAACTCTGGCTGAAATATTTATACTCTCTCTGATAGTTTCCCAAGCTGAATTAATATCCACACCATCTGATTTTTGCAAACCTGTGAACCTGTCTGAGATTTCAACAGATACTGTTCTTTACCCTCTACCTCATTTAAATTCTTGCAATTGAACCTCTCCATATGAACTTTGTGAGTTGTTTACTCACTGCCAGATAGTGGTCAGTATCACAGTCCAGGATGCAACACTACAAGATTATAATCTCAAAAGTTATGTACCATCACCATACTTTAACATTGACTTAAAAATAACATCTTGTAACAAACAAACAAACGAACAAAAAAAAACAAACACTTGCAGCCTGTAGTCCGCAAGCGAACTGTACTGACTGAGCGACCGCCGCTGGTTGGCGAAGTTAGCACCAACTTTTGTGGACAGAGGGTGTCACACGGTCAGTGCAATGGATCCCCACTGGAGCTGCTATTTCCTTGAAATAGCTCCTCAATTATCCTCACAAGGCTGATTGGACCCCATTCCAGACCCATTACTTCTCAGATAATCTGGTAGCACTGGGAATCGAACCCAGGACCTTTGGATCTATAGCCAGAAACTCCAACCACTAGACCACAGAGACGGTCACAATAACATCTTGTAGGTACAGTAAACCCTCGCTAATCTGATGTAAGTAGGGAGATAGGTCATCCAGATTAAGCAATAATACACATCAGTGAAGTAAAAGGTGTTCCTAAAAGACAAGAAAACTTAGAACACAAATAAATGGAAAATTTAAATAAGTAGTGCTGATGAAAATAAACACAAATATCACTGTAGAACTTTCACTCAAAACTATAAAAAGGCAATATATTTATTCATCAATAGAAGACTCAGGACTTGTTCTTGTTTTTGAACATAATAATGCAGGCTTGAAGAAACTGTAATGTTGTGGCTAAATAGACAAATGACTGATCTGCCTCCCTAAAAGCCATGTCTTTTTAAAGTATGTACCCAACTGTGACCAGAATTTTTCATTTTTCAGTTTTCAGTCTGGATTATCTGACACCCAGATCAACTGTAACCACATTAGCAAGGGTTTACTGCATAATTATGATGTTTCCATACCCAATTTCACACACCTTGCTTCAGTGGTTCTTTCAGCAAACTGACGGTTGAAGATTATATTCACATATCTGCCATGTTATTTTAAATGCTAAAAGGAAAAAGAAACAGTCTTAACAAACTGCATATTTTTCCAAGATATTATAATACACCAATTTGTGGACCCTAAGTGAGTGACCCTTGTGTTACTCCCTCTTCACAAATTTGTGTCTGTCATGTTGCTATTATTGAGTGTAGGACATTAAAAAGTATGGTACTGAGGTTATCTGCAATAGCATAATGTCCATACCAAGTTTTGTGAAAATAAAATGCGGATTAAAAGTTTAAATGGGTTAAACACAGATCTCTTAAGCCACTGGCAACTGCTATGAGACAACCAGCATCTACATTGTACAAGTTAATGTGCTACACTAACATACCTGATGATGGTTGCATGATTGAAACATGTATCAATATACAGTGATTGTGAATGGCTAAATAAAATTATAGGGCCTTAGAACATCCCAATTTCTGCATAGAGGATGGAAACCTTGGCCTGAGGAGTTATGTGGTGCATGCACGCACGCACACAGATATATAGAATGGGTTTATCTAACACTCTTTGAAGAGGGCTCAAAGATGAAGACTTCATGTCATTTCAGAATTCCTTCAGATTAACAGATATCAAATTTGACATACAACCAGTACTTCCAAAAGTGAAGTGTATGATTCGGAAATTTAATACAGATATGACAGAAGCATTGTCTACAAAGACAAGCCAGAAACCTCTAAGGCTCTTGTCTACAGGCGACGCATACAGTAGTCTGGGGTAGTCTGATTGGTTGATATATACTAGCAGATGGTGAGGTCGCTTTATGAAACACTACAAGAACTTATTAATGCGAGTACTGTACGGACACACCCTGGGTTACACAAGACTTGAATTATGCAAATTGTTGTTCCATAAGGCGCACGATAAAATAAAATAAAATGAAATGCAAATATTTGTTGTTCTAAATGTTAGTTTTCTATGCTTACAATGAATTTTTTAATGTTTTCATTTTTTTCTACAAATCACAAACATGTATACATATACTACAGTAACGATTTCGACTTGCACAAAATTCAGGTCACACAAGACCTGGAATGGAATGATTATGTATGTCCGAAAGCTTCTGTACTGTAAAATCAACTTAACTACATATCAAATTTATAACAGTCTTGCCCAGGAGGTCACAGGACTGATATTCCATGCCCCCTGCCTCGATTGAGATCCCAAGTTAAGATCCTGTCACTGGAAGTAGTGGAATCACCATTTTGGGTGTCTCCAGGGATCCAAAAATATGAGTATCCATTTGCCAAGTACAAGAATTTAGCTAACATATTGTCATGATTTAGGGGTGACTACAGATAGGGTACGGATCAGTGAATGGATTTATTGACCACTTATGCACACCACTCGGAACTACAAGTAATTATAGTGCCACCACTAATCTCCACAATTCACAAATCACCAGAGCACCTGCTAAACCTTTTTCCAGCCTCCTTGTGTTCATCAGCCATTCCTTGGCAACGGCTTCTAACAGTGGAGATTTTTCAGTTTCATGCATACAGGTTCCATCTTCACAGCCTCCTGTGCACAACTGACTACAGGCACACCTCATTTTACTGTGCTTCACAGATATTGCACTTTTTACAAATTGAAGGTTTGTCGAGCAAGTCTATCAGTGCCATTTTTCCTACAGCATAGGCTCACTTTGTGTCTCTGTGTCACATTTTTGCAATTCTCACAATATTTCAAGCTTTTTCATTATTATTATTATATCTGTTATGGTGATTTGTGATTAGTCATCTTTGATCTTACTGTTTAAATATATAATATACCATATAAGAACTTAATCAATAAATGCTATGTGTGTTCTGGCTGCTCTGACAGGCCATTCCCCATCTCTCGCCCTCTCCTCGGGCCCCCTTATTCCCTGAGACACAACAATATTGAAATTATGCCAATTAATAACCCTACAATGGCCTCTAAGTGTTCAAGTGTTCTCTCACTTTAAATCAAAAGCTAGAAATGATTAAGCTTAGGAGGAAGGAATGTCAACAGCAGAGATAGGCTGAAAGCTAGGCCACTTGTGCCAAACAGCGAAGTTGTGAATGCAAAGGAAAAGTTCTTGAAGGAAATTAAAAGTGCTATTCCAGTGAACACATGAATGATAAGGAAGCAAAACACCCTTTCTGATATGGAGGAAGTTTTAGTGGTCTAGATAGAAGACTGAACCAGCCACAACATTTCCTTAAACCAAAACCTATGCCAGAGGAAGGCCCTAACTCTCTTCAATTCTAAAAAGTCTGAAGGAGGTGGGGAAGCTGTCTCTATAACATAAAAGTGCAAGGTGGAGCAGCAAGAGCTGATGCAGAAGCTGCAGTAAGTTATCCAGAAGATCTAGTTAAGAAAACTGATGACTGTGGCTACACTAAGCAACAGATTTTCAATGTAGGTGAAACAGCCTTATATTGGAAGGTGATAACATCAAGGACTTCCATTGCTAGAGAGAAGTCAGTGCCTGGCTTCAAAGCTTCAAAGGACAGCCTGACTCTCTTGTTAGGGGCTAATGTATCTGGTGATTTTAAGTTGAAGCCAGTGCTCACTTAATATCCTGAACATCCTAGGGACCTTAAGAATTATGCTCAAATCTTACATGCTAATCTACTTTGTGTGTGCTCTATAAATGGAATAACAAAGCCTGGATGAGAGCACATCTGTTTACAACATGGTTTATTGAATATATTATGCCCACTGCAGAGACCTACTGCTCAGAAAAAAAAAAGCCTCCTCCCAAAATATTACTGCTTATTGACAATGCACCTGGTCACCCAAGAGCTCTGATGGAGACGCACAATGAGATTGTTGTTCTTCTCATGCTTGCTAACACAATATCCAATCTGCCCCTCATGGATCAAGGGGTAATTTTGATGTTCAAGTCTTATTATTTAAGAAATTCATCTCATAAGGCTATAGCTGCCACAGAGGGCGATTCCTCTGACGGATCTGGGCAAAGTAAATTGAAAACATTCTGGAAAGGATTCACCATTCTAGATGCCATTAAGAACATTCGTGATTCATTGGAGGAGATCAAAATATCAACATTAACAGCAGTTTGGAAGAAGTTAATTCCAACCTTGATGGGTGACTTTGAGGGGCTCCAGACTTCAGCGGATGAATTTACTGCAGATGTGGTGGAAAAAGCAACAGAAATAGAACTAGAAGTGGAGCCTAAGATGTGACTGATTCGCTGCAATCTCGTGATAAAATTTTAACGGATGAGGACTTGCTTCTTATGGATAAGCAAAGAAAGTGGTTTCTTGAGATGAAATCTACTATTGGTAAAGATGCTGTGAACAATGTTGAAATGACAATAAGGTTTTAGATATTACATAAACTTAGTTGATAAAGCAGTGGCAGGGTTTGAGAAGACTGACTCCAATTTTCAAATAAGTTCTATTGTGAGTAAAATGCTATCAAACAGCATTGCATGCTACGGACAGATCTTTTGTGAAAGGAAGGGTGAATCGATTTGGCAGACTTCATTACTGTGTTATTTTAATAAATTGCCACAGCCGCCCCAACCTTCAGTAACCAGCACCCTGATCAGTCAGCAGCCATCAATATAAAGGCAAGACCCTCCAGCAGCATCAAGATTATGACTTGCTGAATGCTCAGATGGTTAGCACTTTTTGCAATAAAGTACTTTTTAATTAAGCTACATAAATTGTTTTTAGACATAATGCTACTGCACACTTAACAGATTACAGTATACTGTAAACATAACTATTATTTGCAGTGGGAAAGCAAAAAAATTGTGTGACTCACTTTGTTGTGATACTCGCTTTATTGTGGTGATCTGGAACTGAACCTGCAATATCTCCAACGTATGTCTGCACTCCCAGGCTGGCGGCCATTTCACACCAACCTCCTAGTTTTCACAGCCTGACATTCAACTGATAACACACTCAGTTGCTCCATTTGTCTTCCAGAAAACTCCTTGGCATGGAAAACCCCAGAAAACACTCCCATTTCCATTGCTGTAGTCCAACTGTTGCAGCTGCCTAGCAATGGGTTGCATAACACCATTAACAAGAGTAACTCTATTGCTGAAGAGGCCTGTTTACCATGCTGCTGCATAGCAATGACTATTGTCTCATTGTCTGTTTTGAGGCCATTGCCTAGCAACAGGTCTATATGCTACAATATTTAAGCAGCATTTCAGGAACCCTGGGTGTTCCAACATCAAAAACTGTTTCCTTTCCTAACTGTTCTCATATTTTATTAACCATAAACATAATAATCATGCATCCATGACATCATTTACTTCACAAAATTTAATTCCTCACACATTTTTCCTTTTATTCTCAAATTTAATAATGTGAAAAAAATACTTTGATTTGTTGCATACACATATTTTTATACCTTTCTCTTCCTACAGTGGTAAAATATTACTGTGAAATGTGAAATAGGGATGTTTCCTCCACAAAATAATTCCAATAACACTCACTGCTACAGCAATCACCATGAATGGATGATGTAATTTCTTTAATTTGGTGCTGGGTCCAATCCAGTCAGGAGGATACTTGTGATCACCGAAAGTAGTGGTAATGTAATGCATGTAAGTTTGTAATTCGTTATGAAAAGCCTTAGCTTTGTTGAGAGTAGACACCATCTTCAAATTCAGATCCTCAGCTCTGAAATTTGGCTCACTTTCGCAGCTGGGTAACATATGTATTTTAACATATGCAATAGATGCACGAATCATAGTGATCTGTCGTGCTATGTTGGCAATTAATTTTATTTCGTCTACCATTCTATATTCATTCTGCATGTTTTTAATGCTTCTCACATCAAGTGACTTCTCTTTCCATCGCTTCATATGCAGTTTACGTATCATGTCAAGTAAACGTTTCCTGTGGAGAGGTATAACTGAAAGGGCTTCTAATTCTTCTTCAGTGAGTGTCAAGAATTTTACAAAGTCCATTTCACTTTTCTTGAAAATATGGCCATACCTACGAAACATTCCAAGGTGATTCAAACAGCGGGCTATATCTTGCCACAAAATCCATTTCTTCCCATTAATACCACAAAGATTATCTCTCAGGTATTTCAACGAATCCATTTTTGTAGGAGCATGCTCAGTCTCCAAGGACACTGGAATATCAATGTCTCCAGTAGGGATTTGAGCAGCAATATGATGATAACCCAGATTCAAGGCATGAGTGTGTGCAGTCAGGCCTCTACCACACTTAATGCTTACATCTGCTCCAGCTTTTAAGAGAAGCAATATTATTTCCATTTCTCCATGCTTACTGTGATGAACACTCCAAATCAGTGGTGTCCAGCCCATGACATCTCGAGCATTAATGTCTGCATTTCTCTTTATCAGTTCTTCCACGACTTTTTTGCTTCCTTCTTTGCATGCAATCATCAATGGTGTCATTCCATTGTGCTGTCTCATATTTACACTGGCTCCAGAATCCAACAGGAGTTGGATACACTTCAATTTTACATCTTGACCTTGTTTACTACTGTCACAAGCACTCATCAAGACAGTGTAGTAGTGATGGTGGAAATTTGGATTTGCTCCTTTTTTCATCAAGTATTCCATTGCATCATACTGACAGTTTGAGGCAGCAAACATTAGGGGTGTCCATCCTTGCATAACAAAATCAACAGGAAAAGCTTTACTTTCAATTATTGACTGCAGAACTTGTACATTTCCATTGGTTGCTGCCATCTGCAGTAATTCTGTATCATTCACAGAGGCCTCTGAGTTTGGAGTCTGTATCTGCATCCTGGATCTCGGAATCTTAATTGGATTGGCAAATGAGAATCCTTCTTCATCTGATGCATCCTCATCACTTGAGAAACCTGCTGGCCTGAAGTTGAATGTCCTATCCATTATGACTCTATGAGATTAATCTGAAACTGAAACAGAACACCAATCAATAAGCAGCAGCAAAGCACAGCCCTCCTTACTCAAGCAGTACCAAAGTTTTGAGAACGAAAGTGCATCATCTTCAGTATCAGGTAGTTAGGTCATATATAGAAAGCTGCTATTCTCAACATACTTCTGGTATTCATATGCCAATTCCTTTTCTACTTTGCCTTAGACTATGCAATTAGGAAGGTCCAAGAAAACCAGTTGGGACTGAAATTAAACGGGACACATCAGCTGTTGGTCTATGCTGATGATGTGAATCTACTGGGTGATAATATGGATACCATAAAGAGAAACACACAAGCTTTAACTGATGCAAGTAAAGAAGTTGGTCTAGAAGTAAACACAGAGAAAACTAAGTATATGTTGCTGATTCATCACCAGAATGCAGGGCAAAATCATGACATAAAGATAGATAACAAATGTTTTGAAAATATGGCACAGTTCTGATATTTGGGAATAACTATAACAAATTAAAACCTGATCCAGGAGGAAGTTATGAGGAGACTGAACTTGGGTAATGCTTGCTACTATTCAGTCCAGAAACTTTTGTCTTCTTGCCTGCTGTCTAAAAACATAAAAATTAGAACATACAAAAATATAATTTTGCCTGTGGTTCTGTATGGATGTGAAATTTGGTCTCTGACATTAAGGAAGGAACATAGACTGAGGGTGTTTGAGAACAGGATACTGAGGAGAATATTTGGACAGAAGAGAGATGA
This sequence comes from Cryptotermes secundus, assembly GCF_002891405.2. NCBI lineage: Eukaryota > Metazoa > Arthropoda > Insecta > Blattodea > Kalotermitidae > Cryptotermes > Cryptotermes secundus. Next base: position 281,285 of record NW_019730119.1, on the reverse strand, counting down.
AGTGACGGGAGGTTGGAGAAAACGGCTCAATGAGGAGCTTTGTAACTTGTACTCTTCACCAAGTATAATGAGAATGATCAAGTTAAGGAGGATGAGGTGGGCAGGGCATGTAGCATGAAAGGGAACGAAGAGGAATGCATATAGAATATTGGTGGGAAAGCCAGAAGAAAACAGACCACTGGGATGACCAAGACATAGGTGGGTGGACAATATTAAAATGGATCTTACAGAGATAGGATGGGATAGGATGGATCTGGCTCACAATAGGGACCAGTTGAGGGCTCTTGTGAACATGGTAATGAGCCTTTGGGTTCCATAAAATGTTGGGAATTTCTTGTGTAGCTGCACAACTGGAGCTTCTCAAGAAGAGCTCAGCTCCATGAGTGAGTGATATGCCAGTAAGAATTCAAACACACTTAATACAGGGCTTTTCTTCTGTAAAGTTGCCTACAGAAGGTACAACAGAGTATACAGGCCTTAACAAGTGTTGGCTTAATTAATCAGGCTACTGAAGCAGTAAAAGAGCTGTAACAGCATAACTGGTATAGCGACTGCTTACAGGCTGGATGACAGAGGGGTCGTAATCTGAGTCCCAGTAAGGTCAAGAATTTTAACTTCTTGATCTCATCCAGACCAGCTGTGGGGTTCAGACGACCTCCTCTTAAGTGGGTACTGGGACCTCTTTCCCTAGGGGAAAAGGGACTGGGGTGTGAAGCTGACCTCTCACCTCCAACTAGCGCCGAGGTCAAGAAAATGTGGGTCTATAGATCCACTCTCCCATACACCTTCATGGCATAGTGCTTAATTAGTTAAGCTTAGGGACAACTTTTTTTACCTTACTGAAACAGTAATGACATGATTCAAAATGAGCAATGTAATAAATACGCTGTACTGTAAGCAACAATCCTTCTCACTCAAACTCTTCAAGTTTCAATACAGGAAGGCAGCAAAAATGGACTGATTCAACAATTTAGGGACAGAGTACAAATAACAAGAGGCAAAGCCAGGTAAAATGGCAATTATGTGGGTTAGTAATCTTAATCATAATCAAAACATGGAAATCAGCACACGTTTGATAAACTAGTACTTGGTGGCAGACTAGAAAAGTTACAACAAACTGCATTACGTCTATCATTCGCAATTAGAAACAAATTCGGTCACAAAGAAAAGCATGATATTATGCACCATATGAAGTCTTCAGCCACAAAACATCTTTCTTCTATCAAAACAGTGAGACTTAAATCAAACTGTCTGAGATACAGTGCAAATTAAATTGTCAGAGGTGCAGTGCAATCGAGAGGAAGGACTGCAGAATAGGGGGCAGATATTATTAAATGTCATCTATTTCCAGTTATACATAATTGGCATTACTAAATTAAACTGCTCTAACATCAGGTTGCCTGTAATTCAACCACATGTATTTAAACCATGAATATGAATTTGTTTGAATTTAAAGTACGGCACTCCAGTCATCAATCTTATCATGTGAACACCAGGTCCAGTGCACCAACTTTTATTATAACCAGAAATGAAACTACAAGTACTTTCACACCCACAGCTGTTTGACACCTTCAAATCAGGCATTGGCGTCATATATCGACTCAGCATAAGAAACAAGAAATTTTAACTGTAAATTATGGTGTATTCTCCGCTGGTTGACACCGTGTAGCCTCATTGGTAGTTACCAACGTTTCAAAGGATGCTGCAGCCTCTGTCTTCAGGGTACAAAATGACAATACGTTCTTCCTAAGCTTTGATAGCCATCTACCAGATTATTTTATATCACAAATAAAGAAGATTACAATCCAAATTTTCATCACCAACAAAACTTCAATCTCAGATTAATGATCACAACAATAATTTGTACTGCTAACTATATAAATATAACCAAATGTGCCGGTCTTGTTAATAACATATAAAACATACGGAAATCTGTAAAATAATATAAACATAGCAATAACCAAATACTAACTTCGATTACTACCAATTTCTTACACCATGGAGTAGATGCAAGACATCACACTATAAACAAGTTGCCAACGACGGAACAAATCAAACCTAAAAGACTTCAAACCGTTCAGCCCATACCGGCTCATTCCATAGCCATAGCCATAGATACGACGGATACGACAAACACACAGTACTATTAACACGGATCACGACCATCACGACGTTGACACGATGATAGTTCCGAAACTAGATGGCAGGCCAAACTCTCAACTTGTATATGTAGACGATGTAGACGCATGCATTCGAAGGTTTAAAGGGAGTCATTAAAGATGTACGTGAGGATATTGAGTTACAAAATTTGATGGAACACCTTAACTCGGATAATCACAACCATCATAACAAACAGCCCATACCTTTCCATATCAATGACGCATCAGGCTTAAGATGTGAATCAAAGAGACGACCGAAGAAACAAAGGGAGGAAGTTGGTTGTCGAAGGAGTTGAGGGCAGTATGTTTGACATTTAAAACTAAGGAATTGCCACCTCAAGTACATTTTTGAAATATGAAAATTGAAGTTTACACTTTTGTCGCAGAAGTACGACAGTGTTATAAGTGTGGGAAATTTGGCCAAGTAAGTAAATTTTGTACGAAGGAACAACAATGCTTCCAATGCGGAAACGAAAAACATGAAGGCTCTTGGAATTGCTGGATTTTTGGACATCTTGCATCGTCCGGTATTCCGGAAAATAGAAAACAAGACGTTTCGGAAACTGGGTCTGTTTCCGTCCTCACGTGAAGGTTGAAGGCACCTAATCAGTTGGGTCCCTTAGAGAGAGCCAATCTCAATCACTGGACAATCCCTGTCAAGAGTTACACAGCTATTTAATCACCTGAGACCTGGCTAATTCGTTGGGAGATAATAAGAAAATATACAATAAAAACTGAGATAAAGCACGCACATACGTGGAACTAGGATAGAAAAGGAGGTTAGAAATTCGTGCTACAAACCCAGCCAATGAAAAACCAAGAGCATGAGTACCAACCCAAAGAAATGGTGGAAAAATTTGTGAAGGTTTCTTTAGTGTGAAAAATAAATGTAAATACAGAAAAGGCCTAAACAATGCCCAATCAGTAGCACATTCCTATAAACATCTTATTCTATTACAGCTGCTTTCCCGCGATTCTTAATATATATATAGTTATTTTTACTGCAATTGGGCTTATGTCTGGTGGCAGTGTTTACAAAAACGGACATACATTCAACAAAGATACAGCACATACGTCTCAAGAAATTTCATAGTACAATACAAGTACACTTCTCTTCACTTCACTTGCCCTGCTGATTTTGGTTTCCTAACCTTCTTTCTAAATATATGCGCTTTAATGGGGTGAGTCCCAACCACCCCTTCAGGTAACTGGTTCCAGTCAGCAATGGTCCTGTTCACAAAGGAAATATATACATCTTAACTTAAATCTGAGAGTATACTGTTATTATTTTGTATATCTACTTCTTTTTGTTTTCTTACATATCGATTTTAACACATCGACACATAGTTCCTTCCAAACTGTTTGCACCTACTAAAGATTGGGATTTCTTTGGATTCTGCTAGCTTTATATCGATCAGAGTGCTAGTCCAGTAGACCGGTGCTCTGCGTATTGCCCCGAATTTGATCTTGCCTAGCTTCTGTGCTTGTTTCTTCTTAAATTTATGGACTAAAAATGCTCCATAATCCATCCTCGACCTTATAAGTGCCTTACAGAGTCTCATTAAAGTTACAGGGTCTGATGCCCACCAAGTGTGCTTCAGAGAGTTTACGATTTTCATCAGGTTTTCGCATTTCCTAATTATTGCGTTTATTTTGTCCTCCCAGTCTAGATTAGTTTTTAAATGCAGAAATAAAAATTTAATTGATTTGACCTAAGAAACCTTTTCCCCTTGTACCGTGATCTCTCACTCTCCATCAGCTGTCTGTTCTATATCGATGATACACAGTCAACATTTTTTGGTGCTATCTCCAAGGCACTTTCCTTTAAATAAATTTCATTACTTTGTATTCTCTTTTCCACTTCTGATACGCCAATTTTAAATGAGAGAACAACAGAGATTACGCAAAGTGTGCAGCCCCTAAAGTTGTTCCATTGTTGCGACTGTGCAGTGTGTGGTCCTGCTCTTCATACAAAAGAACGCAAGGTTGCTATAACTAGTTTTGCAGAGATGGAATGAAACTAGAGATACGAGAGGTGCATAATTATCCAAACTAGTAGCTTAGGCAAAGTATAGAGTGTTGTTACGTGTTAGTAAGTAGACATTGGGTTTTGGAATTATTACCAAATTTATTTAACGCTTAAGACCTGTAAATACAAACAACGATAATAGTCTCACTAATCTACACACTTTGCAAATCACTACATCACACTATATTTTTCTTGGTTTGTTACGTCTTCACTAGCCGTTGCTAGGTGGCAGTTTCTAACAGTGTAAATTCATGCTTTCGTGCTCAAAGCTGAACACCAACTATGAGTGCTGACTCAGAATTACCCACTTGTGTCTATATAATTCAGCACAACATAGAAATAAAATGACATAGGCCGTTGCCAGCAGAGTCCTTCTTGGATTCTGGCCCCATGGGGACCAATGACTTTTTTTTCTGTCCATTTTCATATATGTTTGGAAACAGAGTTCCTTCTTCACTGAGGGAAGGGTGGTCTGAGTAGAGGCCACATTTGTAGCACTGTGATTCATCACGAGTCATAACTCACACAGCCTCCAGGTAAGGGCATTTATACTTTATGGACATATACACATTTTGCTACTTTAAAGTAGGAGATATTATTTATATATGTTATACAGATGACCTCTCTCTGTATCAAGTTATGCCTTAAAATGTTTATCCATTCCGAAACAACACATATCTGAATGATCGTAGGCCTGACCGCCGCCAAGTTTAACCTGGGCCACCTTAAACCTTACTTGGACAATGTAGACTGAGTTAGTACAATAGCACGCTAGCCATGAGGGAAGTGATACTAAATTGGTAGGAAGAGCGACTGAATTCAGTCAAGTTCCTTGATAACAAGAGATCAGACAATTAAATTATCCCGAATTTGAGGAATTATGTGGGAGGAATTGCTCAGTAATTGCTGCGCTAGTGAGATGGCTGTGTAACTCCCAAAATTGTAGGAAAAAAAAGGGGGGGGGGGAGACAGAGAAAATTTGTATGTATATAACTTGAAATTGGTTTTGTCAAGTAATGAACTGGTAGGTCTGGAAAGAGATGGGGTGTGTGTGTGAGAGAGAGAGAGAGAGCAATGAATAAATACTCTCATTAATCCAAATGGTTGAAACCAACCAGAGTTATGGTCAGAACGTCACAGGAAACTATTACATAAATTTTGGTAACCAGGGCAGGTGACTAGCTTCAGAGAGGGATTTGGCTCGGGGACTCTGAAAATGACACTCATTGGGGATACATGTGCTTGGTATCTCCGACCACCCATTTGTTGTTTCTCTCGAAATAAGTGTGTCTTAGGAATCAGTAACAGGACCTAAACCCAGTGACCAATTAAGTTGATCACTGCTGTGCATCTACCTCCTTAATAATACCATACTAATGAAGACTTGAAACTGCCAATCGGCGTTTGAGTGCCCCTTAATCACCCAAGTCACAGCCAGTCAACATGGCTTGAGTGGAGTCGGATTTCTCTACCGGTTCTAGTATTTACAAAAAGGCTACAGTTAATTATCATGTTCACGGTAGCTCAGTAACCAAGTGTGAGGTCCTGTGTAATAATTTGTAATATGCTGACTTTTTATATTGTGCAGCTGTAAGCCACTTGCTCAGCCCTCAAGATGTGGGGCCATCCTCTTCTGAGCTATCTGGTATTCGTTACTCAAAAAATATTTGCAGTGGTCCCTCCATATCTGGAGACCATCTCCATGACCTGAAGGATGTGCCACACCATGGTGACAAGGGATTTACAGGTTCAAACTGAACATACCACTGGTCATGTCTTTCTCGACATTACAGAAGTAATGTCACCATAACACACCATAAAAGGAGACTATTTTAAATTACAATACAAGACTCCAATGTACAATTAATTTATTAGTGTAATGGGCAACAACGTTTTCAATGAAATTAAAAGAATCAAATATTACTGTTTTCATTGCAAACCTAACTCTGAAGAGAATTACATAATATGGCATGTCACTAATACCAATAAAAAACTTTGTATCAAGTACTTTACAGATTTCATCTATTCACATGATGAAATTGGTAGCGATCCTCAATAAATTACTAGTGGGTAAGAACTGACAAAATAAAAAACACAAGAAGCCAAGGCTATGATAAGAAAACATTACAAAAATTTTGTAGGAAAATTAATTTGCTGAATTTGTGCCATATGGAATACACAGTCACAATAGCTGTGTGCATGCAGATTCTTCAAATATGCCTGGGTTGACGTTCCTCAGCTTTGTTTCATTCCAGCGTCTGACAAGTTCATACATTATTACAGCTGTAATTCTTCTTGCTTTGCACTAAAGAATACAGATTTAATGTTCCTGTTTCTCTGTATATAGCACACACTGTTCTGATAACATACATGATAACATGGACAGTGTTACACGATATACATTTTGAGACATTTTAAAAATGCTAATTTTTATGCCATTGGAAACCACTTCTTTAAATTTTTACAGAATTGCACTTCAAGTTGATAATTTTGTTAGTTTTAATTGAGTAATAAAGAAATGTATGTGGACTTGAAAGGATTCTGACAATGGTGTATACTGTACTTCTTTTGGCTTATATTGGACTTGATCCATCGTCTGGTATGTAAAAGACAAAAGACCACAACGTTTCAGAGACTGGATCTGTCTCTGTCTTCAGGTGGGTAGGAAAGCATAAACCTACTCAGTTGGGTCCAGTGATTGAGACTAGCTCTTTCTAACAGGCCCAACTGAGTAGGTTTATCCTTCCCCACCCACTTGAAGACGGAGATAGATCCAGTCTCCAAAACATCATGGTCGTTTGTCTTTTACATACCAGATGATGGATGAAGTCCAAAATAAGCCAAAAGAAGTAAATGTATGTGGATTGAGAGTGAATATTTTACAAATCTATACGAGTAACTTTCATAAACAGGATGATATTGTAAACATATATATACAGGGTGTCCCAGGAGGAATGTGCCAAACTTCGGGAGGGTGTTCCTTATGTTAAAGTATGCCGATATAACCCAAAACACCTATGTCCAAAGTTGAACGGTTACGGAGATAATGGCCCGAGAAAAGTGTGGT
>NW_019730119.1:184735-273744 GCF_002891405.2 Cryptotermes secundus | reverse complement strand
CATACTTTAACATAAGGAACACCCTCCCGAAGTTTGGCACATTCCTCCTGGGACACCCTGTATTCATCATGTTATATATATATAATTAATCAAAAAGTGGATATATTTCCTAAGTAAGTACAGCACTGTTCAGTAATGCCTTCCATATCAACACATGGCCACATGACCAACCAAACCTCTGATACATGTACAATTATGAAGACGACCATGCTGTAAGTTTTAAATATCCACTTATTTTTGAGGAAGGAACACACACTGAATTTTGGAATCATGTTCCTTGTACACTGAAGATGTGTTCAATAAATTACATTCAAATCAGCTGAGCTCCTTACCATTACATACAACTCATAAGGATTATGCCTGCATGCTTTCACACATCTTACCTGATACAGATGTATATTCTCCTTCATCTAAACTATATATATATATATATATATACTACCGATAAAAAAATAAACAGATGAGATCTTGGAATACTATTAAAAAAGACAATATCAAAGTAAATCTCAACTTCTTTTCAGAGCACTGAATCATCGACTCTCTACATAGCAAAAACAGAGCTTTAACATTATTATAATCTTTAACTTCTGCATCCTGTGAAGTTTAGTAATCACAAAATTTATATTAGATTTACTTTGTGACTGACACAACTTCAATGATGACTAATGTTTCTACTGAAAATCACTACACGTTTCAATCTCGCATGTCATCCATCATTAGGTGATACTCTAACTAGAAACTTTATTACTGAAGTGTTTCATAGCTACCTTATTAAAATACAGGTCCAGTTTTTAATAGATTTACACTGAATTTATATGCTGAAGGTTTTATGGTGTATGATATATGAGTAAATATATCCCAAATAAAAACAGTGTTATAAAAAGGTTAAATTCATACAGTTTTATAATATAAAATAAAATGCACATGTATATTGTGAAGATATCTGAACTGTATTTTCTTTAGTCGGCCATGAGTATAAAATATGTTTTTTTATCTAAGTAGTGATGTTAGAAATACACAAATTATCACTGAAGTATCAGTGGTTATTAAAGTAAATTTAATATTTATTAATTTTGTTTATTACAACTGCCTACTCATGAAGCACCTAATACAAATCCAGTTCTACAACCATTTTACTTACTTTGGGATGTAAATTTATGCTGCTAAATGGGTATTACTGTTTCAGTATCTCTCACATACTGCTAAATGGTTTGATTCACTGTTCCCTTCATTCACCCATTCAGACTGAGAACCTTAAATATGGGGTTCACTAAATTTCTAACAGTTTTAGACATGCCCCAAAAGATTTAGTATTATTTATAAGTGTTAAGGTTTTCAATGCAAAGAAAATTTAGGCTATGGTGTTCTGGGTGATAACACAATGTAGACTGAAGGACCATGATGTCTCAATCTCCAGCCAAACTACTTGGTATCACCACCAAGAACAACACAACTGTAATAATATTCATGCCTACAAACTAACTAAACAACAAAGTATGGCTGTCTAGGACTATAGAGTCAACTCTTTTGCAGTAATGTAAGAGATGCTAATAATCACATTTTAAAATGCATCTAAAGTAACTTCAAAATAACATTAATAATTTAAAAGCCAAGACATCTAATTGAATAAAAAGGACATTTTGAACAAAAAATTTTGTACACACAAATATCTGTGGATCTGCATCTTATATAGTTGTATTTTGTGATACAAATATTTTCTTGAATAAGAGAACTGCAGGACTTTTAAAACTGAGGGCTGTGATGGAACTGTACTTCTCACAAGTAAATTTCCAATTATTGAGGTTTAATAAACTGTTCTCCAAAATATTCAGAATATTTTGGAAAACAGGTTCTTTCTCTGTGGTGGGTGCCCCATGTTGCCCATATAACTGTGGCTTGTCTGTTTATTGTTATTCTGAATGTGTGACTGGAACTTGTAGTGCATTGTGAAGAAACATGAGGCTTCCGCGATGCATCACTACCATGACCTGATCATCATGTGTAGGTGAAACAGCCCCTCTACCATCTGGAGCAGAATCTACACAGCTAACAACCTCTTCCACCCTGCATCATGGAGCAAGAAAAAGACACATTATATGATGGTAATTAAGCTATATCACATGGAAGGACAAGCTTCAGAAACATGTATGACCTAAAGTAGTCACGAAGACATTATGCACAGGATGCAAAGTCAAAACTTTGCACATTCTAAACTGTGGGTGGGATAATTTGGACCATATTAGGAGCTTCAAGTGTTTTGATTGACAGGAATGAGGTTAATACATTACTAACTTTGTTAATGTTTACTGCTACAAAGATCTCTACTATATGAGTACATGAGAACTACATATGTTCATGGAAAGTGCCACAATGACACAGTACATAACTGATGACAAAACATGTCCTGTTATATATATTCGTATATAAACTACATTAGACACTGCCCAATGTCAATGATGCATTTCATATACACAACATATAGGGAGTTGGCCCTACTCCTGTCAGTATACTGACATCTGTTGTCATATTCTTATTTGTAATATTAGTGGTGATAGTGGGGCTCAAACCTATGATCTTTTGAAAACTAGGCAGATGCAAGAACCAGAGCATTGAATTGAGACTGAAACCTGCTCCATCTTAAATTGTAAAGTATTCCACCTGTAATGTAACAAAGTCAATCCTTTCTTAAAAGACACTAAAATATATTTAATTCACTAAAAGGTGTTTGTTAAATATTTTAAAATGTCATTAACTATGTACATTTGATGTTACTGCTACATGTTTCACCCACAAATTGGCCATCATCAGGCAACACTTATTATTTCAAGAGACCACTGCATTGTACACTTTGTCCTTAATACCCTTAGGCACATTGTAGTTGTCAATCTGTTTCGTAGGATATTTTCATCCTATATTTTTAGCGGCCGTTTCATGGTAATATATATATATATATTAGCATGATTTAATCTTTAAGCTATCTTTGTATACTTAGATGCTGAATTCTTTGTACCTATATTCAATCTAAGATATAAAGAACATATTGAGGCCATTAGAAGTAACTGAAGTAAGTCCGGATATTTGAATCATATATTAAACACAGGACATAAATATGGTACAATAATACTATGGATGTCATAAGGACAGGAAGGAAGAGGAGACATTGGAAACATTATAAAGGTATCATATTGTCATGTGTTGGGTGTATAATGCGACAAATAACTTCACGCCTTATCGGATATAGCGAATTTTATTTCACATTCGCTCTTACAATCACACAATTTACAGATTCACAACTACTGCTATCTGCAGTATTACAATTACTACACTGCAAATGCTAGACTACAACTGACTGGTTGACTGCCTGGCTAACTCATAACTAACTGTCTTGAATAATCTTCGCTGCTCCTTATTTAGCCCTGTTCCAGACAATACAGAAAACAGCCACGTAATAGGCACCACTCTTGTCTGGCGCCGTGTTTACAGGTGTTACTGGCAACGCTGTCAGGAGTTGTTTACAGCTGCATAGCAACCGCGGCATCCCTTGGCCATGTCACCGCTGGTGGGGTAGGGAAGGAGTGTTGACTTGCCTGCTACCCTAGTAACGACAGTGCTCTGATGGTGTTACGTCACCGCTGGCAGGGGGAGGGGTGTCCTGCATAGCGCAACACGTCACAATATTTACAAAATTAGCAGGAACAATTTACCCATGAACGATACATATATCGGAGCACATAACCCAATATTCCAAACAGTACATGAACTTTATTATAGGTAGCAGTACACACTACCCAGAAAGATATTTAAGCAAGAGCAACTGCAACGGGGTTAGTACAAGGAACAAACAACAAAACTAAGTGAACGACACATTGAAAAGGAACATGTAAGTACAAAAGTACACCTAAGTATATAAAGATAGCTTAAAGATTAAATCATGCCAATATATAATATACACTACACTGAAACAGCCGTTGAAAAAAATAGGATGATAGTATCCTATGAAGCAAATTAACAATGTGCCTAAGGGTACTAAGGACAAGGTGTACAGTGCAGTGGTCTCCCCAGATAATAAGTGTTGCCTCATGACGGCCAACGTGTGGCCGAAACATGTAGCAATAACATTGAATGTACATACTTCATGACATTTTAAAATATTTAACAAACACCTTTTAGTGAATTTAATATAATTTAGCATCTTTGAAGAAAGGGTTGACTTTGTTGCATTACAGACAGAATGCTGTACAATTTAAAGTGGTGCCCAATGCAACAGGATGCTGAAATATAATATTATAAAACCTTCTGCTTGCAATAGTGCAGTGGTAATTTACTGCATGTCCATAGAGGGAAAAGCCCAGGCATTCCCCCTGCGTTGAATGCTGACACTCTTGTTAAATGGAACTTTGTTACTGATTACTGTAAGAAAGCAACACAGACTTACCATATTTTACAAGAACTATTAGGTATGACCCCCGTCTGTATTCAAGCATGTCATGCAGCACATAAACAAATTTGTGACACATTCTGAAATCTTTAAGCAAATAGCTCATCAACCACATTACTGTTTCTATATGTGTAATGGCCTTAAGATTTTCTTCACTGCATATTCACATGTTTTCCTTACTGACATGATCATAGGTAGTGAAGGTGAACATAGAATACTTTGTTTGTGACCATTATTCTTTTATGACAGTCATAGGGATACCAAAAGTAACATCACAGATGAGCATAGTATGATATAATAGCATGTGGAAGTTTTGTGTCTTCAGAACTTTTTATCCTGAGGTCTGAATTCATTACTCTTGTAATTAAGTAGAGGACTCAAGAGCCAAGTTTTCAAAGATGAATGCTTCATCAGAAAGAAGAGTTAAAGGAGGTGCATTCACAGGTTTATACATAAATACTGCAAGAACGGGTTCCTACAAAGTCATGTCTGTGCTGAGGGAAACGTTTATGATATTCAGGAATGGTTATAAATCAGTGCTTGTAAAGTAAGACACTTCACACAAGAAACTGGAGTTTCACTGGCACCTGTGTTCACAACCTTACTTACATAGCACGTCCACAAAGTAAGTTTCCCACTCGTACCACAGCTAGCAAACCTTATATTGCGCAAAGCGACTGCGACTACTTGATAGAGCAATAACGTAGCATGGCGCATGCACTAACAGAATTTCCCACGTTCCCACAGTAGCATCGTTGCAGCTGTTGAAGATGGAGGCTCTTATTCCAGCTCCCACCGACTGTGAAGTGCGGTCAGTAATAAAGTTTTTGAATGCACAGAGTATAGCGCCGATCGAAATTCATCGTCAGCTGTGTCGGGTCTATGGGCCTAACGTCATGAGCAAGCAGATGGTGCATCGCTGGTGCAGACAATTTTCAGCAGGTCGACAAAATGTGCATGATGAGAAGCGCAGTGGGCGGCCATCCATCATTACAGACGACCTGGTGGAGCTCGTGCGGGAACGCGTTATGTAGAATCGTCGCGTCACAGTTACAGAACTCAGCAGTCATGTCCCGCAGATTTCCCACTCCTTGTTGCACGAAATTGTCACGGAGCACCTGTTTTTCAGGAAATTGTGCACAAGGTGGGTGCCAAAGCAACTGACACCAGAACACAAAACAGAGCGCATGGAGTCAGCATTGACATTTCTGCAGCAGTACCATGATGACGGTGACGAATTTCTGTACCGGATCATGACAGGTGATGAAACGTGGATTGCACACATTACCCCAGAAAAAAAGCAGCAGCCCATGCAATGGTGTCACAGTGGATCTCCCTGTAAGACGAAATTCAAGCAGACGTCAACGCGGAAAGTGATGTGCACAGTATTCTGGGACAGACGGGGCGTTCTCCACATCGACTTCCTGACCGGAGGTGAGACGGTGAATGCTGAGCGTTACTGTGAAACACTGCAGAAATTGTGACAGGCCATTCAGAACAAGCGGTGCAGGATGCTTAGTGCTGGTATTGTCTTCCTGCACGATAACACTAGGCTGCACACGGCTCGACGGACAGCAAGTCTCCTGCAGGAGTTCAGCTGGGAGGTGTTTAATCATCCACCCTACAGCCTGGACCTCGCTCCCAGTGATTTCCATCTTTTCCTACACCTCAAGAAATTCCTGTCCGGTGAGCGTCAGCATTTTGAGAATGACAGAGAGGCGGAGATGGTTGTCACACAGTGGTTCCAATCCCAGGCGGCAGACTTCTATGACACAGGTATTCAAAAGTTGGTCCCACGGTATGACAAATGTCTCAATTCCGGTGGTGATTATGTTGAAAAATAGCTGAACACTTGCTGTATCTGTTGCAATAAATATTTCCATGAAATTGTGTTTTGTTTCTGTAAACGGCCCCAGGGAAACTTACTTTGTGGACGAGCCTCATACTTACTTACTCATGGAGCTGAGCCATTCTGGAGGAGCCACAAATTCTGCAGCTACTCAAGAATTTCCCAGCATTTTATGGCACCTGAAGTCTCATTACCGTGTTCACAAGAGCCCTCCACTGGTCCCTGTCCTGAGCCAGATCTATCCAATCCATACCATCCCATCCTATCTCTCTAAGATCCATTCTTTCTAATATTGTCCACCCACATACACCTTGGTGTTCCGTGGTCTCTTTCCTTCTGGCTTTCCCACCAATATCCTATACGCATTCCTCGTCTCCCCCATTCGTGCTACATGCCCTCCCCACCTCATCCTCCTTGACTTGATCATTCTAATTATACTTGGAGAAGAGTACAAGTTATGAAGCTCCTCTTTATGCAGTTTTCTCCAACCTCCTGTCACTTCATCTCTCTTTGGTTCAATTATTCTCCTCAACACCCTGTTCTCAAACACCCTCAGTCTATGTTCCTCCCTTAATGTCAGAGACCAAGTTTCACACCCATATAGAACCACAGGCAAAATTATAATTTTGTATATTCTAATTTTTATGGTTTTGGACAACAGACGAGACGACAAAAGGTTCTGGACTGAATGGTAGCAAGCATTACCTGAGTTCAATTGTCTCTTAATTTCCTCCTGAATCAGGTTTCGATCTGTTATAGTTGTTCCCAAATATCTGAACTGTGCCACATTTTCAAAACATCTGTTTCCTATCTTTATGTCATGATTTTGCCCTGCATTTTGGTGACGAGACAGTAACATATACTTAGTTTTCTCTGTGTTTACTTCTAGACCAACCTCTTTACTTGTGTCAATTAAAGTTTGTGTGTGTTCACAACAACTTTCTTCTTGCTAAAAACATGAGTGTTGTGGAAATTTGTCACAAATTATGAACGGTGGTTTATAGCCAAAACGTAATGAGTGAAGGAAATGTAAGATAATGGTGCAGAATGTTCAAAGATGGCAGAACGATGTCCATGAAGAAGAGTGAAGTGGTTGGCCTGTCATATGTAGTGAGTGATGATCTTGTTAAAAGTGTTGACCAAAAAACTGTAAAAGATGGCACTTCACAATTTCAGAACTTCCATGAGAATTGCCACAAATTTCACACACGGTTCTCTACAAGATTATCACAGTTAGGCTAGGTTATCACAAGTTTTGTGCAAGATGAGTTCTGAAAATGTTCACAGGTGCTCACAAAATGCAAAGAATGGCCTTGGCTTTGACTGTTTTTAGAGTGAAACAACAAAGATGGCAATGAATTTCTTGATCACGTTGTAACAGGCAATAAAACTTGGGTTCCACTTGTGAATGTTAAAACCAAAGAGCCGTCAAAGCAGTGGATGCACACTCATTCACCAACCAAGCTGAAAAAGTTTAAACAAATGTCTGCCAGAAAGTTGATGGCAACTGCTTTCTGGGACAGGAAGGGAGAGCTGATGGTGGAATTCATGCAACAGGGGACCATAGTAACATCTGAAGTATACTGTGAAATGCTAGAAAAGTATGTAGGGCCATTCAGAAGAAAAGGATGACATCCAGTGTAATGCTCCTCCATGACAATGTCCATCCACATAGCTGCTCACACTCAGCGTACTGGAGCACTTCAAATGGGAGTTGTTTGACCACCCTCCTTACAACCCTGATCTCACTCTGAGTGACTACCACCTATTCACCTAACCGAAGAACTGGTTTGGATGACAGCATTTTAATAATAATGAGTTGCTGTTAAGGTGTCAACACATGGCTGAGCTCACAAACAGCAGATGTTTTTGACACAGACATACAAAACTTATTCCTTGATACAAGTGTCTCAATTCTGGTGGTGACTATGTTGAGAAGTAGCTTAAGTAGGTACATATTTTTTGTATATAATAATTTTTTATTGCTTGTTTTTTAACAGCTCACCAGAGGTTACATTCCAAAGAGCCCTCATATATTCGCCTAACAAATATCATTATAAACCTCAATATCATTTTTCCTTGAAATCTGAGATGCTAGATGCAGATGAACGTACATACACAACTTCCTAGTAATGTGTGCAGAGAACACAATGAATAGCACATTCATTAATACACTACCTCACTTCATGTGCTGACACATGAGTCTCTCCCTGTTCTTCCATTTTTATTTCATTCTTCAGTTCTTCCTTAACTGTATGATCACTTAATGTGTCACTCACAATTGGCTCTTCGTTCTCAGTGCTAATGTCCAATGGATCCTAATGGGGAAAAAAAAAAGAAGCAAAAATTGTACACACTTACGAATCTGCATTTTCCGTTCAATCTGTAACATAAGAACAGTAACACAACAGCAAGTAAAATATCTTGTAGTGTTGCATTGTGTGTTATACACAAACACCACCAGAAGGAACTGCTTTCAAGACACCAGGTGTAATATACTGTAATGTATATGGAATGACTATAGATGGGGTTTGGATTAGTGAATAGATTTATTTACCACTTACGGGTTGTAACTACAAATATCTATAATACTATTGCTATTTCCACACTTTAGCGTTCACTGGAGCATAAAGTCTAGTGTTCTCAGTGTGTCACTAGACATTTCCTGGTAACGGCCTCTGGCTCAAGTCACAGACTCCCATACAGTACTGACTGAACTGATCTTGTCCTGTACTTATTTCAGCAAGGACCACGTAGAAAACACAGCTGTTCCATTGTTGTAGTCAAGCTGTTGCATTATTACAAATCTGCTGCCTAGCAACAGGAAAGTGTTTACAGAGTAGTTGCCCAGAAATGGCCCTGGTATATCTGCTGATCTTACGGTCATGGCATAGCAAAGGTTCTACATGCTACAATACTGTGACATAAACGAAACAGCTTAACTAGAGATGTCATCCATTGCCAGGCAATGGCGGAGTAAACATGCTGTGACACTGCCACTGCTATGTCCAACAAACATGCAATAATAGAGAAACTGCTGGAGATCATGTTTTGTATTTGGTTCCACCCTAGGCTATTTGGTGAGCTGCTGTCGACAGCTGCAGTGAGTAACAGGTAGCTAGTTAGTTATTTAGTTATTGGAGAGGGTGGATTTTCCCCATGCACTGAGACCTGTATTGGTCCACTGTGCTTCCCTCTATGATTTCTACCAGTCTCTATATCCTACCGGTACTGGTGCTTACCATCAGTCCCGCCCAGCCAGCGAGACCGGCTCTACTAGCTGAGAGGTATCTATAATGCTTCCCCCATCTACCAGAGGTATTAGAGGCTGCTGTTGGGCGGGAAACGTCCGTTAATTTGGCTCAGTGACCTCCTTTGGAGATATGAGGTTCTTTTACGTGCCGTAAAGCTACGACACGGGACCCATGGCTTAAAGTCCCTCCCGGAGGACTTGTTCCCTGAATATTTCCGCCCTTAAAAATTCGACGACCTCCGCCGGGTATTTGAACCCGCGTACTACGAGTCATGAGGTGGGAACATTACCTCTAGACTACGGAGGCCGCTGAATAACAGGTAACAGCCAGTGTGAGCCAGTAAGTGGCTGGATGAAAACCAGTTAATTGACAGTCGACAGCTGGAGTAATGAGTTATTTGTGGGAGTCAGGAGCCAGAAGCAGAGGACATTGTTGAGATCAATGACTAGGCAATGATGGTCAAAGACACAGTAAACTGAGAAGACTTATCATATGCTGTAATGATAAGTATAGTGCGTGAATTAGTAACAGCTCTATATTCATGAGTAGTTATGATTTATAAGTGTTCAATAAATTCAATTACCAATCAAAACCCAATGTCTGGGCACTAACATGTGACAATATTATGTCCTGGTCCATTTCCAACAAATAAGACCTTAACAACTTCTACAAATGAATATAATAATATATATAAAGCCCCTAATAACATACACCAACAAAGACGATGAGAAATCTGGTCATCAAACCGATCTACTTTCAACAAAAACACTTGAGAAGAAACATCGCATAAGCAATAATATCTCTCAACCCAGTTCCTGTAACAGAATAATCATATATGCATGCACACACACACCATAAAAGACTGAAAGTCTTCCATGGATGTAACTAGGGAAGTATTCATAACAGCTATAAATACATTTATCTCAGTCAGCATTAATTGGTTACAGAATGCATATGCAAGATTAGCAGTTTTCTGGAACTGAGGCAGGACTAAAAACGAGGGTAGTTGCCATTTACTTAGTTCCAGAGGCCTTCAAGCTATTTCAACTGTGTTAGGAATTTCCTTTAATATATGTTGTCATTCCTCTGGTTTGTCTGCTGAACTGAGTGCCCAAATAGTTCTGCACCTGAGCATTTATCTAGTTCTGAAAAGTAATTTCTACCCCTGAAAGGGGGCTATAAATAAAGTAAGAGTGAAAACATCTGTTGTCCTCTGTCAAAGATGGTGAACATGAGGGTATTCATGTGCATGCAAAATGAATAAAAGTGAGATAAAAATTAGGGAATGCTTTCATAAAAATAAGTGTCTCACGAACCACAAACTAACTCATGAGGTGGACATCCCATTTGTATCATGGCAAAACTGTTTCACCCAAAATTTAACCACGTGAGAGAGATTCACCAAATTCATGTTTCCTCTGCTGACAGATCATCAGAAGCAGAAATAGGTTAATGTCTGTCAGGATCTTCAGGAAAAATATTTTAGCGTGTTTCGTGTGTCACGCTACAAATAAGTTCACGCCGTTCTTTGATATAGCGAGTTTATTCTTATCGCTTGCCTTACACACACTTTACAATCATCACACTTGCAGTGTTACAATCACTGCTCACAATAACTCGGCGATGCTGGACTATCTCTTCTGGCGGTTATTCCACGGCTGACTTCTCGGCTGGCTACTCCGAGACTTTCTTCTCCGAAGGCTGATCCGAGACTTTCTTCTCCGGAGGCTGGTCCGAGACTGGCTTCTTAGATGGCTCGACGAAGACTGAAGACTTCTTGTCGAAACTGGGCTTTTATAACCTTGGCCACTGTTAGGCAACGAACCCTCTGTTATACCCATGGAGACTCCTGTTAGAACTACAATGGAGCAATTGTTGTCTCCTCTGTAACGGTCTATTCTAGCGTTTCCATAGAAGTTACTCTTCTGGGCTGCCGACACGTTACAATATAAATGAACAGTGTATACTGTCACACAAGCTTTATTCCTATAGATATAGCCATTATTGAATATTTCAGTCATTCAGTGACCATCAACATGTGGGTATAAACATAAAGTTACACTAAAATCATAAGTACAAAATGGGTATTTAACGTTTCATGTCTGATCTGTCTTGTAATTATATAAAATTTATACTAAAAGAAATTGTTTGAACATATGTAGAGGTATATACAATCTGATATAAAAATGATTAAAGCAGCATAACATGTATTCATCAGCAATGCCTAAACAAATCGCATAGTCGTTTAATTCAAATTTGCTGCACTAGATGCACTTGGCCTTCGGTGTCTCATTTTACTGGACTGCAATTCTCTATTTTTACGTGGAAATGGGATTTATGACGAATTTCTTGCTATTGGTTTCCCCTTACAAATGGTTCTGCAGGATATCAAACCATCCAAATATATATTTGGGCTTGTGCTGTGGACCTTGAAATAGATCTGTCTGTACTTTCCATTTCTGCCAATATGTTGGGGATAGCTGAAAACGCTCGTCATGGAATTCCTATTTTTCAGGATGTCATATATGTCCTTTCTGTCTAGTGCATGACACAGGAAATCTT
Source organism: Cryptotermes secundus (assembly GCF_002891405.2). Taxonomy (NCBI): domain Eukaryota; kingdom Metazoa; phylum Arthropoda; class Insecta; order Blattodea; family Kalotermitidae; genus Cryptotermes; species Cryptotermes secundus. The sequence goes on along the minus strand of NW_019730119.1, from coordinate 261,641 downwards.
CAGAGGGCAATAGTTCCTTTCTAAGGTCATCACAGTTGACAAACATTGGTTTATGGGTAAAACCATCAGAAAAAGCAAGTCTTCACACTGTAAGAGTCCAGCATCTTTGGGCACAAAGAAGGCCACATACGTTTATTCTACTGTGGAGAGCCTGTTGACTGTGATTTTCACTGCTGACAAAACTGTGCATCAGTCCATGCCTCATGGACAAATTGTGGAATAGTATATCTACACATATGTTCTGTGGCATGAACAAGTAACTGTGTAGCAGAAACATTCTGAGATATGTTGTACTGCAGATTGGTGTCTCCACCATGACAGTCCTCCTGCTCATCTTTTGTCCATTCAGGAAGCCACCTAACTGTTCAACAGCTTTATTAAAACTGTCACAACACAACTATGCCAAGATCAGTGCCTAGTTTTGGCTCTGCTACATGTTTCGGCTATTAACAGCCATCATCAGGCAAATACATGGCTAACATATATACACCACTGAACACAGTACTAGTAAAATTGGATACATTATTATTAATTATATAAAATACTTGACATAAAAATACAATAAATTAATTATATAAAACAAAAGTTATAGTATAAAACAAGAATAAAATTCTTCGATTGATGCTTTACATTATCGAGTCAGTCGTTGGTTTTTGTAATTTTGTTGCGTTCCCATGGCCAGATTGGAGTATTCTACATTTTGTACATATATAAAAAATGTTACCGGAGGCTCATGATGTAGATGTAGTAATATTAATGTTAATTATTTAGTTGGTGCCTCATCTTACAAAGTACTGTCTGTTCTGTAGGGTATGAAAAAAAAACACCTAACTGTTGTCTACCACCTTGTGTACTCCCCACATCCAGCCTCATGTGACTTCCTCCTCCTCAAATAAAAAAGTCATAATAAGACATCTTGTATTTGTTGCAATAATACTGTACCCACTAAGATAAATTAATTTACTTATAATAAAATAACACCCCAAGGAAGAGAAGAAGATTCTTGCCAAAAAATATTAACAAAACAAATAAATAATTACTCTTATTAAAATGGAATGGGATTAATTTCTCACTGTTTAGCAATTCATTATCAGAATGTGAAGTCCTATAATGCTGGTATAGTAACGGTTTTATCCAACTCCTCACAAACTGAAAAACACACACAAAAAACTAATCATAGAATATAATTCATAATTAAATCTACAAAAAATAGGAACAAATAACAGTAAATAAAACTAGAACCATTTTCATTAGACTGATCAAGTCAAGGAAGATGAGGATGCGATCATGAGAATTCAGACTCTGTTTCAATAGGAACTGGGTTAATGCTGAATAATCTATTGCAAACCCACCTCATACTCATTATGCTAGATCTGTTTATACATGTTACTGCTGATAATGTGGGCACATGGTAGTGTAGTTGGTTGAGGGGCTACGCTACAAGCCGGAAGGTCACAGGTTCAGGTCCCGATGAAGTCATTGGATTTTTTCACTTGACCTAATCCTTCCAGCCACACTATGGCCATGGGGTTGACTCAGCCTCTAACAGAAATGAGTATCAGGAATTAAATAATTTTCCTGGGCATAAAGCGTGGCTGGCGCGTAAGGCTGACAACCTTACCACCATCTTTGAGCCGATTGTCTAGATAATGTGGGACCCTCAATGTCTCACAACCCTATGGGCCTTCAAGGCTTGTTACAGGGATGGCTTTACTTACTTTTTTACTATTACTGCTGATAATGCTCAGAACTGTTTAGTACTCATGGCAGCATTACAAAGAAAGATTACACTACATCTGCAGAGTACAAAATATGAATTTCCTTACATGCTTTTAATGTCAGAATCTCTGTGCACACTGCATAAGACAGATCATTAGGAGGCTACTCTGAAGGGGACCAATGAGCTAAATATGAAGAACAAAATTTAGTCCAAAGCTCTTGATCACCTCTTATATTTATTTATTTAATTCTGACTTATTTAATAATGCTGTCAGTAGCTTAGACTATATAGTGTCCAATGGCACTATGTTTAATGGATGATGACTTGAAATGATTGTGGAAGTGATCATAGCCTACATATAACTTATAGAACCTATACATAGCCTCATATAACCTACTTTCCTAGTGCACACACTTCATTCTGCAAATCTTGTGTTGTCAGTGTCCTGTAAACTTATTAATGATGTGTAGTTAAATGTGTCTTAGTGTGCTGCACTCATTCATGTGTGGCCATATGATGGAATCCTACCCAAATTAGAATTCTGTATTGCATGCACTACAAATATGTTACAGATCATCATCATCATCATTGCCGTCGTCATTTATTACAGTACTGCATACTGTCTGTATCTTACAATATAGGCCATAAGATAACTGCCACTGAAAATTTTACTAGAAAACTTATTGTTTTTAATTTTCTTACCTCTCACTATATTTCAACGGCAAACAGTTATCATCAGGCAATAAAAAAAATATTGCCTCTAAGTAAAAATCCATTAAAATGTGCCAATACATAAAAACTTGGATAAAATGATAACTGAATTGGACACATCCAACCCAGTTCTACAAAAACCTGGCACAATATAACAGCATTTACTTAAATTATAAGGGATCCTTCATACATGAGGTGTCTGTAGTATGTCTGGTACATTATAATGGATCTGTGCTAACAGCCTACATACTGTCATGCCATTTTGTTTTGTATCACTTGATGATGATTGTTTGCAGTCAAAACATATAGTAAAAGATATGAAAATTAAGACAATAACTTTTTAGTATAATATTGTGACATGTTGACCCCTACCTCCCCAGCGGCACGTGGCGGTAACGTAGTGCTCGCGTAATAGGCGAGTCATCACCCCACCACTCTCCCCGCGGTGACGTGCCGAGCGGAACCAAAGTGAGCCGAGCGGAGCCGAAGTTAGCCGAGTCCCCGCATCCTGGTAGCTATGCAACGCGCAGTGACGCAACACGGTGATGCGGAACCGCTTCCTACTGTGACATGGCATGCAAGAGGCAACACTGCGGCTATATAAGGGAACTGCACAGCAGCTACGAGTCGAGCTGTACCGTAGCAGTCGCGGAGTTGTAACGTAACAGTCGCCGAGTCGAGTTGTAACGTGGCCATCACCAAAGACAGTTCTCAAGGCAGCTACCTACGAGTTAGTTCCAAGCAAGCCTACGAGTCAGAGTGTGTTATCAACAGTTCTCCAGTCAGCCGACTACAGCTGGAGTACAGCAGCCGTCGCGGTAAGAAGATCCGGACGTGTGTGCGATTGTGTAATTGGGAGCGTGTGATACAGTGATACATAGCTCCCCTACTGTCAACGTGTTACTACTGAAGACAGAGTGAACTGATTTGCGCATAGGGTTATAAATCGTGAAACCCCGCAACAGTGGTAACAGATTAATGCGATTAGGGTTATAAAGTGTGAAACCCCGCAACTGTGTGATAAGTAATTGTAGCCGTTACTTGTAGATTGTTCAATAAACCAATTAACCATCTCAACGGCGTCTTCAGTAACGAAACACGTTACAATATCGTATACGAGTATCCTCTTGCATTAATACTGCCACGTGGTAGACTGACTATTGGAGGGGTCTGGATTGGTAGTCAGATTTATTGAACAATTAACCTTTAAAGTATGGACTTTTAAATTGTTGAGAGCCTGCTCCAGCCAGAATTTAAATGGCCCCCAAGTCTTTAAAGTTGCAGACTTTCAGAAAAAACTACATATTTTCCATTCTATGCAATATAGAAATAAGATCTAAAACAGCCTGAAAAACAATAACATTTTCTACATATACACAAAAGAGCAATTTTTACAAATTAAAATATACTGTGATTATTTTGTCATGAAATGCAAAATATCATCTTTATTATATATATTATGAATTTCCAAAGGACTCAGCCGTAGTTTTTCTCGAAACTTCAGGCATGTTGATTTTGTAAAAAATAATCACACTATATACAATAATCCTATGTTCAAACTGTATATGGGTATGAACTGTGTCACTTCACAGTTTATGATAACTCTATTCAGTGCTCATACTCTGATGCATGTGCCCCACTGTTCAAAGCAGTCCTTGACACAGAGACCAACATCACACTTTTTACAATAGAAGAGGGTGCTCCTTTCTTCAGGTTTCAACCCGAAGATCAAACTGTCAGCACTCCCAAAGAGTGCATGTGTACTGTGTTAGATAAATCTAACATTCGGCCACAACAGAGCGTTACTTGCTGTTAGATACGTCTAACATTCGTACGTTACGTGATGTAACTACAAATAGCTATTGCAGCCTCATTGAGTTATACACTCCAAGGATCACTGTAGCTACACCACATACAAAGTCTTCTCAGTCTTTAACTAGCCACTGAAAGCTAGCGACTTTCAATGGCAGACGTTCCCCTCCTCTGGGTTCCTGAACTGTCCCTGGCCTCAGCTACCAGCTTCTCACTTCTCGTAACTGCAACTCTCAACTGACTCAATTATGAATGAATGAGCATATAAGGGGTGTGCCTTTTTGGCCCTTGCACCGCGACCAGTGATCTATTGTGCCTCCCCTTCTGATTATCCCCTCAACAATCCTGCGCTTTGAACGAAACATAGGATTTTGTACATGGGGATGGCGAAATAGTCACTTGGTTCCATAAAATATTGACCCAAGTGATGTAATCTCAAATAAGCTAAGGCCTCACATTCCCACAGGATATGTGTGGCTGTTTTATTTTCTTCTTGACACCTCTCACAAGTGGGACTATCACTTAGTCCCAGTTTGAAGAGGTGTCCTTTGAGGTGACAGTGTCCTGTAAGTAGTCCTACCACCCATCGTAGCTGGTTCCTGTTTAGCTTCAACAGTTCCTTCACGCTTTTAGTAGAGGGTCCTCGTATGAGCGCCTTTGCTTGCCTGAGTCCAGTCAAGGATCCTCAGTATTTCTTGTGATTCATATTTGTCCAGTCCCTGATTATCTTTCTGGCGACTCCTATAGAGATGCACAGGCTGGTACTAGTTCTCGTTATATAGCCCCAGCATGGACCACACAGAAAACGTCTCTTCTGTTATTGCATGTTTTCCCATTGCCAGGGAAACAATGTATCCACAGAGCTTCTCCTTAGCAATGGCTGTTGTACTGTTGCCTGTTCACACAACTGTTACCCAGCTATGGGTCTACATGTCATATTGCTCCCTCCTTAAGGTTCCCCATCCCAAGTAATCTATAGGTTTATCGCCAGTACTTCCCTTCCGAGGGGACATAACTGTAACATGTATATTTGCCCTGGCAGATAGCATTTCAACATCTTGCTGGTGCCTGCACTTCTCTCAGTTTCACCAGAATCCAGCCTTCTTTCCTCCTGGGGTTCCTTCTCACTGTGATTGCCCCCTGACTGCTCCTTCCTCATGGCCGTTCTTTCCAGGTTGGCTAGTGTTAAACCCATAGTGTGCTCCTTGACCGTTTTTATGTAGTGCTTGACCATGCCATCTGACTGTGAGTGTAGGAGAACTGGGCGCGCCCTGCTCTTCCCAGGCGTTCCAAAACCTGTATCAGACAAGACTTGAAGTTATGGCTCTGGTCACTATGTAGCTTCTGCAGTTCTCCAAAGCCATAGAAGTTGGTCACTTGCACTTCTGCTTCTGTCAAAGCCTCTTGATTGGGAATGGCGTAGGCTTCCGGCCTCTTGGTAAAATGGTCCATAACGATCAGGAGGTATCGGTTTCCTTGGTCGTTTCATGGGAAGGGCCCTACTACATCAATGGCTACCCTTTCAAACAGGACCCAAATGTTGCACTGATGCGTTTCACCCAAATTCCTGATTCGGGGGCTGTGACTGGCTGCACAGGTGTTGCACTGCCAACACCACTTCTCAACATCGTTTCTTGGCTGGAGCCAGTAGTACTTTTGCCAGACCTTATCTAGGGTCTTGCTGACACCCAAGTGATCTCCAGATGGTCCACCATGTAGTTTGGTCAGCACGTCCTTCACTCTGCACCGAGGGAGAATTATCTGGGCATTTTGCATTCTGGGTGCTGTCCGGTTTCTACTTCATCCAGAATGTGCCCTATGTTCCCTTCTCAGAGCACCTGGATCCCATCTGGCTGCGCTACAGCACAACAGTTTGTACCTACTTGATGTCTGCCCGTGCCTTGACTTTGTCAGTGAATACACCCTTTTCAGCTTGGTCATCTTGAAAGGGCATCAGCATTGCTGTTTTCGGTATTGACGATGCTCGAAGTGAAGTTGTATTGTTGTAGGTGCTGAATGTAGCACCTAGGTTCTTAAAACCCGTGAGTTGCGCTAAGGCAGAGTGGTCCATGTGCAGATGGAACTGTTGTCTGCAGAGGAATTCAGGGAAATGTTCAAGCATCCTCATTATGGCCAGTAGTTCCCACCCTATGGTGCAGTAATTTCTCTCAGCCTTATTCAGAGTCTTACTGTACTAGGCTGTTACTTGCTTCCATCTGTCCTGATTTGTGACAGGACTCCTCCAATCCTGATGTTACCAGCATCTGAGTCAATGATGACCCTCTCTCTTGATTGCAGCTAATAGGGCCTCCTTTAGTGTTTGGAAGGCGCCCTCCACTTCTAAGCCCACTAGGCTTGTTTCTCCTCCATGAGTTTAATCAGCGGTTTCTAAATGTTGGCAAAACCATAAATACGAGTAAACTGCCTGCAATAAGTGAATAGGTCCAGAAAGCTTCTTATTTCATGTTTGTTCCTTGGAGTCGGCCATTCCCATATGGCTTTCAGCTCCTTGGGGTGGGTGGTTATCTCTCAGGTGACACAATATGCCCGAGGTACTGTACGTTCTTCTGTAAGAGTTGGCACTTCTCTAGACTGAGCTTTAGGCAGGCTCCTTGGGACCACTGGAACACTTTCAGCAGGTTTCTCAGGTGCTCTTGGAACATGCAGCCAAACACAATCACATAGTCCAGGTATACGTGACATGACTCATAAGTAAGGCCTCTTAAGATGGTCTCCATTAACCGTTCAAATGTTGCTGGAGCTTTGTAGAGGGTAAAGGGCATCACCGTGAACTGCCACAACACTTGACCTCTCAAAATGCAGTCTTCTACTTGTTGCCAGGATGCAGATCCACCTGCCAGTAGCCACTCTTTAAGTCCAGAGTGGAGAACCAGTTAGCTATAGCCAGCGTGTCCAGAGTGTCGTCAGTACAAGGCAATGAGAAAACATTTTTTCTTCATGTTTTTGTGAACACAACAATAAACGTAAGATTTGAGGTTTTCATGGCGGTGACTATGAAGAGAGCAGTCTTCTGGGATGCGGCACCGTGTAGATATTGCGTTAACTGATGTTTCGTAAGAATGTATCGCCTCCATCTTCAGGGTAGAAGAAAAAAGAAGAAAATTTGCAAGTGAAGAACTGGTGTGAGCAGATGCAAATAGACTATTGTCGAGAATTCTCGACATTAGTCTATTTGCACCTGCTCATATCTGAAGATGGAGGTGATATGTTCCTCCAAAATATCAGTTAACACAATATCTACATGGTGCTGCATCCCAGAAGATTGCTGTTTTCATGACCATAAACCTTCAGGTTCCATAAAATGCTGGAAGTTCTTAAGTAGCTACATAACTGGCAACTTTTCAAGAAGGGCTCAGCTCCATGTGTGAGTGATATATATATATATATACTGTACAAAGTGGGAGACAGGACAGAACCTTGTGGCACCCTGTCTGTATATCCCTTGGGACAGACATTTCACCTTTAACTGAGACTCTGAATTTTCTCTGACAAAGAAAAGAGTTAATAAGCTTGATTAAACTGACTGAAAATTTTAAATTAGGTGATTTACATAGCAAGCCAAGGTGCCATGTTGTATCAAAGGCCTTTTCAATATCCAAGAATACCAAGAATACCGCAGCCGTAAACAGTTATTCTTGAAATTTAATGTGATGTGGTCCGTAAACCTCACACAATGAAGTATTGTGCTGTGATGGGCAGGGAAACTAAAACTGGCTTGCTCTGAGCACACCTCTTTCTTTACCATGCCTTTGGAGTATTTTTAGAATAACTTTCTTGAAGAGCTTGGTTGTTGTAGGCTATATTGCATCAAGTGGTAGGGTGGTTATTGAATGATGAATTGGAATGGCTGTGGAAGGAAGCAGAAATGGCCTAATCTGAAATAATACAGACATTTACCTCAAGATACCAAAGAAAAACATGGAAAATCAATCCACTAACCAATTACTTGGCTGAGATTCAAACTGAGTACGTCAGAATTATGGTTATTGTTGGTGTTACATTTTTGGGAAGAACTTAATAGATTCTGCAGACCTTACATTTGAAAGACACATCATCAAAGTTTTGCACCACTGGCATGTTTATAATTGTTGTAGATATGTTTGTGATCTATTCCACATCCCTAACACTAATGATCCATTAGTTATCGCCATCAAACTAACAGCTAAATATAGAATTTATGCAGCTACCATTCTGTTGCTTTACATACTACAAATATTTTACTATAATAAAAACTGCAAATTATATGTACATCCATTACACATAACTTTCAGGACCCTATATTAAGGGAAACTTCTGTTGATCCCATCCCACAAGTTTGTTTCTGCCATGGTTATTACTAATTACAGCAAATTAATGGGATAATATTCACACAGTTCAATTCTTTAGGGGGTGGGGATGGGTAGGAACACAGACAACACACTGATCTTATAAGCATTTTCATTCCTTTAAGAAAGGAATAATGCAGGAAACAAGTGTACTGCACTTTCTGTACTTATCCAAATAAGCTGAGGAACATGTATGACCACATTACATCAGTAAAAGGAATTCTCTGTACACATGTATAAACAACCTTGTCTTCATATGGTCAGAGACTGTGTCTAAGCAATGTAATTTACCTCCACTCCACTCTCCACAACAGAAAATGTCAGTGGAATCAGTTGCTCATTTTGTCCTGAAACAGTGGGCTGAACCCCTGAGCATGAAGATGCAGGTGTTTCTAAATCAGAGTCCTCCTTGAATATGCCTACATCATCCTGCAACATAATTATATTCGTATCAGACTACCAGATTTACAAAAACAATTTCGATTTACATGACTGCTATAGTAACAGCTGCACAAACAGAATTACACTTATATCCTACCCATATCAGAATAGAGAGAGATAGGGGATGTGAAAATAACTGCTACTTTAGGTCTGTATATAGTTCTACAGTTCCCCAGATCTGAACCAAGCACATCCCAAATATGAGACCAAAGCACTACGACTGCACGAACCCGTTCAATCAAATTTTTCTTCATTTGCCACAGGCCTACTATTCAACACATGTCACTGGTTCACCATTTTAGGTGCAATGCATCCTTATAAAAGTTATTCAATAGTTTCTCACATCACACAACATATATTTTTAAACCTTATTTAAAAGTTTCTGTACATTGCACTACATGTTCTGATCAACACTGGTCATCATCTTGTGTTTAAAAATTGTTGTTGAAAATTGCTGTGCTTCCATTCTGTGGTTCTACAATAATATTTGATGTGTAGTCCCATCTATGTGCTCATTTGGAATACATGTGACTATACACCGAATATTAGAACCACAAAACAGAAGCACGGCAGATTCTAAAGGGTTCTGATGAAGGTGGATGACACACAGAATTACTGGATTTGTGGACTTTTTCCATCGTCCAGAATCCTACTGAGTAGATGTCTTCCTTTCTCACCTGAAGACAGAAACAGATCTGGTTTCTGAAATGTTGTGTCCTCTATTACCTAGGATTCCAGATGATGGAAAAAGTCCAAAAACCCAGTAATTATGAGAAGCACAGCAGTTTTGAATAAAATTTTTAAACGCCTGATGATGAACAGTGTTGGTTGAAACATGTACTGCAAAGTACAGAAACTTTTAAGTAAGGTTTAAAAAGATGCATTGTGTGACGTAAGAAACTATTAAATAAGTTTTAGAAGGATGCGTTGCATTTAAGACGGTAAACCAGTGATATTTGTTGAATAATAAATTATGTGCAACAGGATGCTATATAATATTACACAGGCCCATATTACACAAATGTGAACTTCAGAATAGCAGGCGAATCACTGAATCCTCATCAAGAGGAACAACTGAGTTCTATTTGACTAATATGAAAATGGCACTTTGAGTAATCAAGACTCAGTCTCAATGTATGTGAACTGCAATAGCTGCCTTTCTTTTCCTCATCACCAACACACAGCACGCCACTTCTGCATTACTGAAATCTGCTACATATCTTATGATCAACCTGATACTTCTGAAACACTCCTACCAAAGCTAAAGTTTCAATACAGAAATCCTTAAATATTTTAAGTTGCTCACGTTCCACTGTTTAGCTCTGATGCAAAATACAGTTCTGTAACAGAGAGGTACAGTAATCAAGAATACTATCCACAGTACAAATGTGGCATACTTATGACTATCAAAGCTAACTCTATCAACAAAAATCTCTGAGGAACTAACAATTTTACAATGTAACGTATTACAACAATACAGAACGCTAATTAACTGCCTTCTATTTTTTATTATATTTCCTACACCTTACACATAATACTACTCCATTCAGTCATCTCTTTTGCTTTGTTTCCATCTGGTTACTAGGTTAACATTTTCATAGCACTACACTGGTGTTGCTGCTGGGCAATCATTTAATGTGTCAATGTGTAGTGTGGTAGTATATATTTTATTGTATTTTACTGTATTCGTTTCAGTGATCCTGTTGTTCTTTTCCACTATGTCATGACATCACACAGTTTTCTAGACTCCAACTGTAAACACAGACTAATGTATAGTGCAGCAGTCATGTGGATAATAAATGTAAAAACAGCCTGATGATGGCCAGTTTGGCCAAAGTATGTAGTGTATTAATCTGAGGTATATAAATGATTATTTGCAAACAAATTTGTGTTGACAGAACTTCCTTATGTGCAAGGAAACTGCTGCATTTGTTACTTACAAGATATTTACCTCCTAAACCATGAGTCTGAGACAGAAACTGTGTTAAGTTCATAGATATGTTTCAAGTAAATGATCCAAGTTTTCAAAATTTCAGAGGGCATGATTAAGAAGCTGGTGAAACTAAGCTTTTCTACATCAACAACTAAATCGAAATAAACTTGTAGAAAAGTCACAGCTGTTAATTTTTTAACATTGTACGGAAACCTTGGCCAAATATATAACATGGTGGACCAAAAATATATTTCATACTGTAAAAGAATGCAAACTCATTCTTTTAAGCCACAATTGTCCGTGCGAATATCTGTGTATCAGGTATATTTACTTATGTACTTACATACTGATAGGTGACCTATGTAACTTTAAAATTTAACACCATGTTGCTGCACTGCATAGCGACATGTATTTTGCCTCGAACGGTAAGTCCAAAAATGTCAGTCTAATGTAAGAGTTGTCACGAATTTTGAATTATTTTGGAAATAACGAATTTGAGGGATTTACCAAGAACTTATCACAAGAGAATCAGGAAGTTTTAAGCATTTGAAAGTCAACCACAAGCACAACTTCACCAATCCAGCAACTGTTGTGCATATCCAAAATATGGACTGACTATATGGGGATCAGGAAAATAGTGTAACAGGAAACATTGTGGCACTGACTGTGGCCATCTGGAGTGCTACTTGCCCAAATTCGTGTGAAGTCAGCTCAACAAGGATCCTTTGGATGACATTTTAAAAACTATCAAACAATACTTGCTACTAGAAACAAATATAATTTTCCTTATTCCCATTTTAAGCACAACAGATCACTTTAGGTTGTGGTGCAAGGGCTGTGAAGGCCCACCCCTTATACATTCATTATTCCCATTTTGTTTCCTGAACAAACCTCATAAAGAGTCATAGAAATTGTCAAAACAAAACTCTTTGGGTGTCCCATTAATATGCAAGTATCTAAGAAAAAGTGCTAAAATGTTATTAACCTTGACTCACCTCAGACAAATCTTTCTCAACACCTTCACAGGTAACTAGTTCTGGTGCTGAAGGGCGTTGAAATTCATAACTAGCAACAATGTATTCATCCTCAGATGTGGAAAATAGATCATCCTCAGCTCCATCTAGTGCATTGCTCAAGTAACATTTTTTGAATGACTTGACAATAACCTCCACGGAGACTTCCTTCCACGCTGCAGATATCCAGTGAGATAACAATGATGGCGAAGCACTTTTCAGTCGACCTTTAGACAGCAGCCATTTTTCACACTGATGTCGGAACATTTCTTTAAAGGCCTTATTGATATAGATGTCTACTGGCTGTGGGAGACATGCCATGCCATTGGGGACGACAACAAGATCTGTGTTCCCTCCAGTCAACCAATCTTCAGTTAACAGATGGCTCATAGAGGAATCAAGAGTTAACATGGCCCGGGGGTTCAACTCAGCTCCTGGTCGACTACACCAAACAGTTTTGTACCAATCTAGCATCAGTTCAGGGGTCATACATCCATTTTCTTGGGTTTGAACAATTATATCTTCTGGAAAGTTTTTTTTCAAAACATTTTCACATTTGAAAATTACATATGGTGGTAACTTTGCACCATCTGCTGTTACACATAACATCACTGTAAAGCCCTTATTACTGGCTGATGGCAAGTCAAGAAACACTGGTATTTCATTTGCATTTCCAATCTGACTAAGTGGGTATGTATTTTGCTTTCGGAGATGCACAATGAACTGTCGATATTTCATAAGTTTTTTCTCAAATTCATCAGACATTTTATTAACTGCAGATACCTTGCAATGAATACTGAATGACTTTTGTATTATGAATCTCTTAAGCCAAGTGCATGTAGCCTCAAATTGTGCTAGTGGAATATTGAGAGACATAGCTATGTCATGTGCTCTTAGCTGAACAAGTTCTAGAGGTATAATGTTTCCATTTTCTTTCTGTTCATTGATGAACGCACACAGTGCTTCTTCAATCTGATCATACCAGGACCGTACTGGTCCAGTAATAACTACTTTTCGTTTTGCTGCGGGAACAGACCAGGTTTGAACTGGCCCAGTAATAACTATTTTTGGTTCTGCTGTAGGACTGAAAATTTCAGCTTTGTGTTTTCTCCACAGTCTAATGCAACTTTCAGAGATGTCAAATGCTCTTCCTGCAGCCCGATTACCATGTTCTTCTGCATATAATATTATTTCCTTCTTCACTGCTGTATCATAGAAACGCCTCTGCTTCATGTTGTTATCCATTATCACAAACCTCAAATCAGATCAACTCTCCACCACCATATACCATGCTGAAAGATTCAAAATTAATAAGGGAAATATAAATTTTATAGAAGAAACAAAAACCTGCTTTCCCAAAATCAGCATAGGTTACAACAATCCTGTATTCTTGCTGATGTAATACTAAGAGTTACGTACACAATCCATGATATTAGTATACTTTTCTTCAAACCAGCTGATCAATATGTAAAAAGTTTTGGAGAGATATTCCCTTTGAAAGGTAAAATGAATTTTGATAATAAAAACATCAATCTGATGATAAACAAACAACCTGTCTTTCTTATGCAAAAAAAAACAAAAAACAAACAAACAATCAATGCACTTAAAAATTTATATTCATGAATTTTCAGTAACTTTCACAATTATCCTTCTCGGATTTCTTTACTTATCACAGAAGTAGCTTACTCATGTGTACAAATACATCATGCCAGGAATATATATCACGTTAATATCATTCTTTTTCAAGCTTTCCAGCATATGCTTTGAAATTCTATGTTGTGGGTATCCTTGCGAAGAACCATGCAGTCATAGAAGTGAATATTATTTGTTTAGTCTGTCCATATATAGACAAACAGCAACCATTTCAGGATGAGAAAGAATTTATTAAAATTCATTACATTCATAAACTACAAAAAGACCTCATCATTTTAGAACATTCCTTCTGTAATGTCTATCAGACAAAACTGTCTTTTTCCAGAAGCAAGGTGAAACAAGGAATTAATTATTGAGTATTTTTATACTCAATAATTAATTCCTTGTTTTATCAATTGTCAATAGATTTTCCATCAAGTGCAACAATATATATTTTGGTCACTTATTTGTCTCATCTGCCTTACATGTTTCGGTTCCAAGGAACCATCTTCAGAGGCACTTACAACAAATCATGAAAACACTGGCACAGCTCAACATCCACAGTACGTAATTATTTGTGGAAACTATTACATATATCGGAGTGTAAAGCACAACACTTCCCAGTATCTTGAATGCAGGTATAGCACTTGCATCTAAAAAACCACCCTCAAACCGAGTCGTCAACGTTAAAATTTTAAGTTAAAAATTTTTTAAAAAACGTTCAAGTAAAATATTCAGGCTCCTTCTTGGTGAATCGTTCCAATGGGGGGAGGCGTCAGCACGGGGTTGTGTGGGCTTGTGGTCGGGTGTATCTTACGCGATGTGTATTGTGTACTTATATAATATATATATATATATTATATAATATATATTGTTGCACTTGACGGAAAATCTATTGACAATTGGTGATTAATAGTGTAACGGACCAAAATGAAACAATTCAAAATCCTTGTTTTATGGTTTTCAATACTCAAAATTATTCAAAGACATTTATGTAAGAGTGGCATATTCCCTAGATGTGTAAATCCTGTATCCTCCTCTGATACTGCATTTCAGTATAGCAGAATCCCAGTCATAACTGCTGAAGGGATGACACCTAATTTGTAAACAGTGACAATACTTCTGGAATCTTGCAGTAAATGCCAAAGCTAATAAAATACTTCCAACTACATGATTCTGGCATTCAGGGGAATGTCCATCTGAGACTATGTAATTCATTTACTACAGGGCTTGGTAACTGGCAGCCCTTCAAGTACACCTGTGTGACACTTTATTAATAACAGACAAAATAAACACATCAGTATATATGCAATGAAGAGCCAGGATAGTGTAGTCAGTACAGTGACTGGCTATGGGCTGGATGCCCAAGGGGTCGGATTTCAAGTCCCAGTGGGGGTAAGAATTTTCACATCTCCACATCATCCAGATCAGCTCTAGGGTCCACCCAACCACCTATCCAATGGTTACTGGGGGCACTTTCCCTGGGGGTAAAGTGGCCGAGGCGTGAAGCTGACCACTCATCGCCAATTAGTGCTGGGATTAAGAAAACGTGGGTCTACTACATCCCTCCCCCATACACCTTCATGGCATACTGCTTAATTAGTTAAGCACCGGGACAACTTCACCTTTACATATGCAATGACTTCACCCACTAATGCACAAATACATGATGTACTATGAACAAATGAACCACAACTCTTAGAGGCAAGTATTCCAGACCTTCTGCAAAATATATTTGTCTATATAAACAATGGCTCAGGCATGGGGAAGTCAGTCAAAAGCCAGAGTTGGTGGCTTAAGCCAGTGATACAAAGATAGATTTGGATTAACAGTTTTGAAGCCACATTAGCGATTCAATGTTGTGAACTCTTACTGGTGGCACACCTCACACATTTAAAGTCTGTTAAATGTGCTGTGTTTGTGCAACAGAGGTATAAACAGCCTGATGGGTGAAACTGAGAAGAAAGAGAAAGACAGAAAACGAACATCAATAATTTAGAATGCAATGTATTCATATAAAATTCAGCATGACTTACACTGTGCCTAATTTTCAATGAGAAACTGTCCAATAACATGAAACCAAATATATAAGAACATTTTTTAACATGACACAGCATCACCACCACCCCCAAATATGCGACTGATGATGAAAGGAAGAAAGCAAAATAGGACCTATAGCACAAAGTACAACAAATTAAACCTATATTTGCTAATTGGATAAAATAATTAAATACATGACTACACTACTTGCAGCTCAGGAGACTGCTAAATGAGGGAAACTATTCATAATGGTAAATACATGAAGAAATAATTCACTATTTAACAAAACATTTTTTCAGTGGTGGGGTCTATTATCTCCTGGAATGTAACACTGTGTAGTCTGATGAAAGTCAACCAATGTTTCAGAGAAGCTTAATCTTAATCCCCCCCTTGGATGGGGGGATCAGCCCATTGCAAGGCTGCTACCTACACAGGACAACATAAACACAGAAGAAATACAGACAGACATCCATGCTTTGAGTGGGATTTGAACCCACGATCCCAGTGTTCCAGCAGGCAAAGACATTTGATGCCTTAGACCGTGCAGCCACTGTGATCAGCTCCTTATCCTACACCTTGTTTAATTTCTTGAGACTGAACATCTCCATAGAAATATGTGTGTTGTTTACTCACTGCCAGTCTCTTCCGAACTTGTTCCACCACCAGTCAGTGGTCAGTATCACAGTCAAAATAAATTAACACATCACTAAATTCAAATTTATTGGAGAAAAAATTGTGCTGATATCTGACCTACAGAGTTGTCTGTAAATTGTGACTACATCAAAGCACTGTGTAAACAGTTGATGCACGTATTACTATCTACTCAGCTATGATCCTATGTAATCTGGTAGGTGAGTGGTGACAATTTAGAGGAATATACTGCCCCCATTTTTCAGGGTAGAAAGAAGCCAAGTTTGGAAAGTGGCTGGTTACACAGAAATTGAAGTTGAAGGGTCAGAATGGAAAATCAGATCCAGGGATGGGTAAAAGAAATCGACCCCAGATGGGAACCCAAGGCCCTGGAAAGAAGCAGGAGTAAGTAAGCGTAACAAAGACCCTCTATACAGGGACAAAGGGAAATAAAAAACCCGTATTTTGAAAAAGCCTTTATGTCTTCTTTGGAACGTGAATGACAGTGGCTTCCATGACCTGCATAGGGAGAAATCATTTATTCTTTTACATTAGCGGGACTGAGCTCAGTCTTGATCACTTCCCTAATGATCTGGTCTATGCATCTGGATGGTTTTGCCAGGTTATACTGGTAACCTGTAGCACGATGTGATGACTCATATTTATAGAGTGTTCTGAAATGGCTGAATTATCTGGACAATAAAGGACAGACTGAATTGATTATCCAGAATCTTCTATGCAAAGGGTCCCGCACAGAGAGGGACGCTGTGCACACTCAGTGTCTTTAGAGCCAGGTTATCATTCATGGGCCAAAGGAAACTGGATAATTTCCTCAGTGAGAAGCTCATAGTTCTCATCTTGTACTTGGAGGGCACACTGTTAATGTGTGTGAAGGTATCACTGAAAACGGGGAGAGGAGCCACTAGGGTTGCATCTTCTTAGCCTGATGCGACCACCACAGGTGGACTGACAGCCTGAAGATTCTGTTTTTACTTGTGACTTATTTTACAATGCAGAAATATTTTGCCAATTTCACCTTTATTCCATTGTTTAACACGCCTGAAATAAAACACAAACACAAAAAGAACTCAACTTAACCCACACATTTGAAGAAAACCAGTGTACCTCATATCATTTCAGGTAAATTTAACAAACACTACTGTCATAACCTATTTAAAAAAACATAACCTCACCTATGGAAGTTTACAACGCACTAAATACATCAATCTTAAACTAAATGACTTTGCAATATTGAGTGATTATGCCACGTTTTGTTTGGCACCATATAACCTTAACATTTTGAAGTTCTTAAATCATAAATATAAATAAACCACTGCCCTTTGCAATATAAAACTCACAATCTCGCAATCGCTCACAATTACGCCAACACCAAAATACTTACCTTTATGGATACTACCACGGATTACTAAATACTACGTCAATCGGAATACCAACCTCGATGCTGCATGAGTAGTTTCACTTGTATTACATAAATTGCCACTGTCCTGCCACCTTTTAACCAAACATTGTGTCGAGTAATGTGAACGGACTGCTAAGCGTTAAGAAGCTACATAATACTTCATAGCATTTTATATTTTGACGAATATGGACCTAGGGTTAGGTACGCGTAAAAAAAAAAACAATGAATACGAAAACAGCAGTCTACGAAATATTACTATAAATGTAATAAATAACACAAGAGCCGTGATAGCTCAGTCGATATGGCGACCTGCTAAGGGTCTGACGGTCAGGGTCCGACTCCCGGCAGAGGCAAGAGATTTTCCTCCCCTCCACTGCGTCCAGAACAGTCCATAACTACTCTTGAGGCCCACCCAGCCTCCAGGGGAGTAAAACAGCTAGGCCTTAAAGCTGACCACTTAACTAAATCTAGTCCCGCGATTGAGTGGTGGACCTATACCTCCACCCCCTACACGTGGTGCTTATTAATTAAGCACAAGGACAACTTTACCTTTGCTAAACTACACGGCGTTACATCTCTGTTGAGTCCATTCAATCTCGACATATGCAATCTTCCCCCCGCACTACTCATATCAGAATTTCTTTCCAAAGAGTGGTAGCCCTCTGTTCAGAAAATCAGAGGGTAGGAATGGAGAGAAGAGACGTGTTGTCTTTAAAAGTAGTTTCTGATGTCCAGTGCACTTTTCTGTTAAATTCATAGAATGTCATTTTCTAAATTTAATTCTTACATACTTAAATCACTTGAAAAGTGTGAGCAACTAATCAACATAAGTTTCCTGTGTGCCCTTGCTATCTGAAAACTAGTTGCCTGCTTGAAATCAATGACATTTCTCACAAATTTATGTTGCAGTTGTCACTTTCTTTGATATGCCCTCACTGTGGCAGAAGGTGCCTTCCAA
This sequence comes from Cryptotermes secundus, assembly GCF_002891405.2. Lineage (NCBI taxonomy): Eukaryota > Metazoa > Arthropoda > Insecta > Blattodea > Kalotermitidae > Cryptotermes > Cryptotermes secundus. The sequence goes on along the minus strand of NW_019730119.1, from coordinate 242,985 downwards.
TCCTGCTATGAGGCATGGAAAATTCGATGGGCCAAGTTCATTGCATCAAGATAATTAATTCTATTTGGAATAAGGAAAAATTGCCTAATCAGTGGAAGGAGTCTATTATTATACCAGTTCACAAAACGGGTGATAAAACTGATTAGTAATTATCGTGGGATATCACTGCTATGAGTATCAACTTCATACAAAATTTTATCCAATATTCTCTCAAGGTTAAGTCCATACTTAGATGAAATTATTGGGGGATCATCAGTGTGGGTTTCGACAAGAGATAAACTACAGATCAGATTTTTGCATTCATCAGAAATTGGAGAAAAAGTGGGAGTACAATGAGACAGTACATCACCTATTCGTAGACTTCAAGAAAGACTATGATTCAGTTAGGAGGGAAGTATTGTACAATATTCTGATAGAGTTTGGAGTACTCATGAAACTAGTTAAACTGATTAAATGTGTTTAAACAAAACGTATGGTAAAGTCCGTATAGGTAAACATTTGTCTGATAATATTCCTATCCAGAATGGTCTAAAACAAGATGCTTTATCCCTACTCCTTTTCAACTTTGCTTTAGAATATGCCATTAGGAAGTTCTAGGAAGACATGGTGGGACTGAAATTAAATGGGACACATCAGCTGTTGGTCTATGCTGATGATGTGAATCTACTGGGTGATAATATAGACACCATAAAGAGAAACACACAAACTTTAATTGATGCTACTAAGGAGGTTGGTCCATAAGTAAACACAGAGAAAACATAGTATATGTTGCTGTCTCATCACCAACATGCAGGGAAAAATCAATATATAGAGATAGGTAACNGCCGTGTATTCTTCGTTTTGGCCGACGTTCCTCCGAAATATCAGCCAAAACGAAGAATACATGGCGCCAAAACCCAGAAGACGACTTTCTTCAAATCAAAACCTGATTCAGGAAGAAGTTAAGAGGAGACAGAACTTGGGTAATGCTTGCTACCATTCAGTCCTGAACCTTTTGTCTTCTCATCTGCTGTCCAAAAACCTAAAAATCAGAATATACAAAACTATAATTTTGCCTGTGGTTCTGTATGGGTGTGAAACTTGGTCTCTGACATTAAGGGAGGAACATAGACTGAGGGTGTTTGAGAACAGGGCATTGAGGAGAATATTTGCATCAAAGAGGAATGAAGTGACAGGAGGTTGGAGAAAACTGCATAATGAGGAGCTTCATAACTTGTACTCTTCTCCAAATATAATTAGAATTATCAAGCCAAGGAGGATGAGATGGGCAGGCCATGCAGCACGAATTGGGGAGATGAGGATTGCATATAGGATATTTGTGGGAAAGCCAGATGGAAAGAGACCACTGGGAAGACCAAGACATAGGTGGGTGGACAATATGAAAATGGATTTTAAGAGAGATAAGATGGGATGGAGTGGATTGATCTGGCGCAGGATAGGCACCAGTTGGATCTTATGAACATGGTAATGAACCTTTGGGTTCCATAAAATGCTGGAAAGTTCCTGTGAAGCTGCACAAGTGGCAGCTTCTCAAGAAGGGCTCATTTCCATGAATGAACGAAGTCCACTGCATCAGAGGGATGTTATTTTGAAGGGGACAATGTTGACTTAAACCACAATGCCACACAAATCACCATTACTGACACTAGTCTTCTCAGCTTGTTGCAGCCTCCACTCGTTGTTGCCTGGTTAGTTTTCTAAGAAGGGTTATTCTTCACACCTTTAAGGCCTGAGAACTACACTCCCTAACCACAGACTCAAGACTGTACTGCTCTGCCCATGGTTTCCTAGTCAGGATCCAGGTCCTCCTTTATCAGGCTGGCTACAGCCTTAAATGGGCTCCAGTTACAGCACTGGTATGGACCGCAGAAAACACCTCTTCCCACAATCCCTCTATTGTTGCATTGCCTCTATCGTCACAGTTCTGGCTTTGAACCATCATGTCACAATATTTTTCTCAAAAAAAGTTTATATACTCACAGTTTATCACTGTGATACCTGGTGGAATTAAACAATTCTAAGAGACGGATCTGAGTTTCTCACAGCAATGGTGATGAATTCTATCTTCTGGGATAAAACACCATGTAGTCCATTGAAAACTGACTGACATTTTGGAGGAACATCGCCTCCATCTTCAGGATCGAAGAGTAAAACAAGCAAGAAAAGATAGCTGAAGCAGGTAGCAAGCACAGGTATGAGCATGGAAGTATTATGTTCCTCTGAAACATCAGCTGACTTCCAACAGAAGTCACATTTCTTCAATTATAACAGAATATTACAAAGTAACAAAAGGGCAAAATATATTACAAGTTTTGTCTCAAATCTGAGACAGTAAAATATGGTCACAAGTCCCAAGGAACTCGGACCCGAGAAAGACTGCTGCTGCTGGTAAGGGCCAGTAGCATATACAAAAGACAGACATGTCCTCTAGTCAGAGAGGGCACCCCACAAAAACAAGACCGTAACTGTCACACAGTAATAAATATCTGGTCATGAGTCCCAGATGGGGCTTGACACCAAGAATTACTGACTGACTGACTGACTGACCATCAGTCGCAATGTGACTTTGACTTTAACTTGGTTCCTGTTGAAATAACATAATATATGAAACAACTCTAAAATAATTTAAAATTATGTAAAATGTTATATTTGTGTCATGCTGTTCTTCTTTCTTGTGCTGTTTTTTGCAGTGAGGTATACTTCATGGTTGGTATCTTGGTTAGGTGTGATCTAGTGGTCAGTGTGTGTGAACTACAGCTATTTTAGCTGTTTTTGTCTTGGCTAAGGCATCAAGATATATAACAACAGGGGCTGCTACTGGCAACAAAAAATGAAGGTGCATGTTTTTCTGCTGATATTGTTAATGGAAGAAGATTCTAAATCCAGAAAATTCCAGAAAACGTTCTGTTTGGGTGAAATATAATAAAATTTGTTCACTATCAGTAGAAACGCAATGTACTGATGTTCAAGTTACATATTCTGGTGAAAAACATTTGAGAATTAGACCATTTAGGCATAAAATAATTCCAGTCTTTGTTCTTTTTTTAATTTTTGTTGGTTGTGTTATGATCTCATGTTTTTGCCAATGCAGAAAGAACAAATGTCCCTGACCCAGAACAAAATATCAGAGGGCTTCTATTTGATTTTTTCCTCATTTAAAATTATTCATGATAAGATTTTACATCAGTTCTGAGGATTATGTGATGGCACCTGAACCTTTCTTTCTGCGAAAATGATATTAAAATATCATAATGAATAATAAGGTAAATCTACTGACTGGAAAACTGTTCTTCTGAACAACATTTTGTTTATTTACATATTCTCATCCAGCAATGATAGCTGAGTCAGTATAGTGACAGCATAGGGGCTGGACAGTTGGCGTTTGATTCCTGGCAGGGGAATAGATTTTTCTCTTTTCCATAGAGTTCAGACCTGCTCTGGGGTACATCCAGTCTCCTATCCAACAGGTACCAGGGGATCTTTCCCCTGGGGAGTAAAGTGGCAGAGGTATGAATCTGACCACACACCTTCACTTCCCTACATGTCTTCATGGTGTGGTACTTCACTGTTTAAGCACAGGGAACACCTTTACCTTTCTACCTTACATATTCTCATCCCCCCTCCCAAGGCCCTCATTTTGTGTGAGATTTTTCCACATATGTATGTAACATCAAGAAACTGATGGGAACAATGATTCTTGCTGCTATAATTAACTTCTCATTGTAATCCACACTTATTGTATCATGGTTACACTACAGTAATAACTAATTAAATATTTCAACGTGAAAATATGGCACATAGACCGAGGCAGGATAACTCAGTACTTAAAGATTATAAATATCTCCACAGTGCAATACATATGTATAGATAATATACATTTCTAATCAAGGTAAAAATTTTACATGCTCAAGACTCAAGTTTTCTTGAAAAATTAATTCATTTTATGAAACATCAAATTAACCAAAGAAAAAAGGGTGCCATATTAATTTTAAGTACATTATAATGGTCTAAATTGGCATTCGGTTCCCACCATAATACATAAATATACAAAAAAAAGAAAGCTGAGCACAGGAGTGTCTCAGAGCCGTGAAAAAGGTCACATAAAATCTGACTCACAAGATACACTGTGCTCAGAATTAGAGAAAATAAGACAATGCCACAGGAAGCCCAGCTAATTATTTGGTGTTACTCCTTGACCTTTCCACTAGCTCAGGATGGTCAGCTCTGGAAGAGATAAGGTGGAAGTCACACTTGTGCTCAGTGATAACCAATAATGCACACTCCTGATTTAAGAATATTTACTGCCAAAATATAGAGGTGTTTGATAACAGGATCATTAGTAGAGGAATGTGGGCTCCAAAATTGCCAAAACTTTGGGTCTGTGATTTTTTATCTGTGGGAGAACCTGAAGGAAAATTGTAAAGGAACACACTTTACACTGCTGAAGCTCTTCAAAATGAGATAAGGAATGTGGCTGCTTCTATTTCAGCCAATGAACTTCAGCTTATTGTGCAGGGATTCCTTTGAAGATGCAAGGGGTGTTTGGTGTTTAAGGGCTCCCTGTAACCACTTTCAGCATCTTCAGTAACATCTGGCAACTTTCCTTCTCATTTTACCTTTCAGTTTCTTGTACTGCTTGAATGGATGGTTTCAAGCCACAGAATCAGGGCAAGTATTTTAGTACTGGTTCTGAACACAGCTTTGCTGAGTACCCCTTCTGGAACTGACTGACTAGACCTAGTAGAAGGTATGAGGGGTAAGGTGAAATAAGGAGATGGCCTACCTGTGGCATTAAGCTTCCTCTGAGCTCTCTGTATAAGCACATTTAACTTCCCTTTTCAGTGGTGTGAAGTGATACTTCTAAATGCACCCCAATACTATTATTTATGTACAGGTCTTTCATGGTCCAACAACATACAACTGACTGTATAATGTACATACAGAAATGTAGGAAAAATAATTAACAGCAAGAACTTGACAAAAATAAACACTGCTTAACAAAAACAATATATGACAACAAAAACTAATATAATAATACACCAGTCTTCATATTTAAATAATAACACTGTCAGAAGAATTTATCACATGCACTTTGAAGTACCATTATGGTAATGTAAAACAATATTGCAACTTCATAGTAACAGAGCAGGTGCAGAATCTACTAAACATGTATCACATCCATCACATACGAATACCTATACATTCACATATGAAAGTACATTCAATACCTTTGAATAATAACTGCAAACATAAAATCCTAGAAATAAAAACTATTACTAAATTCATATGGTGCAAAATGATGAATAGGCAATAATGCAAACCACACCACAAAATAAATTTATGAAAACATATTTTTCTTAAATCACTATTAAATTTGAAGCATAAATTACATTTACAAAATTTGATTTCTCAAATTGCAACACTACCCTGAACACATATATGTACCTCTGAGGCGTCTGTATGGACAGAGTAGCATGTTTAAGTAGCATCCCATCTTCTCTATTTACACCATCACCATCAGAAACTCAACTACTTTGCATGCTTATTGTTAATGCTTCTGAGATACTAATACAAAATAAAATAAAATAATATAAAATAAGCCATCATTTTTAAAATATATGCCTTTTCCATTAGGATAACTGAAATTCCTCTGGAACTGTCATTATAAAACTGAGATTTGAGATTCCCATGGTGGTGAACAATAAGATTATGATGTTCTGGGATGTGAAGCTGTGTAGTATGATAAACATGTACCAAAATTCTGGAGGATCCTGCTGCCTCCACCTTCAGAGCAGAAGCTGGAGACAGCAGGTTTCTCCAAAATGTTGGTACCTATCTACCAAACTATGTGGTATCACATCTCAGACTGTATATAATCTTCTTAAATAGAGGTTTGTTACCAGATGCTACTGGCTCTACACTGTAAAATTTAGTTTACTGGAAGTTCTAGTTCATGAAACTGGAAGAGATAAAATGGAACTACGGTGAGAAACATCTCAAGAAGTTCTGCTCCAGATGGAAACTGTGTTTGCATAAAATGAAGTAAGCTGCATTGCAACCTACAGCAGATCTTCCTGAGTTGAGTAATGTAATGTACATAAATTCCAAGTTTAATATAACAACATTCTGGTTTTTGTTGTTGTCACAAGGGTGTAAAGAAATCCTGTAACCTCTTCACTGTACTGCGATCCAAAGCACATAAATCAAAGTCAAATGTTTTCTTTGTAATTTCATACCGGCCTGTCTCAGCTATTACTTGCACCACACGCTGCAGTTCAGCATTGTCTTCTAGTGTCATAATTTTTCTTTGTAGATCTTTCAGCTGTGAAACATAGTCTGGAGAGAACTGGACTTGTGTAGCAGTGACAGTGGCAGGATCCACAATGGGGGCAGAAAACATCTCCACAGCCTGAACTTCATCAGCTGAAGTTGTTGTAGTACTTACCTCTGCTTGCACTTCCACCTCTGTGGGTATCCATTCAACAGGATCATCTGTTCTACTCAGCTCAGGATTCAATTTTTGTAATTTTGGAGCTGTCAGACCATCTTCTCTCCCACCCCCACTTGTTTCCTCCCCTCTCTCCTTTCCACTGCTCTTATGTTTCCGTTTCTTACTTGTATCCTTATCTCTTCTCCCACTTTCATCCTTCCCACCGCTACTAGGACCTTTCCTCTCTTTAATTTTCTTTGATGCACTTTTATCCTTCTCTTTACAACTACCTACCTTTGTCAGACTATTTCTCTCTTGGTTTACAATTTCAAGCTTAGATTTTGTACCCTCAAATATACAGTTTGATTGACTATTGCTACCTGTATTTACCAGACTTTTATTTGCAACATCACGCTTAACTGCAATTTCTAACTTGCCATTGTTTTCCACACGTGTAGATGGTTTGGTTAATTGGGGAGGAGCTGGAAGTTCAATTGAGTCCTCATCTGGAGAGAGGTTAGAATCACTAGACTCATGATCCTTCAGCTCATCAAACAACTTAGTGAGAGGACGCTTGGCAGGCTTGTCCTTGGCTGCAGGTGGATGTACCAGCTTCTCCGGTGAGGGAAATGGTTTGGTAGGAGATGATATAGGATGTTGCGGACTACGAGAACAACTACGTGAACACTTCTTGCTAGTATCAGATGTTAAGCCATTTCTGTCTCGATCACTGGTCACACTAATTTTTTTGTTATCTGATACACCTTTCTTTATTCCTTTCTCTCTGTCTCGCTCTCTCTCTTTTCCATTTTCAACCCGTTTATTTCGCTCCTTCTTCTTATGCTTATGCCTAGCACGCTCTTTGTCACCATCACTACTTAATTTTTCTCTTTCTTTCAGCTTTTCTGATTCCTTGTTTGAGTCCTTCTCTGGCTTCCTACCTAACTCTTTTTCTTTACCTTTACATTCTTTTGCTGACTTTTCATTCTTATCTATCTTTTCACAAGACTTGCTATCACGATCCTTGTGTCTTTCCTTCTTTGGTTTTTCCTCCTTACTTTTCTTATCTTTTTTCTTCTTTTCACTTTTACTTGAATCATCCGAAGATTTTGAATCACTCTTCCCTTTAGGTTCTTCAACTTGAACCTTTTTGGGTTCTTCTTTCATTGGTTTAGAAGCAGATGGGAATTTTGGTGGAGTAGGGGGCCGTTTCGGTGATGTAGTTGGATGCTTTGTTTTCTCTTTGTTCTTGTCATGATCCTTATTTCGATCTTTCTTCTCTTCTTTTGAACTGCTGCCAACCACTTCTCGCAAATCTTTCTGTGCACTATGTTTCACAGGTTTTGAGCCACTTACCTGTTTGTCACTACTTGGTTTGTCAGGAGGTTTGACAGGTTTAGGTAATGGTGACACTTTGGGTGATGGCGAAGGTTTCTTGGGGTCAGGTGAAGCTTTAGTGGTTTTGATTGGTGTCCCAAACAACTCATGAAAAGAGTTGGTGGTCCGCTGTTCTTCAGGACGATATTCCTAAGGAAAAATAAAAAGTAACTGTTTAAGCAAGATCACAGTCTTACAATTACTGTTAAATCTTAAATAGTATTGATTCAATTTAACACCTTACTTTAATCTTGTGTTTCTTGGCTGAATCCCCACTCAACTTAACTTTGCCAACAAGAAGTGCACCAGGTGGTTTGGATGAAGGAGCCTCATCAGATGAAGCAACAGTGGCTAGAGCAGATCTCAGTTTTTCTCCAGGTATCAGATGGCCTGAGATGCTAGAATCTGAGCCCACTCCTACCTACATAAAACATACCACATATATGGGAACAAATTTCCAAGAATTGTAAGGAGTATGTCCTGTAAGTGGGTTCAGTGTCAAAATGGCATGGTGCATTAACAGGGTGAAGATGGAGATGGCCTCCAGTTATGGGATGGAGGGAGGTGGAATATATTAAATACAATGTAGCTCACAGCTGACAGAGGGCAGTCCACCAATCTGGGGATTGGGGGGGGGGACTCCAATAGTGTCTTACCATAAGAAACTGGTGTGTAAGAAAATGTTAAATATGGCATCAAATTTTAATGAATGCCTTACAATAACCTGAGAAATGGAAAATGAATACATGATATGGACATCTTTATGTAGTTCCATCCTGTTGCATAACATATGACTGATGTGACATATTTAATTCAGCCCAAATATCTTTCAGTTCCTTTATTCAAGGATCAAGTTTAAGATGTGAGGTTGGTCTAGAAGTAAACACAGAGAAAACTATGTTGCTGTCTCATAAACAAAATGCAGAGAAAAATCAATATATAGAGATAGGTAACATGTTTTGAAAATGTGCCACAGTTCAGATATTTGGGAATCACGATAACAAATCAAAACCTATGTAAGTTTTGAGGTTTTCACGGCGATGACTATGAAGAAAGTCGTCTTCTGGGTTTTGGCGCCGTGTATTCTTCGTTTTGGCCGACGTTCCTCCGAAATATCAGCCAAAACGAAGAATACATGGCGCCAAAACCCAGAAGACGACTTTCTTCAAATCAAAACCTGATTCAGGAAGAAGTTAAGAGGAGACAGAACTTGGGTAATGCTTGCTACCATTCAGTCCTGAACCTTTTGTCTTCTCATCTGCTGTCCAAAAACATAAAAATCAGAATATACAAAACTATAATTTTGCCTGTGGTTCTGTATGGGTGTGAAACTTGGTCTCTGACATTAAGGGAGGAACATAGACTGAGGGTGTTTGAGAACAGGGCATTGAGGAGAATATTTGCATCAAAGAGGAATGAAGTGACAAGAGGTTGGAGAAAACTGCATAATGAGGAGCTTCATAACTTGTACTCTTCTCCAAGTATAATTAGAATGATCAAGTCAAGGAGGATGGGATGGGCAGGCCATGCAGCACGAATTGGGGAGATGAGGATTGCATATAGGATATTTGTGGGAAAGCCAGATGGAAAGAGACCACTGGGAAGACCAAGGCATAGGTGGGTGGACAATATGAAAATGGATTTTAAGAGATAGGATGGGATGGATTGGATTGATCTGGCGCAGGATAGGCACCAGTGGAGGGCTCTTGTGAACACAGTAATGAACCTTTGGGTTCCATAAAATGCTGGGAAGTTCTTGAGTAGCTTGCACAATTGGCGGATTCTCAAGAAGTGCTCAGCTACATAAGTGGGTATAGTTATACAAATCTTCAGTGTTATAATTAAGTGTAGTTATGACTTGGAAATATATGCAATAAATTGTTTCATCAATCCAAACCCCATTTACTAGTCATTCATACATGTGACAATATTGTGACATGTCCACTGAAAGACAGAATAGTTAGCCAAAAGAGACGTCCATTGCTATGTTACGGTAGAATAAACAGTGAGGAAATGATGAAATACAAACACTATCCCATGTAACCAATGGAAGTACTTCTGGGAATGGTGTTCTCTTTGGGTCTACACTGATAGCTACATCATGCAACAATAGAGGAGTTGTGGGAAATAGTGTTTTCTGTTGGATCCATCCCAATGCTGTATCACAAGTACTAACAGGTCAAGTCAGTTGCGTAGTCAGCACTTAGCAGTTGGGAGATAGACCCACTCAAGCCACCACTGTTGTAAGCCACTGCATAGCAACGACGAGTCGAGTTGTGAGATAGATAACAGCTAGTGAAAAAAGAAGCTGGTGAAGACACAGCAGACTGAGAAGACTTAGTGTGCGCTATAGTGAATTGCAGAGTGTGAACTGGCGATAGGGCTATAGTTACTTGTAGTCAAGAGTCCAATAAATCGATCACTAATCCAAACCCTGTCTACAGTCAGTCCATCATATGGCAGTTATTCATTTATTGCAACCTTTATAACTGCATCTGCCTAAATATCAACCAGAAAAGAGGGGGGGGGGGGAATAAATAAATAACAGTGTTACAGTGTATACACTTTTTCACCTTATTCTTCACTTCCACACTACATGTTTCTGCACTAATGTGCCATCCTCAGGTGTCTTTATGCACGTTAAACTATTGTACTGCATGCCATGATGTCTTCATTCTAAAATGACTAGAATCTGTATTTGTCATATATGTCAATGAATTCTAAATAATAAAACTTTTCAGGATTCATCCTACATCACACTCAAACACGCGAATTACGCCAATCCTCTTTTATGTGAGCATTCTTCCTACATACATGTGTGTATCGTGTTCTGTGTTGTGTTTTGCTCCTGTTACTGCATGCGTTGTACTGCTGGATATTCCTTTTATTTCTGAAATGCCTGCTGGCTTCACATCTTATAATAAGATCTAAAAGTTTATATTGTTCAGATTATCCCTTCACGTCTTATAATAAGATCTAAAAGTTTATATTGTTCAGATTATCCCCATTCATTTTGCTTTGATCCTGCAACCACTGCAATCTCATTTGTTTCCTCTGACGTAATAATTTTGAGCATACCTTGTTGAACAATGGTTTATGCTTCTTAAATTCATGATAACCTCTACTCTCTTTGGCTGAAATTTTGATATTTTCTGCAATAGTGTCTCTAACTCCATTAATGTCTACCTCAGTGTCTATGTTTTCCACAGCTTCAAACCTATTTGAAATTTCAATACGATACTGCTCTTTACCCTCTACCTCATTTAATTTCCTGAGATTGAACCTCTCCAAATGAACTGTGTGTTGTTTGTTTTCTTACTGTCAGTCTCCCTAACTTCTGTCACCACCAGACAGTGGTCAGTATCACAATCTGCTGCCTTGAACAATCGGACATCAAGTACATTATCTATCAAAATATGGCCGATTTGATTGTGTATCTTCCCATCAGGAGATGTCCAAGTAAATTTATGAATGTTATGATGTGGGAACATCATACTTTGACAATAAGATTTTGGATGTGGCAAAGTTTACTACGCTAACTCCATTATAATTACTAATTTCGTGCAAACTCTCATTCTCAATCATTGGTTTGAAAATGTCTTCCATGCCTACTTTGGCATTGAAATCTCGTAACACAATTTTTGTACGGTATTTAAGGAATTTATCGAATACATGTCCTAGTTCTTCATAGAACCTGTCCTTTACATTATCAATTTTATCCTCTGTTGGATCATGAATATTCAGAACGATGATATCATACCAGCAGCAAAATGAGCAACAAACCTGGCAAAGCTTCCCAAAAGAAGAGTGCAAACTTCTTCAAAATGCAACAAAGCAAGAACTTGAGAGCTCTCTACTGGGAAGCAAGAAGCAAAATGGGTTAAATGATCCCAAATGCAGCTACTGGAAACCAACAAACCAACCTCTTAGTATTACGTATGACATCCTACCACTAAAAATCTCTACCCTCTTAACTGCTGATATGATTCTCTTATGTATGAAGAAATCTGTACCTAATTCATGATTCTCATTCCCCTTTCCACATGAAAATGTATATTCACCTGCTAGTTTGGTGCCACCTCTGTCCCATCTGACTTACTGTACTGCCACTAAATCTAACTTATACTTTGATATTTGGAAACAGTTCTGCTTGCAACATCCCCTTCACCCATTTCCAGTATTATTAAGTAATTTCTCCTTTACCTTCTCCAATCCCTGCACTGGTTGTTCAAGACAAGAAAAGTAGCTCACACAAGCGCATGTTTGCAAAAATTTGCAATTATACAGAAAAAATGAAAAAATTACATATGGACATACAGATAATGAATAAACCAGAAATCCATGGCTGAATAATCAGGAGCTGACAGTATACAACATATGGAAATATAAGGAAGAAAACATCTGGATACAAACAATGCATATCCGTTGTGATTAAACAATAGAATATAACAGAGTTTTTTACATACCCCGCCGCCACATATCAGCCGACGCCTCAGATCCTCATCCGGGTTACGAAAAACATATTTCTCACGCTGCACCTTTACTGGTTGTAAATCTAAGTCGTAATTGAAACTGACCTTCTTGGGTTCGTCATCAGTTCGGAAACAAATGTCAATAGGCAGGTTGAAACCTGCATACCCAGACTCTTTAACTGAGTATGGCGGATCCTTGACAACTAAAGAAACATAAGAAAATAAGAATTAACATATTATATAAAGGAATATTTTACTGTGAATCATTTTTTATAAAGTGCTGAGAAGAACTTTCATTGTTGAAGATTACTGTCTTTTGGTATGTACACAATGTAGTTTGGTAAACTCCAGCCCAAAAAACTAAGGCAGCACATTCTTCCAATACACTGGTACATATCCACCAAACTACAGAGTCACAACAAAGAAGCCAGTAATCTGTTGTGACAACATCACATGTTTTTAAAAATAAATATCTGAAACGCTTCTAAAGACAGACTTGGGGGTTTGTTTTAACAAATGAACTTCTATTGCTGAATGTGCTAATGTAGCAGGCAACATGGTAGCAAAGTTAAAAAAAATATTCATTTCTGAGTCGACCCCAGAGCCATAGTTTGGCTCAAAGGATTAGGCCAACTGAAAAATCCAATGAATTCAACAGGAACCGAACCAACGAGATTCCACCTTGTACCATAATGTCTCAACCAACTACCCTACCATGTGCCCCCCATAACATGGCAGTTAAGATTTTAATGTTATTTGGGCAACCTATTAATACGTAAGTACATATTCCACTGAAAAGCGGCCTCCGTAGTCTAGAGGTAACATTCCCACCTCATGACTCGTGGTACACAGGTTCAAACCCGGTGGAGGTCGTCGAATTTTTAAGGGCGGAAAAATTCAGGGAACAAGTCCTCTGGGAGGGACTTTAAGCCGTGGGTCCCGTGTCCTAGCTTTACAGCACGTAAAAGAACCTCATATCTCCAAAGGAGATCACTGAGCCAAATTCAAGGACGTTTCCTGCCCAACAAGTAGTCTCTAACACCTCTGATAGATGGGGGAAGCATTATAGATACCGCCAAGCTAGTGGAGGCCGAACTTGCTGGCTCGGTCGGGACTGATGGTACGCACCAATATTGGTAGGATATAGAGACTGGTAGAATATCATGGAGGGAAGCACAATGGACCAATACTGGTTTAAGTGCATGGGGAAACCCACCCTCTCCAATAACTAACTAACTATTCCACTGACAGCTGCGAAGTTTGGAGTAAAATCTCAAGAACTCCATGAATCCAATACATGACCTTCTTAATTTGTATAGGACAAGGCATAGAACTGATGAACCAGCCAGAATTCACGATTCTGACATATATACAGGGTTTGTCCGAAAAGTAATGTCAGTGAGTCGATTAAAAAACTTTTATGGATTAGATCGGTGCAACACATTAAAAGGCTTCAAAATAGGCTTCTTCTGCGTCGATACATCGATTCCAGCGAGATTTCTAGGCATCGAAGGCGTCATGGTAGGCCTCCTCCGGAATGTCCTTTAGAGCCTTGGTGCAAGCCTCTTTGACTTCGCCAACTGTCCCAAAATGATGTCCTTTCATGAGAGTTTTCAAGCGCGGAAACAAAAAGAAGTCTGGGGAGCCACGTCAGGACTGTAGGGCGGCTGGGGAACCGTTGGCACCTTTGAATTGGTCAGGAAGCGGGTCACGAGGAAGGCGGTGTGGGCTGGCGCATTGTCATGGTGAAGTTTCCAATCGTCCGCGATGTCGGGCCGGATGAGACAAACACTTCGTTTGAGTCTCTTTAGCACTTCCATGTAGAATTTGGCGTTGATGGTTGTACCATGTAGTACAAACTCACATTTTCGTCGGTGGTGCTTGTTGATGGCCGTCCAGCGCGGGCTTCATCGTCGACCTCTTCACGGCCTTCTAAAAAGGCCCTGTGCCACCGGTAGACCTGACATTCCGACAAACAATCATCACCGAAGGCCGTCTTTATCATGGGAAAAGTTTCCACTGCAGACTTGCCAAGTTTCACACAAAACATGATGGCAATCCTTTGTTCCAAGGAGCGCTGCATTGCGGCTTGCACGGGAGACAAAAACGAGTTTCACGGAAAAGCCTTTCGTCACTCTCAGGAAGTTCGGAGACGACTAAGCGACCGCGGGTTCATAAGCTGACTTCCCCCTCCACCGATCCCAACCGGTCTGAGAGTGCTGCGACATATAGTCACTTCACAATAAAATAACTGACATTACTTTTCGGACAAACCCTGTAAAACTGCATCAATGGTTATCAAACTTGTGGAACCTCTGCTGGGTCACAGTCACACACCATGGATGGATTACTCTAAATTTTTTTAGTTAATATGTTTCCTGAAATCAAAAGAAAGAGTGGGCATTGGCACCCTATTTGTCATCAGAAAAAATGCTCCTCCCTTGGTGAAAGCCAAAAAGAAAAAATAATAATTTGGTCAACCCTCATGGAACAGGGGCTCTAACCTAGTATGATTCTAAGAGTGACAATGTTCTCCACATACCACACATGATGTGTCAGTAAACAGAGGCAAGGAAATCAAAAAGCTTGTTTGTGTATCTGATAATATCCACATTGCAGGAGTAAACTTACAACTGCAATCATATCCACTGGAATGAAAGACAGGTTCCACCTGGTATGTAAAGTAGAAAGGCGACTAGGTTAACATTCTTAATTCAATAATAATATATCTCTCTCTGTCAGCATACAAGAAAACTGATTCCCACAGAAAAACATGGATGTGGGTGACCTATACAATCACCTCCAGAAAACTCACTGAATGTCACTTTCTGAAGAGGATTCCTAAAATTTGAAAGAACTTTAAACCCAACGGACGTTGTATGGTGTGCTCATGACAAGGAAAGAAGTAACCAACCTACTGGAGTCATGCCTGTGAAGCTGGTTTCTATTGGGATAGTTGATTCAACAGTTACCACACAAACACTTTTAATTTGATTCCTGGTGCCTCACTTGTTTATATAGCAAGATTATAAATAAGTCTTTATGCTGAACTGTAATTGAAACATTTTTTATCTATTCCTTACAGATTAAAAGTCATTTCAATTTAAAACTCCACTGCTAAAATTAAAGGGACATTTAAAAACACTACTACAGAACAAAGTACACAAAGGGATTTAAATACCCTCACTCAAGGGTTAATTATAACACATACAAGGCCAACATGTTCTCAGCCCATTACAAATACATATTATGGCAAACTACAGTTCCTTTAGGCTAGTAAAGGCCTCTGAAAAAAGTCTGCTCCCTTCAAATTTTCCAACTACAATCTGTATGCATTTCTCATTTCTCCCATGTATGGTATGATCAGTCATGTAAATCTGTGTGTTATGCAGCATTAAATAAATTACTATTTAAAGTATACAAATTACCTCTTTTTGGTTTCGGGAATGTTTCATGCAAATGAAATACAACTTTATCCACAAAGTGGTTTATCTCAGTGTTATCAGCTCCTCGCACGAACACCTCCCAGTCATGTGTAAAACCTTCTGGTGTGCGCTTCGTTCGAATAGTTGCTTCGTGGCCAATTTCAAACAAAACCTGCACACACTAAAGAAATAAATACATTATAAGGAGCATTCTCTTACACAGGAAAAAATATAAAGTATTTTACATGTAGCTGCAAAATCCTTCACAACATAGTCTCCAGTCTTGCAGAACATACAATGTACAATATTGTGGCATGCACACCTGTTGCCAAGCAATGACTCCAAAATAAGCAACTATACAACAGCTGTTGTTAATTACTGGCTCCACAAAACAAGCATATTCGTACAGTAACAACTGCACTGCAACAGAGGAACGGTGTTTTCTCTGCAATCAGTGCTGAGATGTTATAAGCAGGGCCAGTTAGCTGTTGCAGTCAGTCAGTGAATTGTTTATAGGACTACTGCAATTCAGTTGTGACCTGTTGCTGTTAGAAACTGGTAGCTGAGGATGGGATAATTCAGGAATCCACAGAACAGGAACATCCACCATTGGAAGCCCCTATGAAGCAACGGACAGCAGTGAAGATGTGACTGTGTACCCTATAGTGAGTGAGTAAGTGGGTGTGTGCATGTATGTAATAGTGACCTGCAAGATGTAGTCATGTGCTGTACCAAAGAGTCAAATAAATCTGATCATCAATCATTCCTAGATTGTCACAACTTTTTTAAGTTTATAAGATTAGAGGATTATATGGCAATGAAGATTCTTATTGTGGTCCTCCATATTATAACACTGTGGACTGACATACTGCCTCCAGCTTCAAGGCAGAAATCTAAAGATGTTCCATCAAAATTTTTGTGCACCCTTACCCAGCTGCACAGTCTCATAACCCAGAAAATTATGTTGTTGTGACATGATGGCTGAAAGATGGAATAATCCACTGCTAGACAAAGGGTCACTAAAACATATATCCACAGCAACAGATACGGAAAGAATAACAGAAGAACTGTTAGGGGTGGTGATCATTATTTGGTTCAGCCTGAAGTTATATAGATTCAAGAATTAATTCATAAGTCAGTCATTCATTCATAAGAGAGTTCAGTGTTCAGCTGTGGAATGTTAACCAGCGGACAGTGGAAGCTGAAGAGGTGACCGATTTGTAAATCAGAACCAAGTCAGTCACAGTGGAAGAGAGGAGACTTGTAGTCCAGTATGGAATGGAGCGAGTCTTAAGCAGTCATTGACTGTGAGCTGTTATAACTGGTTGTTATTGTTAAGGAGGTGCCGATAAATCCTATCATCCAATCCAGAACCTGTTGTTATTAGCCACAGAACCCTGGATACGTGACAATATGAATATGATTTCCATTCTTTCCTAGCCCCAGGTTAAGTCATCACATATACAGTCCAGTTTTAACCTCCCTACTGTGACACGAGTGAAGAGAGAGAGTCAGCACAGTAAACATCTCATCAGTGTAACGATTCCACAGGCAACAGAGGAAGGGTGTTTTATGTGTGATCCATGCAAATGGCGACATCACCCGACAATAGACGAACTTTTGGAAGCAGTATTCTCTGTGCAGTCCATGATGAGGCTATATAATGAGGACTGGCTACCATTACGCAAGTATTGAGATGGTAGTTAAAAGAGGAGGAGAAAGGTGTGAGATGGCTGCCAGTCTGCAAGGATGTGAGCCTGGGAGTAGAGGAATGTCCACCATTGAAAGATGTTACCGTCACTGAGAATACTATTCTGTATGTGAGGATCTGTGAAGTGTAGTCATGAGCTGTAAAACTGTAAATCCCATTACCACTCCAAACCCTGTCTGCAGTCACAATAATATGCAGCAACTGGTGTCAGAAGTGTGACTGGAATGATCGATCACTGGACTGAAGACTGCACTGTGTAGTTACAACACCACACTATGTAGATGGTACATCCACTGGGTAAATTAATGCCATGAAAGAAAGAATGGACACCAGTCTAAGGAAAATGAAAACTGAGAAGAAAGAAAGAAAAAAAAAACAGATGCCAACCAAGACAGGATGGAAGCCAAAACAGAGGCCATTAATGAGTAGTTCGAGGTCCTTTGAGAAAATATGTGGACCAAGCAAGAAGAAATGAAAACACAAATAGATATCCTTGTCTCCTGGATGGCTGCTCACTGAGCCAAGATAGAAGCTAATCATGAGGAGGTGATGGACAACACTGAAAGTCAGTCAAGAATAGGTGGAAGCCCTGATGGATGTCAGCCTGGAGACAATAGAGGCCAGCCTGGAAAAGACTAAGGTGTATCAGGAAAAAGTAGAAACCAAGATGGAAGAGTGTTTATACACCAAATCATGAATTGTTTGGCTGCTAGGAATTCTTTCATCATGAAATTTACATCACAATTTTTGCCAGCACTTTCTAGCAGATCCGTGTTTCACGTAGGTGCCATACAGAAATACATGTTGCTCTGAAGTATACAGCACCATGACATACCACACTGCTCACTAACATGAACTGAGAAAAAATGGCTAATGGAGTTGTTAACTGCTGCCTACTGCTGACAAATCATAAACAAACTCCCATGCGTGAACCACATTGCTTGCCATGAAACATAATGCCATCAAGTGGTCCACAAGTTAATTACTTTCTTTATTGGCCATCAGGCATGCTGATTCTTAGGCAACAATTTGTATGTACCTCGTAGCAAGTGGTGCACTGATTGCCGTGAAGAGCAGAGCTGTGAACCGATCAACAAAGATAAAAAACTCTCTGTATAACTAGGCATTATACTATGGCATATGGAGGGAAAGCTCTACCATTCTTGACCTTGGCACAAGATATAGGTGGTTGGTCCACCTTCAACCACCCATTACTTTACCCTTGGAAAACAGCCCTTGGTATCTACTGAACAGAAGGAACCCATACACGAGTAAAACACAATTTGAGTACAATCTGCCTATTTGTATTCATCTCAACAAGTCCTTCAAAGGTAAGTAATTTTTCAGGCTGATCTTGAGATTGGAAAATGTAGCAAACATGAACCCAGCTTCTTATTCATGTGAAGTATAACAAAAATATGCCATGCCAGTGCCACACAATGCTTGGGAAACAATATGCAATAAATCTAGCAAACCGAAATTATAAACAAATACCAGACACTGAGTAATAAGCTTCATGGATCTTATTTTACAAGGAAGGTTACTAGATCACAAACTCAGCACTTTGCACTTCACACTCAATCCTTAATTCTTCTAGTATTACACACACAGTGAATTTGTGAGGCATGTAAAATATTTCCTCCACTGGTGACAGGGTACAAACCACACAAATATCAATATTTCATATTAAACCCACCGAATATGCCATAGCCCATTCACACCAACACTAACTGAGCCATTCTTAATTTCCTTTGCTTCGCCGCTTCAGGAGATATACACTACATTTCAAACACTGATTATCACGCATTTAGAAAGAAAAGTTTATATTATCTTTGATTTCTTAACATGCTATTGTTTATAGTACACACTAAGCAACATAGTGGCCCAACTCATCACGCAAAATTATCCCTCCGAAGTTTATAGATATGTTAAAATTACGAAAAACCCTCCGCACTTAGGCTCTCTTTACGGGACACTTGCCCAACAATGCGTTGTACTTTACATTACATTCGTAACTAAACCGTATACAATAGTATACAGCAGTGTGCAGTATGTCAAAAACAACATATATCCACATGTCTTTTATACATTTCACTGACGGGAGCTGCAAAGAAGACAATTATCCCCAGTCAACACACCACCACTTGACAGCCTTACATGCGATGCTTTTTAAGTTGTATTGGAACCGACTGGAACCATGTACCAACCACGGATCCTGGATATAATGGATCTGTGGGGTGAAACTGGCAAAGAGGAATGGGAAACATGCGGAACAGCCATCTCTACGCATCCTATAGGAACTAGATACTCTGGAAATGACTGGAATCGATTATACGCCAATCACAATTAATTGAATCGCATGTGTGTGAGCCAATCAGAGAATCTTGAGGGTTGCGATCGTCATTTCAGGTTAATCTGACGGGTAATTATAACATTACAGTGGGAAGTTCTAAGTTTATTTATTTGTAATTACATTTCATAGATCCACTTGTATCCCTGTAGGGCTGGATATCACATTTGTCACATACAAAGTCTTACATAAAAGATCACATGCAATAAATATTAAATATAACATATTAAAACATATATATATATACACACACACACACACACACACATACACAAGGTAAATTTAGCCTCATGCAAAGAGCACAAGTTGTCAGTCCAATTTTCCCATTTAGAAAAATATACATGTTATGTCCATTCTCATCCTTAACTGACTAGAATTATCAAGTGTTAAATTAATCAGTACAGCCACCATTAAATCCAACCAAAGGGAGTAACTTACAGTATATTTACTCATACTATTTATTTACCCTCTATCTGTGTAACTCCTGTATACTCTATAAATTCACTGATAGAGTAAAAAGAATTTCTCAGCATATAGTAAAGCCTTCCTAAATTAATTTTTGTCTGTTCTCAAAATTGTGATACTGTTAGGTAACACATTAAATAGCTTTATAGAGGGAAGCACAATGGACCAATACAGGCCTCAGTTCATGGGAAACCCACCCTCTCCAATAACTAACTAACTAAATAGCTTTATACCTGAGTAACATACACCTCTCTGATAAGATGATCATTATTCCTAGTGCCAATCGTATCTATAGTTATTTTTCAAAAACTTATCGTAGTTGTTCACAACATGTCATAAGTGAAAGCAAATATACACCGAAAATTGACAATATTTCAAGCTTTTTAAACAAGTCATGAAAAGTGTGGGTTGGTCCCACTCCCATCATTGTTCTTATTATTTTCTTTTGCCTAAGAAAAACCTTATGACAATCAGGAGTATTACCCCAGTATATTATTCCATATTTCACTAAAGTGTGATAATATGCATAGTAAACAGATTCTTAAGTTATTTATGCTTAGTATACAGGATACTTTTTGCATTAAAAATCCAACTGTGCTCAACTTGTGGAGTAACTGGTCTATATGTGCTTTGCAAGTTAGATGATGATCAAGCTGCAAACCAAAAAAGTTGTCGATTCAGCTATTTTCAACTTTGTATTAAGAAGCAAAGTGTTTAGCTGATAATCAGTTGCTACTGTTGGCGTAAATTTTATCATTTTAGTTTTGTCAAGATTTAATGCAAGAAGATTGGCCTGAAACCATCTACTCATGTGACTACAAACAATATCCTGTTTTATTTTTAGATTGTTGAAATCTTTGGATGTACAAAGGACGCTTGTGTCATCTGCAAACATGATGACTTCTGAAGTTTTACTTATTTCGAGGGGAAAATCGTTGATGTAAATATTACTCGTAAATAGCAGAGGTCCTAGTACCGAGCCCTGAGGCACTCCCGAACGGACTAGGTCCCAATCGGTGTAATATTTGTTATTGGTATACTTTTGTTCAGCCCTTTGTTTCCTATATTGAAAGTATGAATTAAACCACTGCAAGAAAGAGCCCTGAACTCCATAATATTGGAGTTTCATTAACAGGAGTTCGTGATCAACACAGTCTAATGCCTTGGCTATATTGCAGAATATGCCAATTGCATATTCTTTTCTGTTCCAAGCAGTATTTTATTCGTTAATTTATAAGTAGCCTCTCCAGTAGACAGTCTTTTTGGAATCCAAACTGCTGGGGGAGTAATATTTTGTGTGTTGTAATATGATCATTGAGCCTTCTATAAATTACCATTTCAAATACTTTAGCAAATCCAGTTATTATTGATATTGGTCTATAATTATGTATACTAGTTTTGTCTCCTTTTTTATGTATCGGATTAATCACTGCATATTTGAATCTTTCATTATACACGCCCATTGTTACTGAGTTATTAATTATATAAGCTAAGGGTATACTTGCCGGTCACGGTAGCCAAGCGGTCTAAGGCATGCACTGTCTTCGCTCGCTCGGAAGCCAGGATCGTGGGTTTGAATCCCACTCAGGGCATGGATGTTTGTGTGTTTTTCTGTTTGTCTACAGGTAGAGGCCTTGCAACAAGCTGATCACTCGCCCAAGGAGTCCTACCGTATGTGTAAGATCTAGTAAACCGAAGTGAAACAGAGTTTCATGGAGGTAGCCCTAGGCCCAAAAATGGGGCTGTAGCGCACAGAAAAAAAAAGGGTATACTTATTTGTTGGTTATACCATCATATCCTGAAGAGTTTTTGGATTTGAGCTTACTAATCACAGTAATTATCTCGTCTTCAGTGACTAAATTAAAGTTTATAGCAGGGAAACCATTTGGACAATAAGTATACAAATATTTCACTGCTGCATGTGAGTTAGTTTTCTTTATATTGAGATTTCCTGTTATTGATGAAAAATATTTATTAAAACTATGTGCTGCTTCATCAATATTTACTTTTACAGTACTGAGTTGATATGCTTTAGGTAAAGTATCTTTGCTGTTTTTTTTATCTGTCCCATTTCCCTATTAATAATGCTCCATGTTGTTTTTATCCTATCCTCAGCTGATACAATTAGTCGATTATAATGTAATCTCTTCACTTATCTTATTACTCTTCTTAGTATCCTATAATATGTTTTATAATAAGATTTCAGTAGATTATCATTATTTTTACTAGGAGTATACAGAAATTCTTTATGTCTACAAGAGGTGCATATTCCCACTGTTATCCATCCATTATCATTTTCTTTCCTAGTTACATTTTGCTTAAGAAAATATGCTTCATTGACTTCATTTGATTGATAAATATTTTCCCAAGTTTCATTTCCCATTTTATCTTGAAATTGTGCTATTGAATTTTTTTTACAATTCTTATCATAATTCCAAGAACCTTATGCATGTACAGACTGCTAATATTCTTCAGAATAAGACATTGTGCATAGTGATCTGACAAACCATTGGCAACTGTGACATCATCATAGGAATTTCTCCTTATATTATCAACAAAAATATTATCTATTAGAGAGCTACTGCTCTGTTATTCTTGTTGGAAACTGCACAGTGTTAAAAATATTAAAAGACTGTAACAGCAACAGCAACTTTGTCTTATGCACTGTTATCATTTAGAAAATTTACATTAAAATCACCACATATTATAAGTTTTTATTCTATGTACGAATTTTAGTATTTTTTCAAGCTCGCTTATAAAGTAATCAAAATTTCCAGTAGGTAACCTATATACACATATCACTAGTAAGTTTTGTTTCGCTATCATGATCTTAAGCACACATATTTCCAAATTTTTTTCATCACAAAACTGGGCCAGATCTATACCAACAAATTTGATAGGCTGTCTAATGTATATATAAACCCCTCCTCCTTGATGAAATTTATGAGCATAACTCATTCCTAGTAGGTAGTTCTGCATATTGCTGTATGATGATTTGAAATCTGTCATATGATGTTCAGAGAGACATATTACATGAGGGCTTAAGTTTCTTCTTACTAATGAACAATTCAGTTCATAAATTTTGTTTGCAAGACCTCTGATATTTTGGTGAATAATAACAAAGTGGTCTTTGGCTTGCTTACATATATTTAATAGTGACTTGCTTGGTTCAGATTCTATACCCATAAAAAATCATTATTTCTTACTGGTGGTCTCCTTTTCCTTCTGTTACAATGAAGAACTTCTTGGCTAGGCGATACACCTTGGTTTTCCTTATATGTATTAGTTTCACCATTCCTTCTCTTTTTCATCCTGGTTGGGTGAACAATTCCTTGGGGCTGCTTTGGTTAAAAGCGCTGATCCTGTTGGTTTTGCTTGCTCAGTCAGAGCAGTTTCCCACATCAGCGGGATAACTTCAGTTTTGAACTGTGATTCAACTTTTCCTTGTATAACAGAAGATATTTTTGCTGCCATTCCTATTTTACCTTTTTTATTTATAATGAAGTCCATGGCTAGTATAGTGTCCTCTTTCCATGTCAGCTTTAACTAAGCTTACTAAGCACCATTTTGGCTACAAGGGGTCTTTTAGAGTCGTTAGGCTTTCTTCTAGATTTAACATCGCATCTAATAGCGATTGTTGGACCCCTGGACAGGACGGCCATACTATAAAACTCATGTAATTCTCTTCTATCGAGCATTGCTTCTAGAACTAAACGTTCCTTCATGGATCCACTTAATTTGTTAAGGGCACTATTTAGATCTATATGATCACTGATGTTGCTTAAATACTTTCTGCTAGTTAACCCATTAGTATCCTGTGAGTTACACACTCTGTTTCCGTTGATTATCTTCGATCGCAATAATTCTATCATTAATCGGGCTGAATTTAGTTCATCCATTACTTCTTCAAACTGAGATTTTAATGCTTTGCAGTTTTCACAGCGGGTATGAGCATATGCCCTAGTTGTTTGATTTGGATGCACTAAGTAACTTTAATTCATTAAAACCATCCGCCATCTTAAATTGGCCATATGAGTCGGCGATACTAATCATAACAACTGGTGTGACGATACAACGATCGATCACTAATATTTGAAGCTGGGAGCGGACATTTCGAATTTCTTTTGTGCTGTAACGATAGTCGTTTTACCAGCAGCATATTGCATTCATATGATAGATTTTACTGTTCCATGCACTTTCATCACGTCTTATATATAGCAGTACGCCTTACACATATATAGTGAACGATATTGTTGATGTGTTTCATTGCAGTAGGACTGCACAGTGTTTATAATCAAGAATTAAAAATTGCTGTACATGAAATATTCCCTTTGAAATACATACCTGCTTTGTGATTAGGTATTTTATAAGTTTGTTACAACTCGTTTATATTGTAAATGATTTAAATCTTTCCATTATAGCAGATGAGCCTAACAGAATCAAATTAAGCGACCCGTATACATGGATGTTATTCCACATGCCTGAATGATATTTTTGGAATGAAGAAATGCTAACATATTGGAAATATACAGTGAATATTTGGCATTTACTTCACAGTAGAGGGCTATATTCGAAGATAAAACCTATAGTGATTTGAGGTAGATAAAATTATCTAAAAATGAGAGATAATTTTAATACATATCAGTCTCTTTTGGTAACTGCCACAGCAGTTAGACAAGCTGATGAAAATGTAAGTGAAGACCATGTATAATTCTTATGTATGTTGCAATTTATGGTCGGGAATATTGTTCTAACACAGTTGATCATAGTTTCAGGATCATATACTGAAAGCAGATACAGCTCCATCATTTGAATTCACTGCTGTTGGAAGTGAAAGAACCCCATCTGTGCATTCAAAAAAACGTTTACCTTTGAAGATGGTCATTTCTGAAATGGCTTCGAGGGACAGAGATACTGTAAAAACAGAATCAGAACTGGAACATAAGACAGTATCTCCACACAAAGATGATAAGCCCCTTCATACTTTTCTAGCTAAGAAGAGAGATCCTAGCAGGTATTTTAGATCATCAATGGTATTAGAAATTTTGGTACAGGTATCAAATAGCTTAAATACATTCATCTCCAGGCATCAGTCGGTCTTGTATTATTATGGTTAGGCACCAGTAGTACTGGTATGTAATTGTCATTTACATGTTGATGTACAGATGTAAAATATTAAAGCTGGAGCCTTGTAGGTGGTGGTGGAATGGAAGATATGGACAGGAAAACTGAGTAGTCCAGTTTGTCCTGCATTCACATTTATGTTGAGATGATTATATTTTGTCAAAAGTGTTTTCTTCCAGTCTCACTATTAGCTTTGCACCATCCCACCAGTACAGAGTTGGTTAGAAGGTAATTCACAGCCAGTCTAAAGATTTTACAAACAATGAAATGGAGAGAACTGAAAAAATAGTTGCAGCAAGTGGAATAAGTATCTCCTCACTAGGATAGATTTTAAAAGACGTTAGGTCAGTTGAAACTGGAGTGAACCGAATTTTCACAACACATTCGGATCAGTAGCCAAGTTGGAAATTTTGATGAATGACACTGATTTTCAGAGAGCTTACAGTACTTTCAGAGACTTTAGGAATAAAGTGGCCCAAGAAAACAGGAAAATTCTAATTAAGGTACACAGAATCAGGTCACTCAGAAGTTCATATATAAGAGCAATAGAAGAAAACAGAGCTGAAGGAAAAAATAATTGTATAAATTCATGAGCTCAGTATTCATTAACTGAAGCAGTAGCAGACAATGGGCAGATGGAAGAACTTTTGGGTACTGCACACTAGCATCCAAGGGAAGAAGACGGATATTACTAATGCTGGAAGAGAAATTGTGATTTAAATATATCCCTCACGGGCTATTATATACAGAGTTAGCCTAAAAGAAACAGACACTTTCAAAGTTTTGCAGAAAGAAGAGTTTTAATAGCATGGCCAAGATACTTACATGGTTTGAAAAGTACGCCCTGAAGTTTACATGGGTACACTTTCACTTTAGGTGAATCCCTCACATGCTCTACTACAGCTCTAGGGTTTTCAGTTCCCCCGTGCTGCTGCTTATCTTTAAGATAAGCATAATATATCTTTATCTTAATCTAAAAGATAAGCAGCGGCACGCACACAGGGAGCCTACACAGAATAATACCTGAACAGTGCTGAAAACAAGAAGTAGCTGCTGCAGCACTATAGACATAGGGTGGGTAACCCTGAGAATTTTAAATTTTAAAATTCAAAAAAATTTTAAAGAAATTTTTAAAATTGGAACTGAAGATTTTAAAAGTGCCAGTTTATGAAAATCAAATTGATGTGTGTCAGTTAATAACAAAGATTTTGTACATATCTGACTGATATCAGCGGGGAAGATTCTGATATATCGAAACCTGTTAGCAACGGCGAAATGAACAATTGAGAAGACTAGTGTTTTTTAAATTTTAAACTACATGCAGAGTAGCAGCTACATGAGACTATACACCTGATGATGGCCATTTGCGGCCGAAACATGTAGTGTAGAAGAAAGGAAGACGAAAGAACTACAATAAATTGTTACATTTAGGATGGAGTTTGTGTCATATATTGTGTAGAGTGTAACAGGATGCTTAAATATAATATACTATGTCTACTTTATACATGTCATAATTTCTTTTCTTCACAAGACAAAACTAATGCACTTCACTGTGCCTCTGTAAGACTTGATGACTAACATCATGGTCACGTGATTACTTTCCTGTTAATCATGACTGAGGGTTTTCATGGTTTTCATCAGTTCTCCTGCAGCAGGAGAGTACCTCAAATTTAGCCAAGAACATTGTAATTCATTGTTCAGTCTGTATATTCCTCAATATTATATTATCTGGCCTAATGAAAGTGTTGTTAAATAACCAACAATGGACAGGAAAAGTCATAGCAAGATACTCAGTGATGTTATCAGGGTGGGTGATTATGTAGTGAGATGCTACTATTCACATTGCCTCTGTTCACTATGTCTGTCTTTCTCATAAATATCCCTCCTGCTGTGCACGCAGGCAAGGTTGTTGCATCTATGCCTTGGTGTCCTGTGTGACAGTGGTAACCAAGTTCAAATAATAATATTCTTGTTCAAAATTCTTTGTTTGACAGGGTCAAAGTTGGAATTTTATTTATATTTCTAGAATTTCTTTGCTTTTCTGCTAATGAAGTTAAATACTTTGTGTAGCTGACCTGCATTACACAAGAAAACGTATACATGTACAGCCAAACTGAACCATTAGTAATATCCGTCTTCTTCCCTTGGATGTTAGTGTGTAGGACCTAAAGTTCCTCCATCTGCCCATCATCTGCTACTGCTTTATTTAATGAATACTGGGCATAAATAACCATAGGTTAGATTACCCTATGAAGTAAGGATCCCCAAAATCAAGTCCAGCAGAGTCCTGAAATAGCTACTCAGTCCTTAGTGGGTTATTCCTGCAAGTTCTAATCCCTACAGTAAATGCAGAGTATTGGGTTAAGTAACTGAACTTCAGTACCTTTATTTTCACTGAACTTCCACACAGCATGTATCCATAACAGTTTCACAAATGTTCTGAAATTTCAGATGTTTTCCAGAAAAATCATTTGTTGATCTTGGAGAAGATGCATTCAGTCAGAGTGACCATGCATTATTTTCAAGGATTTCTGAAGACAATAATAAGGAATCAGCTAGCTTACAATGCC
Organism: Cryptotermes secundus; assembly: GCF_002891405.2. Taxonomy (NCBI): domain Eukaryota; kingdom Metazoa; phylum Arthropoda; class Insecta; order Blattodea; family Kalotermitidae; genus Cryptotermes; species Cryptotermes secundus. Next base: position 215,061 of record NW_019730119.1, on the reverse strand, counting down.
AAAGCACCATTCTTGAGGGGTCACAGTCTGAAAAAGGAGATGAAAGCTGTTCTAAACATGCAGATACAAAGAAAGTATTTCCACATGAATACTACTCCACACCATGCGCAAAATCACGGTTCAAATCTCTATATGGAAATGAAGTTCTTGATAACATTGTTACACCAAATGAACTCCCATATTTGAAAAAGTACAAAGATAGAACAGCTATATCTGATTATCAAAGTCCATCATCAGCAGTGTTAGGCAACAGTGAAGATACAAGTGACAATATAAACCAGAAGCCATACTCATTACTTCATTCCCTATCAAATGCAGCATCACCTGTGCGTTTAAAATGTGTTCATGAAAGCATCAATGAAGATAACAGTCTGGCTTCACCATCATCATCATCATCATCCACATACTCCAGCATTAATGTTTGTTCAGGTTGGTCTACTGAATATGAACATGATGAACCTCAAATTTTACACGAACAGATTAATTACAAATGCAATCCTGATTCTGATTACACCTCAGAGAACAGTTTTTTACATCCACTAGTAAAGTTTAAATCAAAACACTGGAAGGAACAGAATGCTGAGACAAATTTATTATATACTGCAAAGACAAGAAATATGTCAGATTGGAAGCCAGAATGTGAACATACTGTAAGTGATTTGAAATGTATTAATTCAAATAATAATCAGAGGTATTCAGTTCAGAAGATGTCATCCATATATGCAGAAAGTTATTCGGATACTTTACATGATGAGGCAGCATCGTCAGCAGATCTGACTTCCTGGCATAGACTGAAGTACACTAGAAGGACACAGACTATTACAATTTCAACCAAGCCATCTGGATGTCCACAATCTGCACTAAAAGAACAAATGCTTAGTGTTGTCCAACCAGTTATCTCAGATATACAGTGTAGTCCATCAGATGTCAATTCTCTTTTCAAGAACAAAGTAAGAATACTGTATTTTCTTACTGTTTACACATGTAGACTGACAACATTGTCCATTTAATGAAGTTACTCAGTGTAATTATTTGTTTCAGGAATGTAATATAATGCCATACTTATCAAGTCCAGAAGAAGAAAGTGATGAGCATCCAATGTTAGAGGGTGTTCACGTTTACAGATATATAAATCAAGCCTGATTCATTGTAATATTCAAGAAAGGAAGTTACACTGTGACAGCAGTTCTCAATATTAATATTATGTATTGTTAATACTTACAATGAAATAGGTCAATTAAATAAAACTTGAAACAGTCTGAAACCTTTAATAATTAACAGACATACAACGTACTATCGGAAAGTTCTTGAACTAGGTCAAAAAAGAAATGCTGGCTTAACTTACTCAATTTTGGCTGCCATCTCTTTCGAAGTAGTCTCCTTGAGAAAGTATGCAGCAATTCCACTGTTTTTTCCACACTTCAAAAGCACCATGGAAGTCATTTTCCTTAATACTGTCGTGTGCTGCTTGCAGTTTCCTTTGGATGTCAGACACTGTTTCAAAACGTCGTCCCTTCAGTTTCAGTTTCAATTTGGTAAACAAAGCAAAATCACAGGGGGTAAGTCCGGCGAATAGAGAGGATGGGGAATGATAACCATGTTGTTGTTAGTCACAAACTCTGTGGTTTTTGGGGACGTGTGGGCAGGTGCGTTGATCTGATGAAGGAACAGTGCAGTGCATATTCAAATTTTCTGTTAAGATCTCCTGGCAAACTCCATAACTGATCCCAGTGGTGTTTGCAAGCTCTTAGATTGTTCAGTGATGGTCTTCGTGGATGAGTTCTTGAATTTTTTCAACATTTTCTGTTGTTTTGCTGGTGCTTGGTCGCCCTGAACATTCATCACCTTCATCTGACATTCAACTGGCCTTGAAACATGAATGTCATTTAAAATCCACTGTACAGCTTAAAGAATGTTCTCCAAAAGCCCCACAAAACATTTAAAAGGTTTTGGTAGCGGATTTACCAAGCTTCACGCAAAACTTGATGCAAATATATTGCTTGATTTAGCCATCCATTGCAGACAAAGCAAAACATGAAGTAAAAAGAAAGCACTCTTATAAAAAAATGCATGTTCACAGCGTGGTGACACATGGCAGACTGATGCAATAGGTTTGTGAAGTGTAATCTTCGCCTCCCCTTTCATCTTCTTTCACTTAGGCAGTTACAACAATAAGAGCCCAGGAACTTTCCAATAGCATCTCATTTCTTACATGATGATTCTGTTCATAGATAAGATTTTCATCACAACAGATTTATTTCTATTCAAAATGTATTTCAGAAGATACTACTGTTCTATATGCAAAAATAAATTACTGTCTCAGAAGACAGAACTGTCTCTTTATATACAATCAATTTCTGTTTCTGGATCTGGAACATGTATAGGTAACTTTTATCGAGAACTGAACCCATTGGTAAGTCAAGTGAAGTTTGCACAAAATGGTTCACCACCAATGGTAAACTTCCTATTCTAAGTCTATACAGGAGTCTCTACCAACTGTGGGTGTTACCCTTCTGAAAAATACGAGTACCATGGTTAGCAAAAGTGTAAGACGAAGGCCTTGTTGATTGTGAAAAGATTATAAAAATACTACAAGAAATTCTGGAAAGAAACTACTTTCCTTTGATACAACAGACCTTCTTTTACTGTTGTGTATATTTGTTGTGGTAACATGTTTACCAAGCAGTTGCCTAGCAACTATGGTGGGGGGATATACAGACACAAAGCACACTGTCTCTCTTACTCGTAAGTCTATTTTTATTTATTCAAAACAGGGAAAGTAGGCTAAAGAATACAATACATTCTGGGAAGAACTAATCACCTACTTCCTTTAATACTGCACAGACCACATAGATAATGATGTATCCAACAATTCATTATCTTTACTTCATGCATCCTGTTATGCATAACGCAATAAAGGTGTTGTGTGAATGTCACAACAAATAAGAATAAAACTAACATTATTGAGTATACACTCAATAAAATATGTATTAATATGTTTTATTGTTAATTGTTGTGTTGCCAGTAACAAAATAACTTTAATTCTTCTACTGTTGCATGCATATCTATTGCCACAAGAGTGTGTTAACTGAGCTGCTGCCCTACAACGGGGGGGTTACACATACAGACGTGCATAGAAAGTAGGCTAACAAGTGAAGACCTGTTGGAGGCAGTGTTCTGTCTGTGGTACACCCCAAAGTTATATGGAAAGGACAAGTCAGGACCATGGTTAACAGTCAGTTGCAGCATGAAGAAACCTGAGAGTGGAAGACCTAATTATTAATCCGTTCCCTAGCAAAGGTCATCTCCATGGTGCTTCTCTGACTGCACTATTCTGGCTTTCAGGAACTGGGGGGATACAGGGACACACAGACAGCAAGGTAATCTTAAAAGACTCCATTAGTTTCTTAAAATAAGGAAAGTAGGCTAAAAAATTCTCAAATATCTTCTACAATGATAATGTTGATGTTACAGTATTGGATTCAGATGGCATTACTCTCCTGGCCACCAACAAATGTGGATCTCTTGGTATGGAAGCCACTGATCATTATTCAACAAATTACCAATCAGAATTGGATGCAGATGAAAAACTGGATATCTAAATTCTGCAGTTGGTGACACTGCTATATGCAGAACTTGCAATGAATGTAGGGTTAAATACAATATCCCAGAAAAGTATTTCTGCTTAAACACAGTATACCATACTGCTTTTTCATAAATAATATGCAAAAAGTAAGTAAAGGTATCCCTGTAACAGGCCGTGGAGGCCAATAGGGTTGTGAGATGTTGAGGTTCCCACATTTTCTAGACAATCAGCTCATAGATGGCCGTAAGGATGTCAGCCCTACGCGCCAGCCGCCCTTTATCCCCAAGAATATTCCTGGTACTCATTTCTGTTAGAGACTGAGTCGACCCCAGGGCCTAGTGTGGCTGGAAGGATTAGGTCAATTGAAAAAAATCCAATGACCTCATCAAGATTTGATCCCGTGACCCTCTGGTTTGTAGCACAGTGCCTCAACCAACTACGCTACTGCGTTCCCCCTTATGCACCAACAAATTATTATATCTTGGACAACAAACCTGAATTGATTTATGAACATTATTTATGGTACAGTACAATCAAAACAATTTTATCTTATTCATCATAAACAACGAATATATTTTTCCCAAATTACCTAATTTCTGTGACATATCTAACAAAATGGTCCAAAAAGGATCACATTCTCACTGAAATTCATCTTCTAGCAAACACAATGGTTAATAATGAAATGGCTCCTCCCAAAATTAGAAGTATCAATCTAAAAATCTGAAGCAGCACATTCATCTTAATTCAGTTTAAAATGAAGATGACAGTACACAAAAAGAATCAGTTACAACTTGCAATAAGATTTCAGATGCATAATTTATTGGATACTGAAAGAATCTAGTCTGGACTAACATTTTTTCATGTGTGTTAAAGGCAGATTTCCTAAGAGACAATTCTAGTATTTTCATTTGGAGATGAAGCAAGCATTACAGTTTCTTTCCAGAATGCCTTTTTGTTTTTAAATGTTCTGGAATTTACAGAGAAATAATGTACATTCTATAATTTTGCTCATCAGTTATTTATGATTATTTTAATGATTCCTTCACTACCTCAGACTTTAGTGTAAAAGCAGGAAAGTATATGAAATACAGGAATAAAACGATAATTTTAGTCATACATGGTTGAAAATTTAAACTCTCCAGTAAAAGGTGAACACCTGCAATTTCTTATCACTCTTACCTCTTATAAACACTGTAACAGACCTCTGGGTTCTATATGGAGATTATGTGACAGCCTTTTGAAAATCATTTGGCTCATCTGACAGAAGGGACACATGCTACTGATATCAACTTGTACAGTGAAAAATTCAGATTCATGGAACAGCTGACAAGCCATTTGCCTCTAAACATTATGATTTCTCTTCTATATTGCTCCAAAAATCTTTGAAAGAGTTCTCTCTTCTGGGATATGATACTGTGTAGTCCACTAACTGCATGATATTATATCTCAGAAGAAATAACTCTTCATAACCACCATTGTGAGAGCCTCAGATCTAAAGAAATCTTTGAAAAGCTACAATGAAGTTGGCTTCTGCATTATATGCCTGTCAATCACAATCCTAAGACCCTGCTATTGAATAAACATGTCAACTGTAATCCCCAAGCACCTACTGCTGTATACAAACCTACTGACTGTAATCTCAAGCCCTTGTTACTGTATTTAGTCAGTCACATTACTTCCGTGTTGAAATGATACATGACAGTTTCACACCAAAAGTAGTGTTTATGGATGATACCTGCCTGAAAAGGAAGAAGATTCTGGCATGTACAGAGTACAGAAACCTCAACAATAATTTAGAATCACCTCATATTTCAGGATGTTACAATCCAAACAAAATTAACTATTGATACAGGTATATACAAATTTAGGCAAACTGGGCTATTGTTGCCCCCCTCCCCCTTTCCCAAAAGAACCAAATCAGAATGCTGAATGCTAGCTGAAGAAAACTGCATTAAATGAGAGCTAGACCTCATCACTCCCCTCAAAAATCCCTCATACACCATGAACAGGAGACTTAAGGTCTAAAGTCTCAAGTTTGCCGTTTCCAAAAAAGAACTTCCAACAAATGAATGTGAACATTCTACAGAGGTGTAAGGAACATGTGCATTACAGGGACCACTTCTGGTGTGTTGTGTTCTGCTCCAATGGGCCATAGGCTTGCTGCATGTGCTTTAGGTCCAACACATACAGAAAATACTGATGTGAGTGGTTTCTTTCTCTTCCACTGGAGTGGCTGAATTATTTGTAGCTGGCTCTCAAATAACCTCCCTGTGTAAAAGAAGAGGAATTTCTCAACTACCTGAGTGACTACTAACTTCTCAGGAAGGGTTCTGGTCCATGTAGTTAGTTTAAGTGGTAATAAACAAGCCTTCAAGAATCTCAATAAACTAATGTCTAAGGTGGATTCAAATTAAATGCTGAAACAGCAGTCTATGCATGTAACATGAACAGAAAGCAGCAAAGAAAATAGGATGAAGATATCTGTATGCTGTTTACTTCTTAACTGCACAAATTAGCATTAATTTTTAAGGCTGAGAGTATGAGACAAATCTAAAAGCTTCAGCCAACCTAACATTAATTCAAGCAGTGCATGTGACATTACCATGAATGTAACACTGCTGCTGCCCCTCCCCCCCCCCCCCCAAAAAAAAAGGGGACAGGGAGAAAGATTGGACAGGGTGACCATTTACTGAAAATCCATTTTGCAGAAGAAATCCTTTCCTTACAAAAAAGGTTCTCAGATGCAGAGGGAAAGGTTAATCTTATACAAAATTGTATTAAGGACCAAACATCGTGAAATTCTTAAAGAACAGACTTAGTAATATGAGAAATTGGTCTATCAAATTAATGGCAGTGAAATGTGTTTCTCATCTTTTATTTTTTACATAAATTATAGACTTAAAACAAAATAATGGACAATCAAATACAACAGAATATGACCTCATCTGAATGTCACCTGTTTCCTGCTACATTTACTTTACTTCTACTACCATGTATTCACATTTTCCTCTCGTATCTGATGTACATTTCAGCTTGGCTGCATCTATTCCAAATATGTAACTAATCTGCTTCATTAGCTGCCCTGGATCTGTCTCTGAAACATTTCCACACGGGTTCTCAAGCATTACTGTTCCTTTCTTGCCATTACATTCCACATTGATGAACTTGCAGAATGGGCTGTTGCTATGATTCAGGCGTGGTTTTGAATTTTCATGCTCTCTCTGATCTTTACGGTATACATGAAGGGTCTGTTTATGTAAGTGATTGAGATCTTGCATAATGGTTGGTGCTGGTTCATTATTTGAAATGGAAAAGTAAAAATCTTGGCCACACAAACCAAACAGTATTTCAATTTCTTCTCTCAGCTGTTGAACTGAGATCTGGTTTTCTTGAAATGGATTCTCTAGCAAAATCATGCCACACATATTCATTCCAAATCTAGGCTGTAAACCACACAGCTGAACATTGACATATCTGCAGTAGGGCTCAGCAGTAAAGGATTGAGATGCAGTTACTTCTTTTGTATTTGCACCTGAGCACCAGCCTTCGCAAAAACCATAGGTTATTACCAATTTTAACAAAGAACCCTTAAGTTGCTGAGTTTCTTCTATCAACTGGGACAAACGAGCATTTTCTTGCAGTTCTGCCATTGGGCGCAGTGGAGCTTTTAGTGTACTTTCTATGAAATGAGCATGTGAGACAGTAATGCGATGCAACTGGCTGTCTGGTGGACTCACACTAAAATAGACTGTCACTGGGTCTGATGGTACCAGATGTGCTTTCTTCCGCAGCTTCTGAATGCGATTTATGACCTCACGGGCTATACCCTCATCTTGCAGTGCCTCATCAGCTGTTGTTGCCAGTAGTACCAACAAATCATTGTCAGCATGTGCCTCATATTTCTGTGATAATTCATCATCAGTGTCCCCACTGAAGCTAAATTTAATATGGACATCTGCTGGCTCAATGTTATGTCCAAAAAGTGTCAAGTTCCTACCAGATAAGAACTGTTGCAGCTCTGAATCAGTCAACTCCTTAATTGCCTGCATTACTGGTTTAAAGGCACCCTTCAGTCGAGCTCCCAAAGTCTTATGGTCAGGTTCAGCTCGAAGAGTTACACCATATTTCTTCTTGTCAGTTGTGATGGTCAAATGTCGGACATTCAATTCCTCTAAAATATAGTGCTCAAAAGATATGATATCCTGCAAATACTGCTCATCCTGGTGAATAACAACAACTTCAGGCAAAGGATATTTCACAGGTATCGTCTTCCGATCCCTTATCACCCTCCCAAGATCAATAACAGTTTGCATGCATGATACTGCTCGCTCTATATCCTTATTGATCAGATCACTTCTGGGTTCAGGTAACATAAGGTAATGCACACTGTCCATTATGGCATCAGCTTTCAGAAAGTGACGCAAATTGCGGTACATGTGCTCTGTGAGAAATGGTGTGAAAGGAGCCATGACACGTACCATCGAATACAAGACATGATAGAGTGTGTGCAAGGCATGATAGCAATCCCAGACACCACTCTCTCCCTTCAGTCTTTTTCTGTTCATGCGTACATACCAGTTAGTAAGATTGTCAATGAACTTGATAAGACGTGGGACCACCGTGTATAGTCGATACGCTGCCATCTCTTCTTTCATAAACTGAAGCAATGACTGGGTAAAGGAAAGAATCCAGCAGTCCATCAAATTCTGAGACAATTCATCTCGTGGAACATCATCAACAAATTCAAATTTGGAAACTTCATCCTCCCTCCTTAATCTGTCCAAATTTTGAACCAGAAAGCGATATGCATTGTACCATGGGAGGAAAACATCTTTCAGGACTTCTCGGACACCCTCCTCTTTGAAGCGCAAGTTCTCTGCACGAACAACTGGAGAATTGATAAGATAAAGTCGTAAGGCATCTGCACCAAACTTGTTCACTACTTCCATTGGATCAGGATAATTTTTCTTCCGTTTAGACATTTTCTGGCCGTCTGATGCAAGTACCAGACCATTTGCAATCAGGTTCTTGAAAGGAGGCTTGTTGAAAAGTGCTGTTGAAATAACCAGTAGAGTGTAAAACCATCCTCTGGTCTGATCAATACCTTCAGCAATGAAGTCAGCTGGAAAACAGTCTTCAAATTCCTTTGTGTGTTCAAATGGATAATGCATCTGAGCATAAGGCATAGAACCAGATTCAAACCAGCAATCAAACACTTCAGATACTCTCTTTAATGGGGGTTGGCCTGGTCGCCTTGATGGAATAGTCAGGTGGTCAATATTTTCTCTATGTAGGTCAGTAACTTTTACACCAGTCAACTCTTGCAACTCTGCAATGCTACCAACACACACTATCTCTTCACTGTCAGGTGATATCCATAATGGAATTGGTGTACCCCAGTATCTGTTACGACTGACTGCCCAATCTCGAGCTTCACGGAGCCAATTACCAAATCTTTTCTCTTTAACAAAATCAGGGACCCAGTAAGTTCTTTGACTAGACTTAAGAAGGTCTTTGCTCATCTGTTCAACTCTAACAAACCAAGATGGAACAGCCTTATAGATCAGTGGTGTCTCTGAACGCCAACAAAATGGATAGCTATGCTTGACTGTTGAACAGTTTACTAGTCGATCTGCTGCCTTCAGCCACTTTATGATGTTTTTATCAGCATCTTTAACATACTGGCCTATGAAATCAGTAACTGGTGCTGTAAAACACCCACTAGCATCCACTGGACAAATCATGTCTTGATCACGTGTGATTATTCCTGCTGCCAAGCATACACGATAATCTTCTTCACCAAAATATGGAGCTTGATGTACAATTCCAGTTCCTGACTCCTCACTTACATAACCATCTGTGAGAACTTGGAATGCTCCTTTCTTTTCCATATGTAAAAAATATGGGAAAAGAGGTTTGTATCTCTTTCCTTTCAGAATGCTCCCTTCGAATTTTGCCAAAACAGTATACTGATCTTCCTTTTTATAAAGCGCTTCTAATCGACTCTCCATCAAAATGTACACTTTTCCAGAAGTGTGATCTCTCACCTTGACATACTTCAGATTTGGATTCACACAAAGTGACAGATTACTAGGCAGGGTCCATGGTGTTGTCGTCCATGCCAAAAGTAGCACATTCTCTTCCCCAACAAGAGGAAAACTTACAATAACAGCGGGATCAACAACGTCTTTGTAGTTTTGACCAGATTCAAAGTTGGACAAAGGTGTGTTGCAAGCAGTAGAATATGGCATTACTTTAACTCCACGATACACCATTCCTTTCACAAAAAGCTCCTTAAACACCCACCAGATTGACTCCATAAACCACGGGTACAAAGTTTTGTAGTCATTTTTAAAATCTATCCACCTGCCAAGACGACCAACAATGATTTCCCATTCTGATGCATATCTCATTACAATCTTGCGGCATTCATCATTATACTTGTCAATTCCCATCTTTGAAACATCTTCTGGTCCTTTAATCCCCAAGGTTTTGTCAATTTCATACTCTACAGGCAAACCATGGCAATCCCAACCAAACCTACGCTCTACGTGGTAACCTCGTTGATGAGCATATCTAGTAACAATGTCCTTAATTGTACCTGCCAGTATATGACCATAATGAGGAAGTCCAGTTGCAAAGGGTGGTCCGTCATAGAAGGAGTATCTTGGCTTTCCCTTCGACTGTTTCAAGCACGTTTTAAACACGTCCAACTGCTTCCACAGCTCAATTATTTTCTCCTCCTCTTTAGGAAAATCAATTGTTTCCGGCACCGGCTGTACCATTGCTACTTATTTTATTATAAATATGATAAACAGAACATGTACACAAAATTCATTTCTCGTACAGTAACAGACACATACGTTAACCTCACGCACTCACCATTGCTCATACGTAACATAGGCAACGGTCCCACACGGCACACTTCAATTATCTATTATCTCCCAACATGTGGTTGGCGACAAAACATATATCTATAAAACACTATATAGTCTGTACCTTATATTATTCAATAAACATAATGCAGATATATTAAGTTATTAATTCGAAACTATGAATAAGTGTAGCATTCGCTTGCATTCATATTTATTTATTTTAATTATACTACCAACCACTGCCAACTATGCAGGACAATGTCTAACAGGGTAAAAGTATCGATGTTGTCTACAATGATCACCATCATCACCACGATAAACTCTACGTCACAGAACTCTTAGGTGAATACGTCAGAAATTTTGGCCAAGACAAGTGAGGAATTCTAACCCATTCGATTTGATGAATTTCGGTTGTGTAACTGTATACCGCTGTTTACGTTGTTATATTATAAATATTCTGTAATATCAGTAGGTGATCAAGAATTAATTTGTTATAAAAGTAAGGTGGTAAAAGTAATGTCTGATTTGGATTAATAGCAACAAAACAGAATGACATGACGTTAATGAGCTGTTATTGGTGCTATAAGACGAAAAAGTGGCCAAGAATAATTTTGTACCACTTGTATTAAGAATAATATTAGTAGACAGGAGTGGTAAAGATTGGAAATTGTAGGATAGGGATGTGGAAAACAAAGTGGTTCGCCTTGGTAAATTATTCAACTTTCCACCTTATTTTCGTCCATAACTGAAGTGAATACAATTGGACATGTTAAAAAATAACAGCGAATGCATCACATGTCAAAGTCACATAAAAATTACACAGTGGTCTGTCACGATAATATAACAACCGTTATAAGGTACATAACAATAAATGATACATAAGACCAAAAGTAAAATCTCAGTAATATAAAATACGTAAACACAGTATTAAAAATTGCAAACCAAAAGACATCAAACTAGTCATCAATCAACATTAGCTGAAAAACTCATGACGAGAGTAGAAAGTGCAGCACAGCAAATAGTTTTGAGTTTCCTCTTAAAAACAATACAATTTTCAACGCTTTTCATTTCAAGGGGAAGACCATTAAATATTTTAGTTCCCATATTCATTACACTTTTTTTTTTTGCAACGGTCCTGGCGAATGACCCTTTCATGCATGTAGCCTCGTATATCTGGTGTAGCTATTAGGAATGTATTCCTAGCTTTGAAGGAATTTATTTAAGTTTTAATTTGTGTAACACACCCAGTCCATTAAAATTCATAGGACCAAATGGGGAATATCCAGTATAATGTACAAAGAAGAAATACAAAACAAACTCCATGGTTTTAGTCCACAAGCGAACTATATCGACCAAGCGACCGTCACTTGTCAACAAAGTTAGTGACAACACATACAAGCCATGAGAAATAACAATAACAACTCAATATTTTCAAATAGCACATATTAAATACAGGACACATGTGGCACTGTAATGGACACCATGGAGATTAGAAGGAGAGAAAGGAAAGGGAAATATTTGAACAGCTTAGAGAAGTACTGTATTTATATTACACTATTTTACCAGGCACCATCGTAGCTTAAATAGTAAAGTTTTCTGATGTACTGCCCCCAGTGTTACAAGAGATTGTAAATGTGGTCTATATTAATATTATCTTGTGTGCCTAAATCAGCTCACATGGCCTTTTGGCTTAGTGTTAGTGTTTGTCTGAGAAACTGTCCATCATCTGTTATTCCAGAATGTCATGTTCTGTTCGAAGTGTTTGATAATCGCAGTCCAGTAACCTGGTAATACTCTTTGTAGTACATCATTGTCAAATTTTACTTCTTGTTATTTAAAACTGGTAAATTAAAGGACTTGAAATAATCATGTTTCTATTGTTACTCGGCTTAAGAGCTGGGGCAGCTCAGTCGATGTAGTGACAGGCTATGTGGTGGACAGCAGGGGTTCAATTCCCAGCAGGGCAAGATTTTTCTGTTCATAGCATCCAGAGTGGCTCTGGGGCCCACGTAGCGTCCTCTCCAGTGGGTATCAGGGACTCTGTCCCCATGGTAAAGTGGCAGGGACATGAAGTTGACCACTTAGCACCACCTAGTGCCAAGGTCAAGAATGGTGGACCTCCCATATATGTGTTCATAATAAAAACTATGTCTGCAACAGGCCATGGAGGCCCATAGGGTTGTGAGACATTGAGGCTCCACATAATCTGGACAGTTGGCTCATAGATGGCGGTAAGTTTGTCAGCGTTACGCACCAGCCACCCTTTACTCCTCAGAAAGATTCCTGGTATTCATTTCTGTTAGAGGCTGAGTTGACCCCAGGGACATAGTGCAGATGGAAGGATTAGGTCAGTTGAAGAAAATTCACCTCATCAAGTCTTGAACCCATGACCTCCTGGCTTGTAGTATAGTGCCTCAACCAACTACACTACACATGTGCCCTCTTGGTCTTCATGGTGTGGTGCTTAACCAATTAAGCACAGGAAACACTTTTTTTTTTTATTTATTTATTTATTCACATCCATGGATCATTATACATGACATAGGACAAGTCAAAACACTCTATAATCCAATACAACGATACAATAAGACAATACAATGATACAATAATAGAATAATAAGAAGAACAATATAATTTTATACTAATATAATAATTAAATGATGAGCACTATATTTATCAGTCACAACACATCAAATTTGAGAATAGATTAACGTGTTTCGGCTATTTAGCCTATTTAACCTATTTGGCAGGGGAAACCGAAGTACTCGGAGGAAACCTGCCCCGGCGCCAGTTTGTTATCACAAATCCCACTTGTTCAAATCACAGCGGTGGGAAGCCAGCGACTAATCACTTAAGCTCTGGCGCAATCACTTTCCTACCTTATTTTTAATCTGCTTTCCTTCCATCTCTTTGTTTCTTTGTTCATTCTTCATCTCTTTGAACTAAATTTTTTTCCTGCATGTGTTATTTTCTAAAGTGCACTTATATTGCACATGTTTTTGCAACCAGAATTATTTTACTTTTTCTCTTTAGGCACTGGAAGCAAGAATAATGTGGAGCATACTGAATTATTTTTTTCAACTTAAGCATATGCCAAAGGTATTTATGCGACACAAATCCATTAATTACTACAGTGGTCCAGAACCTCCAACTGCTGAAATAAGTAAGCAGCTATTGCAGTCCAGGGGTGGTAGTGTTGACTTGGTAAAGAATGAGGACACAGGCATTGCTACTTTGTGTCTTAATCACCCAGAGAGAAGAAATGCCATCAGTGGTAATAATGACAATAATAATAGTATTAATAATAGTATAAATCTTAGGCAGTATTCCTAATGTGAACGGTCTTACAACCATTTGCAGGATCGACATATTGATGAGAGGTAATATATAAAGGCAGAGTCCTAGTTCTTAATAACATGTCATGATGATGTGTAGGGGAATGGAAGTGTAACTCCATGCATTATTAATCTTGGCACTAGATGGAAATGAATAGTCAGCTTCATGATAGCCACTTTTCATCTGGGGGTATGAGCCCTAGTACCCATTTGATAGGTGGGTTCCCAAGTCAGTCGGTCTGGATGTGCTAAAGAGAATCCGCCCAAAAGTGGCAATAAAATATCAAGTTTTGAAGTAAAAAAAAAAAAGGTAACACTATCCCTGTAACAGGCCATAAAGGCCCTTAGGGTTGTGAGACATCGAGGCTCCCACATTTTCTCTAGACAGTCGGCTCACAAATGGCAGTAAGGTTGTCAGCTTTACGCACCGGCTGCTATTTATCTGCCAGGAAGATTCCTGGTACTCATTTCTGTTAGAGGCTGAGTCTACCCTGAGGCCATAATGCAGCTGGAAGGATCAGATAAATTGGAAAAAAATCCTCATCAGGACTTGAACCCCTGACCTTCTGGCTTTGTAGCATAGTGCCTCAACCAACTATGCTACCACATAAATATTAAGCATTGTATTTGCACAGTTATGAGTCTTACAAAATGAACTGATTCATTTAAGTATTGATAAGTGCTTTCAGATTTAACACAAACTCTTTAAGGGTTATTATAATTGCTGTTTGAACTGAGAGGTCATGATCCCAGTGTTACCATTCAAAGTGACTTTATTTATTTTGATACTTTTATAAAACAAGATCACTTGTCCAATTTACCTTTGATCAACTCTTGATGCTATGAAAAATAAATTTTGAATGGTTTTCTTTAAGGTCGTAACAAAATTTTGATGTCCATATTGTGGTTTTCTGGGTTATATCATTGTAGATGACTCAACAGACTGCTTCCATCACCTTCCCCATATTGTGTACTGCTTATTTGACTTTGCTTAGAGGGCATAGTCAGTTAATGCAGAGGCTCCCAACTGGTGTGCCGCAACATGCTTATTGTGCTGCAAGAATGTCAGGATTTATGGTATGGGCAGTGAACTTGTAATTTTGTAGGACTATCTGAAAGGCTGGACCACTGAGTAGCATAAGACAATTTGGCAGTGCAACATGCAACACAGTAATGGATACAAGAGGTCTATTTACCTTAGTTAAAAATTACAACCCACCTCCTGCCCCACTTGTATAAATTTTCAGTCCATGCTGTATAGTAGAATTGGAATATTGAATGATTATGTTTTATGTTTTGTTTTGCATGATTGGGTATGGTTTGACAACCGTGACTTTTAGCTCTAGACAGTGACAGTTACTTTGTGAAAATTTATTACAGTTTGTCAGTGTGTGAGTTGCAGTCATGCACTCTCATTTTTTAAAATATTTTTAATGGCTTATCATTGTTTCTATGGTGTGATTACATTTTTAAATAAAACATAAATTTGGATTGACTTAAAATGAGAAGTACAGACCCATTTAAAATTTGGCTTCATATTGACTGATGGTGTTAATTCTCATCTGAAGTATCTTGTGCGTGGAGATACTTTATCAAAACCCATGGTTCTAACTGAATTGAAACAGTATTAACCACACAGCATTCCAGTTTCACACAAACCACCATAACACTTTCATTGCCATGAGTCTATGAAAAAGAAAATTTCAGAAAAATATTAAACTGAACAACATACTATGAAAAATCATTGTTTGCATTGTTCTGCAAAGCTGCAGAAATAACGGCATAGTGACAAACTGCACTCTGTCAGAGAAGAACTGATTTTATTTTCAATGGCTCTACAGCCCGCTTGGGCCCAGGCTTCTGATTTTTCAGTTTTATGATCATTTTACAGGTGGTAAGACACCTTGGATGAGTGATCAGCTCATCACAAGGTCTCTACCTAAACACAGGATAACGCAAACACAGAATAAACACATACGAAACATCCATTTGTTGTGGGATTTGAACCCACAGTCCCAGCTTCTGAGTGAGCGGAGACAGTACATGCCTTAGACCGCTTGGCTAATGTGACCGGCGAAGAACTGATTTGACCAGCTTTTAAAGAAATTATCAAATTGTAAGGGTGATACTTGACCCTGCAGCCATGGAAGAAGTTATGAAGGCGCCTTTGCCAAATAACACTGTAAGTAGAAGAATAGCAGAAATGTCCAAAGACATGAAATGTAACGTTAATTAAAATTTGCACATTGCTGAGTAATTCAGTTTGGAGTTAGATGAAACTACAGATGTGAATCAAAAAACCCAGGTACTTTTCTAAGATCTGTGGTTGCGACTCATCATTCAGCAGCTTTTGTTTTGCCAGGAACTGAGAAAGCAGACAGTTTTTTTAAGGCAATAATTTATGTTGGTAGAACTATACATCAGTTTGCACTGATGGTGCAGCAGTAGTGACAGGGCAATTAAAAGGATTCTTAGCCTTCACACAAAAACATAATTGAAAAAGAAAACCCCTTTTTAATATGGACTCATTAATCTCTACATTGAGAAGATATGTATCATGGAGGAGAGTGTTGATGTAGGTGATTTGGAGACGTGCTCACCAGTCCCTGGGATGATAAACACAAGTTACTTTGTTCTGAAATATGGCACAATTTTGAGTTGTGTCATGGAGTTGCAGGAAGAAATGCAGTTATTTTTTGAGACAGAGTCCTGAACTTTCAGAAAAGTGCAGTGACGTTGTGGTGTATGGATGCAGTATATCTAGGAAATGTTCCATGAAACTTGACATCCTGAATGCCAGCATGCAGGGTGAGAAATAATATCTCAGCATGTATCAGAGTGACAGGGCTGTTGAGGAAATTGTCAGCATGAATATCATCATCAAAGATTGGGAGATTTGTTGAGTTTCCCCTTTTTAGAAGGTGCTGCAAGTCAACTGAAGCCTAAAGAAAATCACCATATGCAGAAACTGATCATAAAGCATGCCTACTATTCAGGACAGGTTTTGATAATTACTCTCCATCTGTTTCAACTAGTGGAGTAGATTGGGTAACGGCACCATGTGGTGCCTGCAGTGAACACAGTTTCAACAATGCTTTGGGTTGTACTTCCATGGAAAGAGTACAATTGATGAACATACGTGCAAATACATTGTTAAAACTGAAGTTTTATGACCCTTTCTTGGAATTAATTTTGGATTTATGTACAAAATGAGTACCCAGTGATTGCTACTAAACCTCAAGATGTTTTGCTTCCTTTTGCTTAGTTATGTTTATGTGACAGTGCATTTTGTACCTTAAATGGAATGAAAATGAAAATTAGATCAAGACTGATAGATACTGAGTGTTTTTTATCAACTTTTTGGCGTTCATGAAACATAGATCTCCCACTGACTTGGTAAGAGTGAAATAATAGTTTACATGTGTTTATTTTTTGCGGTCCATAAATGAGATGACTCAGCTTAGGTCAGTTTCTGATTCTCCCTATCTTGTCATATTTTGACACATGCTCTGCCCACCCTGCTTTTCAGTTTTTGAAATCCCCCCTATAAATTATAAAAATTATAAAAAAAATTTTTTTTTTGGTGTCTAGGATTTTAGAACTAATTTTAGTTATATTTAAGGCGCTGAATCTAAATATAAAATCAGTT
This sequence comes from Cryptotermes secundus, assembly GCF_002891405.2. Taxonomy (NCBI): domain Eukaryota; kingdom Metazoa; phylum Arthropoda; class Insecta; order Blattodea; family Kalotermitidae; genus Cryptotermes; species Cryptotermes secundus. The sequence goes on along the minus strand of NW_019730119.1, from coordinate 197,616 downwards.
TTTCTCTACCAGCTCTACTTTTTTAGATCAGCGTTTTTGTAACGTGCAGTTCTACACAAAATGTGCAGTTCTAATTGTATTTTGTGCAGTTCTAAATCTCATATGCAAGGATTGGTTCCTGTATATTTGCCCTATTGTCAGTCTGCTGTCCACTGAGTTCCCCCAAAATCCACTAGATGGCATTGTCTGTCCGGTGTGAAGTGAACTTGAACGCTTCCACTAGAGTTGAGGTTAGTTTATATGTTCTCGCCGTGCAGGGTACATCGAAGTTGGCCTCGGGTGATATTTGTTTATAAAAGTAAAAGAGTTGTTATAAATTTAACCTAAAACGTACTGTGTTGAAGATTGTTGTGTTTGTGTTCCTGAATTGAAATAAAATGAGTTCAAGAAGAAGAAGTTGTATAAATCAACCTGATGTGTTTTGTTACATATGTGGAGAATACACGTTAAAAGAAAACAGAAAAACTGTTAGTGACTTTGTAAAGAAAGCTTATTTTGTATACTTTGGTGTTAGGCTTGGTGATCAGGATAAAACCTGGGCACCGCATCAGGTCTGTAAAACTTGTACAGAACATTTACGACAGTGGACTACCGGGAAAAGAAAAAGTCTGAAATTCGGCGTACCGATGGTTTGGAGAGAACCCAAGAACCACTTCGATGACTGTTATTTCTGCCTAGTAAATATTACTGGAATCAATCGAAACAACCGTAGCAAGTGGACTTATCCTGATTTAGCCTCTGCAAGACGCCCAGTTCCTCACTCAGAGGAAGTACCGATCCCAACGTTTCACCAGCTACCAGAGCTCTGTGAGGATGAGTATTTTCCCTCTAATCACCCTTCTGATTGTAATGAAGGTGACAGTGATTATGAAGGGATGTCGTCAATCCCTCAACGTTTTAACCAGGATGAGTTAAATGACCTCATCAGAGATCTCAACCTGTCAAAAGAAGCTTCTGAATTACTGGCTTCTAGGTTGAACGACAAAAATTTACTGGAACAAGAAACCAAAATTTCCTTTTACCGCACAAGAGAAACGGATCTGCTACCCTTCTTCTCTCAAGATTACAATCTTGTATATTGTCACGAAATTAGAGGACTCTTGGAAAAAATGGCTCTTCCTGAATATTTTCCCGATGATTGGCGCCTATTTATTGACAGCTCAAAGCGAAGTTTGAAATGTGTCCTTCTACACAATGGAAACAAATATGGTTCAATACCAATTGCTCACTCCACGAAAATGAAAGAAGAATATAACACCATAGCTTTGGTCTTAGAGAAGATAAAGTATCATGAACATCAATGGGTGATTTGTGTGGACTTAAAAATGGTAAATTTTCTCCTTGGACAGCAAAGTGGTTACACCAAATATCCCTGCTTTTTGTGCCTCTGGGATAGCAGAGACAAAACACACCACTGGGTTAGAAAAGAATGGCCCAAGAGAGAAAACATGTACGTTGGGGAGAAGAATATCATTAACGATCCCTTAGTTAGACGAGAGAAAATCATCTTTCCTCCACTGCATATCAAGTTGGGCCTTATGAAGCAGTTTGTAAAGGCCCTTGATAAGAACGGATCATGCTTTGCATATATAGAAATGAAAATGCCTCAGTTGAGTACGGAAAAAATTGAAGCAGGAATATTTGACGGCCCACAAATAAGACAACTCATTAAGGATCCTGCCTTCGCAAATTCGATGAACGAGGCTGAGCGAAAAGCCTGGACTTCATTTGTTGCAGTTGTCGAAAATTTTCTGGGCAAACACAAAGCTGAAAACTATGTTGAACTGGTAAACGAGATGCTTAACAGTTTCAAATCCCTTGGCTGTAACATGAGCATTAAGGTGCACTATTTACACAGTCACTTAGATAGTTTTCCTGAAAATTTAGGAGACACCAGTGAGGAACAAGGTGAAAGATTTCACCAGGATATTAAAACTATGGAGGACCGCTACCAAGGAAGATGGGATACACACATGATGGCAGATTACTGCTGGAGTTTAAAAAGGGACTGTTCTAAAATACATTCAAGAAATTCACGAAAAAGAAGCTTCCGTAGTGTTCCGTGACTATAGTTGGTTTGACTGTTATATATAGTCGATGATTTTTTCCTCTATCTTTGTATTTAATATAATAAAATAAAAATATAATTATAATATAGTAATAAAAATTCCATGTTGAGTTTTTTTATTTGATCCACTGATTTAACTTAAAATAGTGTAACGTATATTTCACCAAAATGTTATATCTTAAAAATTTGAGCTCCTAGGCAAAAACTAATGCCATATTTGAATTCAGGGCATCAAATTCATATGAAATCAGCTCCAAATACCCCGGCACCAAAACAGCTGTTGGCCTGTGTTATCTTAGTGTGCTGTGACAAAATACACCTATTTCCAGATGTGCTGCAGCTTGAAAAACGTGGCAAATCAGTGTCTTAATATACATCATACTAGGGTTTCAGGCAGGTGTGCTGTGGCAAGAAATGATACATGCTCACTTTCTCTTGCTGTAGCTATGCTGATTATCATCTTTCAGTAACAGATGCTATTGGATTGCAGTACTACAAGATTCACATCTCTTAATATTTGAGGGTGTTTGCTTGTAGTCAGCTAGCAATGTCATGTTTCCCAGTTATAAATGTTTGATTGGCCACTGGAAGGGACAAATATAATTATCATACATGCTCAGACATAATCAGTGATTCAAACAAACAATGATTTTAGGCAAGGAGACAGTCCTGAATGTACAGAAGCAAACTCAGCGCTTCTAACCATAGCGGTTTGTGTTTGCAGCTGTTCCAGATTTATTTTACTTAAATATATATTTTTCCCAAAGAAAATCTAGTTTGTTTTTTAATTTATGACATGCTGTGTTCATGATACTGGTTTAAACATCTTATTCATAGAACATAAATGGTTTCAGAAAGTCAGTGGTTCTAGTCCCATGTTTCTAGTCTGGATAGTTTTTTTTTTAATTTGCTTAGTGGGAGGTGGAGTCCAACTGGGTCCACTCAGCATGGCGGCCACTAATTGGCCTATTGTAGCCTGCCCTGGGTGATTATGATGGAATGAAAATTGGCAGGGGAAACCGAAGTACTTGGAGAAAACGTGTCCCAGCGCCACTGTGTCCATCACAAATCCCACTTCACCAGACCTGGGATCAAACCTGGGCTGCCATGGTGGGAAGCCAGCGACTAACCGCTTGAGCTATGGCGCAGCTAGTCTGGATAGTTAAAATTGACAGTGTTTCATTGGTCATGTAACGAAATACAGATCATAACATTATGACTTCTTCAACACTAGGGTTTGTTGTTGATGTTAACAGTGATTTATGTTTGAGTGTGAAAAGCAGAAAAGCTGTGCTGAGAACTTCTTTGCTGCCCTTGTGAAGCATCAGTTCTTAAAGAATTTGTGCTCTTTTTAAAGACTGGGTCAGTCTGTACTTTGTGGCTTCTGTAGAGGAAGGTAGACTGCAACTTTCAGTAAGCTGGAAGCAAAAGTAGTGCTGATGTTGGTTATTGTGTCATTTGTAATCATGTTTACAAAATAACTGATTATGTATAATTACTAAAAAAATTTGACAAAATAAGGGAAACACTACATATACTGTACACATTTCTTTATTAATATGGTGCTCAACCACTTTTTGCCTTCAGTACTGCTACAAACCTTCCTGCCATGGATATTGGATTTAAATACAACTTCCACCTACCCTCATCAACTTTATCAGTATATCAAAAAGGAGTCTACTTTACTGGCATAAAAGTGTTCAACAATCTGCCACAAAGTATTAAAAACTTGGGCAATGATACTAAAAAGTTTAAATCAGAGTTAAAGAATTATCTACATGCTCATTCCTTCTACTCTTTAGATGAATACTTCAATGTAAATAGAGAATGATGTAAAATTAAGTTATATTAATTTTTAAGCTAAAATTGCCTGTACTTATGTATGTAACATTTTGACTTGTTCTGTATCCAAAGGTACTAACCTGCTTAGGATTTATAGAATGTAAATAAATTCAATTCAATTCAATGAAGCTCACATTGGAGCGTTTTTTGGAAACGGTCTTCATGATGAATATTCAGTTCTGCTGTTACCTGTGCTGAAGTACTCGTAGTTCTGTGATTTTTCGAAACAATCCTTTTCAGTGTCATTGTTGATTTTCACTCATTGATCCTTCTACCTGATGTCTTCCCATGATTTGTGTATGCTGACAGCCTTAGAAACTGTCACTCTCTATACACCAATAATGTGGCAGGTTTTGTCGCATTTGCTATACTAAACATGCACAAATGATCTGCCGTCTTTCATTGTGCAGGTCTCCCATTTTATAATTCTTTCACACAGACTGTCGCTCAACACAGTCACTAATGTACTGTCATGAGCCCTACAGAGTCTAACAAAAACAAAAAGACTATTCAGTGTTGCCAACTGAAGTTCTTTCAATGTAGCCAACATGAACAAATTCTATTCCTAAATTTCTTAGTGTTTCCATTATTTTGTTCACACTCCTGTATGTCTAAAGATCAAAACAAACTGGATTTTTAAAAGACAAAATATAACAGTCAAACTATGTGAGTGAAAAAGAACCAAAATATATATATAAAAAAATTACAAGTTACATTGCATTGTAAGGAAATATGGGCATGAAGTAGTGCAACTACCATTGCCATTACATTTGATCTCATATGGGGGCAAATGAAATATGTAGAAGAGGAGAACAGTACCTTCAGAATTGCTGTCTTTGTTACCATTCTGAAGAGAACTTTTCAGATTCATTTTATGTTGTTTCAGGAAAGATGATGGTGGACTTAGCTAATGCAATTGATATGCTGGAAAGTTGGAGTGTAGGAAAAGGATTGATTGTATATGGACATGGTCATACTTTCTCTTCAGGTGGTGACTTGAATATGGCTCGCATGTTTTTTAATCCAGATGATGGGTTTCGCATGGCTGTGTTTATGCAGAAGGTCTTGCATAGGCTTGAAACATTGCCACTTATATCAGTTGCTTTAATTGAAGGAACAGGTGAGACTTTATGGTATACAGTGAAGCAATCGATTGAAGTTTATTTGAGGAGTAGTGGATTTGAACACTAAACTGAAGAGGGTCTTGAGTGGAGGCAATTTTAGACTAAGATAATTGACTTGGGTTCATTTAAATTAAATAAGGGAAAACCTTTAATCAAAAAATATTAGTTGGGAATTTCACTGTAATTGCTTATTTATTGTATAAGGCTTGCTTGAGCACCAGATATACTCTAGATATGCCTACAAAGGCATGTATGTCTTCAGGTAGTATTTGTTGTCTAATTTTAACCCAAATTGGAATGGTTTGACATAATATTCAGTATGATCACTAACATTGAAAATCTATTGAATATTTCTTATGTTATTAGATGCAGGCAGACAAGGTGAGGTTAGTGCAGGCATTGTTGCAATTTTTCATTGCAAATGCTCCATGCTGCACAATTTGTCACTTTGTGGGGCAAACATTTATGCTATGCAGCTGGCATATAACATAATTTATTTATATGGTTTAATTTAGAATTTATATATTTATGAATATTTTAAAGTTATCATTTCTGTGATTCTTTTCAAGGTGCACTAGGAGGCGCATCAGAACTAGCAATGGCATGTGATTTCCGGCTTTTGACTTCTGACACAGGAGGAATTGGATTTGTTCATAGTTGCATGGGTATAACACCAGCCTGGGGGGGATGTACCAGGTTGGTTCGCACTGTTGGCTATACAAAGGCTCTTGATCTGCTGACCACAGGACGCAGAGTGTCAGGAGAAGAAGCTTTGCAGATTGGACTTGCTGACAGCATAGTAAACACTAAAGATGCTCTTACAGAAACCTCAGAATGGCTGAAAGTAAGAATTAAGTGTGATGGGAAAGTGCTGAAATCACTGAAGACCATGGCACACAATGCTAGAGAAATGAATTATCATGAATCTCTTGCTGAAGAAAAGAGCCTGTTTGCTCCATTATGGGGTGGACCTGCAAACCATGCTGCACTTACCCAAAATATTAAACATAAATAGCAGTGATAGATTACTGTGACAGGCAGTGAAAACTGATAATTTTATCCAAAGAAGCAACAGGATGGTGCAAACCATAATGGAGTACACCGAATTTCCACATGTATTTATTGCATCTTGGTATTCTGAATTCTCCTAGCTGTTATATTTGTTGTCTTATGAACGTATGGTGCTATGATTCTTCACTATGAGGATAAAAAAAAATCCATGGTCTGTAATCCACAAGCAAACTATACTGACCGAGTGACCGCCAGTTGTCGGCAAAGTTAGTGCATGCAGTAAAACCTGATATTTTTATCCAGAGAAATAACAAGATTGGAAAGTCACAAATCACATTGGAGTACGCAGTTTCCATGTGCATTCTTTGCATTTTGGCATTCTGAATTCTTCTGTGTACTGTTATATGAATGTGTATTGCTGTGATATTGTCATGTGTTAGTGACTATATGGAGTTTTGATTTATTGAACATTTATAACTTGTAACTACAAATAATTGTAACACTCACTAATCTACATGCTCTACAAATTGCTATTGCAAGCAGTAAGTTGTCTGTGTCTTCACTAGTCGTTTCTTGATAGTGGCATCTAACATGCAACACAAGATTCTAACCACTGACTCTGACTTCCAGTTTCTAACCATCAACTTCCAACTCATGACTCATGCCTTACACGCTGGCTGCCCTTTACCCCCCAGGAATATTCTTAGTACTCATTTCTGTTACAGCTTGTGTTGACCCCAGAGCCATAGTGCAGATGGAAAGATTTGGTAAATTGAAAAGACTCCACCACATTGGGACTCAAACTTGCAACCGGCTATGCCACTGTGTGCCTCAGACTGTATATATGGAATTTTTCTGAAGTATTAATATGGCGGCCTCTTTCATTTAAGTACGAAAATACAAATGATCATATTACTTTCAATATAAGACATACATTTTACACATTTTTTCATGTTGAAAAATCCATATGTATTTTAAATTTGAGGAATGTGCACTTTTCTACTTCTTTTCTTAAAGCCCACATTCAAAAACTGGGTGCATCTTAAATTTGAGGGCCTTATATTCTAAGTAATATGGCAAATTTATGCAGAATTAACATAAGTAATGCATTTATGTTGCCAGGCTAATCCCAAGTGATTACACATTCAACATTGCACTTAACACAGCATAAGGTAATACCACTATGGCAACTGTTTGCTGATTTTATTATCTCTCACATTTGGAAAAAAAAAACTTTGATATGATATTATAGTCATGTTTATTGGCATAATCACAATTCACACACATATATCTTACTACATATATGCATTTTTCTTATTTCATTTTATAGTAATGATATCAATTAGTATTACCTACCATTCACCATACAATTTTCTTTGGGAATGTTCATAATACATGTCAAGAATGTATAGAAAGTAGTGTGAACCTACTGAAAACCTGGATCCACAATTCAGTAAGGTGAAATATAATGGTAATTCAGTAATAGAGTTTCTGGTGATGGGCAACATGATGATGAACCATGAAGTCAGAATGTACCAGATTTTAACAGATACTGGTTATATAGGATACAGGTTTATCACAGCAGTGGTTATGGGATATAATGCTGTGTGGTCTACTGAAAGTCAACCGGTATTCCTCTGAAATGTTGGCAACACAGCATAATACTCCAAAAGACAGAACTCTTCAAATAATAGTAGGATTCCCATTCGTCTTGCTTTTTTTTTCATATAGTGCCCTGCTTTTTAAGTGCTCTTCTGTAACATTAATTTCTATCAATAACCACTCAGTAACGGGTGCTATTCTCTGCAACTGGCATTTCTAGTACAATGTTAACTCTCCTGGTGACTAATCCACAAAACACAATTTCACAAACTGTTAGTTTTTCTGTTGGCAATATGTCTATTTTTCCACTTATGTTGGCAGTATTTTGATTTGTTTCCATAATCGAAGTTCCATTTGTATCATTCTCTGCATTCTTTGTTGACCATTGTGTTGTGACAGCCCGTTAGAATTTATCAGTTTTCATCCATATAGTGATGACAATTTTTTATCAAGTCCCACGTTTAAACAAAAATGGAAATATCCAGTTTTTTTTAAAAATCTGGGAGCCCTAAATAATAGTTACCTTAGAATTTGTGTCACTGATTTAAAGAAAAATAAAATTTTACTGATCTCGTCATTTCCATTGCCTTCTTACTGTTGCTATGAACTTCTGTTAACTCCTCATTACTCAATTCACTTTCATTCCATTATCAACTAACATGATGCTGGTTTTGAATATTTCATTTTCATAATATGAAATATCAAGTGCTAATGCACTTTCTCATGCTTGCCTTTTTTTTTTTCCTTTTAGCATCAAGTAATTCAGATCTTTCAAAGATATCTTCATCAACTTTTCTTTTACATTCTTCAGCATCATACTGTTTTTCTTTATTTTTATTTTTCTTCTTATTCTTATGATGATTGTCTTTGTGCCATCCATCATTTGTTTGCAAATTCTGTCTTTCATCACAGGTACCTTTACTTTCTGAAATGTAACCTGAATTTACATTTCTATCCTTTTTCTTTTCTTTCTTTATTCTGTTCGGTTTTATAAGCAGATCTTCATGTATCATTCTTCTATGCTGATTGGTAAATCCTTTCTGTGCTGTGAGGTCTTCTTTGTAGTCTAGATAAACAAAAGAGAATTAAGAAAGAGAACATTTTTGCAATCATATAACAGAATTAAAGACATGAGGCAAGTATGGAGGCAATGAAAGAAAGACTGTGGTGTTATAAATACTGTGTTTTGGAATACCACATTTATATTACTGAAATTTATATTTCTTTTATATTGTAAATTACAAAGACATTATTTTCAGTCTCCATATAATTTGAGAATCCATATCAAAATTAAATTAAACTTTGTTGGGTTTGAGGTTCTCACACCATTGGCTATGAGAGTTCCATCCTTTGGGATATACATAATGGTTGTGTAGTCTCATCTTGGTGGTTTCTTGCTTGGCTTAATTTTTGCCCAAAATGTCAGCTGACTTTCACTGAACTACAGACACATGACACATGACAAAATACTTCAAAATCAACTTTGCCATAGAAGTGCAGTATATTTAAAGGCAAATGTAAAGGTGAAACTGTATGTGCCCAAGCACACTGTTATGAAGGTGTATGGGAGCCAAGTTAATATTACACAGAGGTACAGGGTCAGTTTCATATTCTGGCTGATAATTTACATTTGGGATTTTTGCTTAGCACTTCCTAGGTGATTCACACTTTATATAATATTCGTATAAATCACCTGGTGCTCTATTTTAAAATTATCCACATCCAAACACGAAGAAAAATGCAACAAAATTATTAAAACTATGGCCTTCCAAAACTGCAGTTTTGTACGCTTTACAGCCATGTGATGCAGTTAATTTCTGGTACTAGGATGTTTAGTCAGTTTATGGTGGCAAACTTGAAATAAACGCTATCTTCTTTTGAAGTTTTATGTGAACGTACAAGTAAATATGCAAGATAGCACATACTGAAGTACAGGAAATCCACATCATATACGCAAGGTGCCACTCCATAACACAAGAGACAGTGTCTTGTGCCCCATACAAACATGATTATAGGTCTCATATTCTATACAGAAACATGTAATGCAAATCCTGCAATTGGACTAGAAACCTTCATTCTACAATTGGCTCTAGTCTCACTGTTGCTGCAGATGAGTGAGTAGGTAAGATGGCAAATGATAACACACACTGGAAAACTCAGCACAGCTGATAGAGGTCAACAAATGTTGGCTCAGTTCACCATTCACAAAAAATTCTATTTGCCAGACATTGCTCCACAAAGGAAACTGCACCTACATACATCAGTACTTTAATACTGTGACACATCTGTTGCAACCAGCTGGTGGCAATGAATCTCTGAATATACTTTCTGTAAGGTTTCTTTCCTATGAATAATTTGCCTATGAAAACTTTCTGCTCAATCATAAACTCTCCTGCGAGAATAACAGATTCAGACCTCAAAATAAAAAGTGAACCGAACTTTCCTGTGCTACCATACTGATAATGCAAGGTTTGCTGACTGCAAATGAATGGGTCATATTTATTGCAGATGAAATACACTGTATGGTCTAAAAGATCATGACGATATATAAATAAAATAGTCACTAGCAATCACCCTAGTTCTTATTCCAGATAAAAATTAGTACAATGGATGTCAAAGAAACTGAACACTGAATTATGCTGTGTAACAAATTGAGCCTAAAGGCCAATGGACTCCATGCACAGCTCAGCAAAGGTAAGTATATGCAAGGCTATGCAGATAACTTGGCCTTGGTGACAACTGGAAAATTTCTAAATACTGTCTCAGAGCTCATGCAAAGAGATGACACCTTTACCTATCATTCCAATATGCAGTTTTCCTGCAAATATCATTAATTTTTTCTGGTCCCTGTATATAACCCATATAAACAATGTAAAATTATGACGGGCTGTCCCTTGCAGATGGAGATGAGAGAATAGTACATGTATTGTTGTGGGGAACTCAGCATGTCTGCTTGCAGGTGCAACAGGTCTGAACAGATTTCGGTGTGCAGTGTTGTTACTGTTCCGTCCAAGTTATATGAGTGTTGGTTATTCGGTGCAATGCTGCAGTTCAAACAGCATGCGAACATCAAGTTCATGTGCAAATTTGGAAAATCTTCAGAGACAATATTGGCCCTGCAACAAATTTACGATGATACTGCACTAAAGAAATCCACAGTTTATGATTGGTTTTCCCAGTTTAAGAATGGACGGGAGATGCTGAAGGATGACCAGTGCAGTGGGAGGCCTTCAACATCCAGAACTGAAGAAATGATTGAAAAAGTGTGGCAACTGATTTGATCTGATCAAAGAATGACCATTATGGAGCTGGAGCAAGAACTTGGTATCTCTCATGGATCCATTCATGTGATTTTGTCCAACAATTTGAAGATGAGATGTGTCAGTGTGAAGTTTGTTCCAAAGCAGCTGACAATGGATCAGACGGAATGTCACATGATGGTCACCGGAGATCTGTTTGAAAAAAAAGTAAGCAGGAAGCGATATTTCTAAAAAAAATCATCACTGGTGTTCACCTATGACCTGGAGATGAAGATACAGTCATCAGAGTGGCACACAGCATCTCCCCAACCAAAGAAATCACACCTTGTCAGATCCAAGGAAAAAGTGATGCTCGCTGCATTCCATGACATCAACAGTTTGGTGCATCATGAGTTCATAACATATGGACAGCGTTACTGGTCATTCTTATATGCTAGTTTTTTGCATGGGTTGCACAATGCAGTTTGAAGGAAGCAGTGCAACAAGTGGCAGTGATAGTGGTTTCTGCATCATGATAACGCACCAAGCCACACATCGCTTGTTGTGCAGCAATTCCTCACTGAGAAAAACATTCCTGTCATCACCTGACCAGTGTACTCTGAAAAACATTCCTGTCATCACCTGACCAGTGTACTCTGGATCTCGCTCCAAGTGACTTGGCTGTTCCCTACTCTGTAAATGAGCCTCAAGGGGACATGTTTTGAAACCAGGGAGGACATCAAATGGAATGCGACAGCCAAACTCAGAAAGATTCCAAAAGAAGCCTTCTGCCAGTGCTTCCAAAAACTGCAGGATCAATGGAGCATGTGTTTGTGCACGCATGCCTGCAAGGGTCCTACTTCAAAGGTGATTAGGTAAGCATTGTCATATGTCTTACCATTACAGTGCAATACCACCAAGCCAGGAACTGTCTGACTGCCCCTCATATATCATATGCATTGTACCTCAAACTCTCAACTTCCCACATCAGTCATTCAGAATTCTTAATCCTGACCCACATTATTCCTGGAATGTTAATTTCTGTGGGGGAAAAAATTACTGAAAGTAATGTCAATTTTTTAAATTTGCAGTAGCAGTGATCCACCCCCCATTACTGTTTCTCAGAAGACAGTGAAATCACAGGATTTTTTTGAATGCACAGTACCAGTAGCCTGTCTGTACTGGTACATACTGTTACAGCTGTAACACCCTTCCTTGTCCAAGTGAGGAATGCTGAAGGTGTGAGGCGATTATGGGTTGATATAAGTTATATGCCAGCAACCTCAAAACTATGTCTGAACTTAACTAGTATTGTCTTGCATCATACAGTATTCCCATTATTTGTTATTGCTGCTTTCCTGTAATTGATATATTGTACATAAGGACTAAACACCGAAGCTTTGACATGCCTTGCCCTACAAAAACAAGTCAGGATACAACCAAAGACTAGAGATTATTGAAGTGAAGAATGTGACTGAGAAACAGACCAACATACAAGGTGTGGCAATAAAGAACCCGGATTACTTTTATGACTCATTTCCGGCCAAGTCATTGACGAAGAGGAGGGTAGGGCATTGTCCCTTGGACTTCCCTCTACCGTCACACAAAGTTTCATTCACGTGCATCGGTTAGTCTGGCCGCGACCATTGTTAGAAGCGGATCGTGTTTCTGAGCTCCGTCGGAATAATGCTGAGTGCTAATGCAGAACAACGTGCTAACATCAAATTCCTCACAAAACTTGGAAAATCTGCCACTGAAACTTACAATTTGTTGACAGAAGTATATGGTGATCAGTGTCTATCTCGCACGCAAGTTTTCGAGTGGTTTAAGAAGTTTATGGAGGGTAGGAAAAACGTCGGGAACGATCCAAAATCGGGCCGTCCTCCCACTGCGAAAACTCCAGAGAATGTGGAGAAGGTCGCTAGAATTGTTCGAAGAGATCGTCGACTGAGCATTCGAGCAATTTCTGAACTTACGAACATCAATAAGGAAAGT
>NW_019730119.1:168337-184486 GCF_002891405.2 Cryptotermes secundus | reverse complement strand
ACAACGCGCCAGCACACAACGCGCTATCTGTGAAGAGGTATTTGGCAAAAAACAACATTCCAGTGATGGAACATCCACCGTATTCTCCGGACCTAGCACCGTGCGACTTTTTTCTCTTCCCAAAAATCAAGTCTGCGCTGAAAGGGACCAGGTTCGAGTCCGTGGATGCAGTGAAAGCAAAAGCGACGCAACTCTTGAAGAGCATAACACAAGATGACCTGCAGCACTGCTTCCAACAGTGGAAAATTCGCATGGAGCGGTGTAGGGATCGGGGAGGAGACTACATTGAAGGGGATAACATTTCGACTGTCTGATTTTTTTTTAATAAAGGGTTAGAGCATGAATCCGGTTTCTTTATTGCCACACCTTGTAGTTAAAAGCTTAGATTAGCACCATCCACCCGTATCTCCATTTCAGCAAGGAAAAGGTAAATCTAGGCACAAACAGACAAGCGTGGAAAGTCATGTAAGAAAAGGAAGACAGGAAGGGAGCAGGGATACAAATACCCCACACAACACACCACAAATCAGTGCCTCAATACACAATGAGAGGAGAAACAACGTGACAACAACACAGGTAGGAATACATAAGACAGCACTCAAATAAATATTAAGTACATACACCTTTATATAAAAATACTCATAATATAATTGCAGATCCTTAATGAACCATACAAAAAAGAAAAAAGGGGAGGAAATAATGCTGCCCAGACCTCAGAGGACAGCAAATAACAAACACCCCAATCTCCCGTTTGACAGAAGAGGCACAAAGACACAAACCTCAGCGGTTCAAGATTTTAAATATTAAGAATATTAATAATATATTAACTCAAACATCTTTTAACTTTAACAAAGTTGTATACAAAAGTTTAAGCATATGTACTGTATTATGAATTATGTAATAGTAGTTCCTTAGCATGTTGTGATTGCCTTCTGAAGATGGTCACAACTGACCGAAACATGTAAAGGCACTGTAAAAATATATACTGAGTCACACTGGATGGTGTTGTCATATTAGTTTTATAATAATTAATTAGTGTGATGGACCAGAATGAATAAATTTAAACTTATTTGCAGTTACAACTACCACTAAGACGAGTACAACAGCACAACTGACCAAAACATGTAAAGGCACTATATAAATATATACTGTCACACTGGACAGTGTTGTCATATTCATTTTGTAGTTGCAAAATAAGTGAATACAAAAAACTTTGTCTCTCAACTAAGGGAAGAATACAGATCGAGGATGTCAGAAAAGAATGCTGAGGAGAATTTTTGGATCCAAAAATGTGGAAGTGACAGGGGACTGGACAAAACTAATAAATGACTGATTACTATACTGATTAAGATTTCAACAAATACATAATGTTCTACTATCTGTCACAAGTAATGACATTACCTTGCCCAAAAAGAGGATGACGTACTGTTAACCCATTAGGAATCTGGAAGTTGCTCTGTTTTGGAAGTGTAATTTTCAGTTCTGGAATTTCAACCTTCTCCATGATAACTATCAGACCCTCAGGCTGCAACACTTCTGAAAGAAATTACATAAATGTTTAGCCTCTTTGTGCATTCAAGCCATTCCAACATTTTGGTGCTCACTTCAGTCACCATCTTTAGGATGACCCTGAGTAAGGGTTGGGCTGGTTTGTGTAGAAGGGCAAGCAGCATAGCACAGTGCTATCCACTGGAAAGAGTTCTGTGGTTAAGAAGAAAAGTTTCAAGGAAAACTGGTGAAGTCAATCTTTGCTTAGTTTCTATCCATCTTCACAGCTGAAACTGTGTTAATGTGCTATTATTTTAATGGCTTCCCTGATGACGCAAGGAGATATATCTGGATGTTATTAATGTTTCTCTTTCATTAAATTCAATGCTGTGTTGGTTCTCAGTGCAAAGTTGGGCTATAGCTGATCATCAGTTGACTAGCTCATCATCTCAAGTGAAGTATATTATAACTGTCAACTTTCATCTATTTTAATTTCAGTACTTTCTTCCAACACCTCAACACCTCATCACAGCTCAATTTCATTCACCTCTGACATAAAATACTTTCTTTTTCCTTTTTACATTCCATGAATAGGTACATAGCACATACCAAGACTATCCACAGACCACAGTTTCTACATTCAGAGCGGTAGACATGCAATACTCATTGTTTTCTTCCTTCTGAGTATAAGACATAAAGATGGATACAAAGTGGAAACTTCAGGAACAAGACACAGCACAAGGACTGATGCTAGACACTGATTCTAATAAACAATTATCTGGTGAAGACATTTCTCCATTTGACATAAGCACTGATAGTGATAAAGGAGACACTATACAGACAGACTCCACACAATGGACTGGCTGTACTCAAACTTGACCTACATCTGTAATACATGGGTTTGCAGGGGGGCCCCGAGGGTTTAAACAAAATGAGGCACCCCACATTACTAAAGATTCTACACCACTGAGTATTTTCATGTTATTTTCATTGAAATTGTGCAACTGTCGATGGAAGACACTTAATAGATATTACCAACAATACGTAGTCATGCCCCTCTGCTTGACATGACCAGCAAATGTACTTGTTTCTATTACTGTGCACAATGAGCACCAGAGGGATATACTGACAGATCAGTGGTTCATAACAGTGCAGATTTCATTGACTTTCATGGAAAAACAATCACACAAGGCGCACGCACACACATATAGATTTCTACATGGTAAAACTAGGTTCTCGTAGGTACAGGGTCTGGCAGGGAAACCTGACATTTTTAAATTGGCACTAGTTCAGGTGAAGGGGCATGTGGTAGCATAGTTAGTTGAGGCACTATGCTACAAGCCGGAAGGTTGCGGGTTTATGTCCTGATGAGGTACTTTGATTTTTTTCAATTGACCTAATCCTTCCAGCCACACTATGGCCCTGGGGTTGACAGCCTCTAACAGAAATGAGTACCAGGAATATTCTTTGGGGTAAAGGGCGGCCAGCACATAGGGCTGACAACCATGCTACCATCTATGAGCCAATTGTCTAGAAAATGTGGAAACCTCAATGTCTCATAACCCTATGGACCTCCATGGCCAGTTACAGGGATACCTTTACTTTACTAGTTCAGGTGATGGTTGTGTGGGAAGAGAGGGCTCACTGACCTTCAACAGCTGAAAATACGCCATTTCAGTAGACATGGAACAGTGGACTGCAGAACACTGTGCTTTCATCGTTAGATGTTTTTTAAAACTGGGGACTCTGTTACCCCTGATTCAATGACATTTCCATGTGTGCTTTAATGTGGATCATTACAGTAAAGTTCCCAGTAGGAACACAATTTTGTTGTGGATCACAAACTTCAGATCAACTGCCTGAACACCTGAGAATGTTGAGGTTAGGTGGGCTGTAGTGACTAGTCCCTGTCGTTCTGCAACGAAGCATGCCATTGCATTAGGCATTTCAGATCAGAGTGTGAGACAAATATTGCACCTAGATTTGCATTTTAATCCATACAAAATGATGGCTGTGCAAGAGTTGCATCAACACGACTGAGTGAACTGCATTGCTTTTGCGCAAAACATGCCTGAAATTGTGGCAGATGATGCAGCCATCGGCATGAGTGATGAGGCACACTTCCCCTTATCTGGGTGTGTTAACAAACAGAACTTCCATTATTGGTCAGAAGCAAATCCATGACAGCTTCATGAACCCTCTCTTCACTCTGAACATGTGACAGCCTGGTGCTGTGTGGGCAGCTCTGGTGTGATAGGTCCACACTTCTTTGGGGAGGGACATGCTGTGACAGTAAACTCTGGTCACTATGTTTGCATGTTGTATAATTTCTGTGCACCAGAAGTTAAATGTGGAATTAATCAACAAACCATGATGTTTCAACAACATGGGGCCACAGCTCATACTGTGACAGCTTCCATGGTAGCTGTGTGAGAAATGTTTCCTGGGCATGTCATTTCTCAGCGTGGTGATCTTCCATGGCCTGCTAGGTCACCTGACTTGAGTGTATGCAATTATTTCCTTCGGGGTTACCTCAAAGCGAAAGTATTTATCAACAGACCACGTACACTTCATGAACTGAAAGTTACGACTGAACACGAAATCATGGCAGTACCCACCCATATGGTAAGAGCACAATGAATATCTTCAAGATGAGGCTGCAAGAATGCATACAAAGAGATGGCATGATTTTCAAGACAAAATGAGCTGGCAGTTATACTCATAAAATGGCATACATTGTTATGTATTATGACAAGTAAAAGAAATAAAAACTGACTCCATTATACTAATTTAGAAATGATCAGGTTTCCCTGCCGGACCTGTACGTGTATTCTCTTGTCACATACTGGATTTATGTTACATATGCGTATTCTTCTTGTTTGCTTTCTTGTGTTGTTCTTGCTGCATCTTCCTCTACCCTGCTCATCAAGAAAAACGATCATTACACAGAACCTAGGGCCAAATAAAATAAATAAAATGTAATAAAAATTGCAATAACAATAATAATAATTAACCAGCACTGGTCTAATTTTAACTAGTTCAAATTATCTACTTTAACTTGATTAAAACCAAGGTAGCTATAAAGGATTTTAAGCCTGATGCAAGATTAAAAGATGTTCATACTGTGAAAAATGCATACCTTTTGGAATACTAGAACAAAGGTTTTTTATAATTTACAGTATCTGTTTAAATCTATAACTAAAAACCTATATAGTAAACAACAACATGATCGTCCCCTATTTGTGAACATTGGCCAACGGAGCGAGAATAACAGAGAGAGTTGAGAGTACCTGTATAAATAGTACCTGATGATGGCCAAAACATATCGTAATATAGAAACTGTATAGTCATCCAAGAATTATACATATTCTGAGACTGAAACTAAATAAAATATTCTACACACAATATGATGCTTAAATACAATATTGTGACAAAGTTCAATGTTCATAAGGCAATGTGGAGTTGTGTGTTAGTTCTTGTTTAAAGCTCACCACACAAAACTGAATTTCTTAACTGTGTCCAACATTACACCAGAAAAAGCAGAACACAAAAATGTATGTAACTACTGTAGTAATACCATTATCATTACTGCAAAAATATTTTTTTAATAAAAGTAGCTTGATGAAATATCAAGGCTAAGGGGGTGTGGACTACATGAGAAGGCTGATGAGATAAGTGGGGGATTTAAGATTCTTTACATATTTCTGCCTCATCTCGGCACTTTGTAAAACAAAAAGGTTAGAATGGTTACCTGGAGAGAACTATTAACATTTCAACATTTTTGCAACCCTCAGGAGGGATACAATAAAGCAAAACTACCCTTAAGAAGTTGATGACTCAAGTACAAATCTATTCAAAGCCTAGGAAAGCTTTTTGGACATAGATGCTGAATAAGGGTTCTATTCTTGGGGATTTTCAGTAATATCTAGTGAACAAATTGGACAGGAATGTACCAGAATGCGATTCTTGTTGATACAAAAAATTAAGAGCATTCTGGTTGATCCACACCTTTGGTTCTTGTATCCAATTTTAGAGGGATCTCATAGCTGACTTCCCAGTCCCACAGAACACAATAATAGCTAAACCATTTCTGACCCCATCAAAAGGGTGTGATGTTACATAAGATTCAAACTGTTCAGTTACATAGATATCATCTATATATACATTAACCTCATGACAAGAACTGAGCGTGAGCCAATGGGGTCCTACTGGGCGGAGTCATAAGTTTGTCTTGGTCCTGTCTCCAGATTGGTCCATCTCAGTACTGGTTTGTTACATTAGTAACCAGGCACCATGACCGATTGAGATTGAAATCCCTCATCCCTGTTGAAGTTTTTGGGGTGCAGCTTGACCTTAATGGCCTCCTTTACTAAATGGTCCACGTAGCCTATTAGTATATTCAGTATGGTGGTACTGCTGAATCTGATGTTCTGGCCCATTTCAAATCTATGTTCTGCCATTGCTGATTACCCTGACTGGTCCAGGCATGTCTCATATGCCCCTTACACCTGGTTTCAATGGTTCTGCCCATCTGCCGAACATACACTTTACTGCACTCACATGAGACACAATAAATGCCAGCGACTTTTAGGCCTAGCTTCTCCTTTATAGGTCTGTCCATATGGATGTCTTTCTCCACAGGTATGGGAATTGTCATAATGCTGTGTTTGGAGAGAAGCCTACTGATTTTGTTGCAGACAGCTGGTTGATACAGTAACATTATGTCTGAGGCCTGTTTTGAGGCAAGTGCATGCATGGCCTCATGGCTGGTGTGCTTACAGATTCACTGTCTAGCAATGGCCCTACACGCCTCAATACTTTGACTTAAGAACTAGTGCAGTGTGGAAGTTTAGAAAAGTTAACAGTTGTTTGAGGATGGACAAATAAGGCTGAGACATGTAGCAGCTGCTTGTGATTTGAATGTTATTTTAAATTAAGGAGAAAATGTGAATAGATGTGCATTAAAGATGGAAGTGAATGTGTATAAGTTACAACTACATATTATGGTATATTCCTTTTCAGCCAATGAAGGTTACATAATGTGTTACCATATTGTAAAAGTCTGATTTGATGTGCATTACATTCTGAGAATTCTTAAAAGGTCTTCTATATCAAGGACATTATGTAATTAACAAATCAAATACATAGACTATAGCCAAAGTCTATAAGTTGTTGGGGAAATAATTAGATGCAGAAAATGTAAATAAATTATTGTTCCATTCAGTTAAACACCTTTATTCATTGCTTTAAAGTGCAATGAATGAGAAGCAAAGATCCTGAAGTTATTAGCTTCTTGCAGTTGCAGTTCTACATTACATATAACAACAATTTTTAGTGGTAACACAAATCCTATAGTGCAAACAATGTTCTATGTACTTCTCCATAAGAACTGCTCAATTTTACCTCCTTCAGTTCATATGCATGCTTAAGGGTGAGTGAAGGCCATGCCATAGCTCAAGCGGTTAGTCGCTGGCTTCCCACTGCAGTGGCCCGGGTTCGATCCTGGGTCTGGTCAAGTGGGATTTGTGGTGGACATAGAGGCGCTGGGGCAAGTTTTCTCCGAGTACTTCGGTTTCCCCTGCCAATCTTCATTCCAACAAATTCTCCATCACCATAATCACCCGGGGCAGGTACAATAGGCCAATCCGTGGCTGCTGTGCTGAGTGGACCCAGTTGGACTCCACCCCCCACTAAGTGAATTAAAAAAAAAAGAGGGTGACTCAAATGCAGCTCTTGATGAGAAATAGCTACTTAGGTTGGCCTGTAATATCTGTCACAGCTACCAGGATCTAACTAATGAGTCGGCACAACCTTTTAGTTCCACAGCGTATATATTTCCTTTGATGCATGCCCATAAGAATAAACCAATGTGAGTTCAAAACAGAAGAATGTGACAGAACCCCTGTGGCCAATTTGTGTGTCCAGAAAATGGCTGTTCAACCAACTGTGCACTTTCCAATATATAGGATGTGTTCTTTCAAAGAAATAAGCCTACTGAATTCCAACTGTCAAATTATGTAATCATTCATGATTACAGCCCAAATCTTTGGTGAAATGAAGGGCACTGAGCAGCATGAGAATTCCCCACTGCCCATCGATGCAAGTTGGAGAGACTGTTTACTCAGCCCCATGTGAACGCTGTCTCATCAGTTAACAATATACAGCACAAAGAGTCAGTTCATCTACAATTTTGTGTAGAGGCCATCAACAAAATTAGAGGCAAAGATTGTTGTGCTCTGGCTGTAGTCCTTGTACAAGTAGTATATGAAAAGGATACAACCGCCCTTCATGCCCAATCTCATAAGAATATAACAATATTAGACAGACACACAGACATTCATCAGATCATTAGACTTACTTTGCCAGTGTGTGTCAACAAAAAGGTAAAGACAAATAATTTCACAACAGCATGAGACATACAAAGACAGATATACTGACCTCATAACTACATCAGATGGACAGAAAGATGGGCATAGCATTATAAGATATATGAATTCACCAATTTTACTAGAGCAAGTATGTCAAGGAAAAGATAAGGATAATCAATACCATAAAAACATAATACGAGACAAACACAATATCTAGCCCAGATTTCTAAGACACACGTGAACTCACTTGCTTTGACAGAGCATGCATATCAAGAAAAAGGCGAAGATAACCAATCCCATAACAATATGAGACTGACAAGACGATATGCACAAGCTTATAAGACATATGAACTCACTTGTTTTGACAGAGTATGTCAAGGAAAAGGATAAGCAGTCTTATGACTAACAGGGAGGAAGACATACAAAAGATTTACAACTATGTGAACTCACTTGCTTTGAAGGAGCCTTTCTTTCTGCCTGGCAGCAAGCATGGCACAGGCTTCTTCCTGTCAACATAGCATGCTGTTTCATATTTCTCTCCATCCCCGAGTTGGAGTGTGAAGTCTGACTTTCCACCAAAAACCAATTCTTCATTTTGTAAATCCTGGGGATTTATCTGAAAGAAAATGTTTTATCAGTTGGAAAGTCTGAATTGTAAAAAATAAATTACAAACAAAAACACACAGTTTGGGTAAAGGTAAGGTAAAGCTATCCCTCTAACAGACCATGAAGGCACATAGGGTTGTGAGATATTAAGGCTCCTACATTTAATAGACAATCAGCTCACAGATAGCGGTGAGGCTGTAAACCTAATGCATAGGGTGTCCTTTACCCCCAGGAAGATTCCTGGTACTCATCTCTGTCAGAGGCTGGGCCACAAGGTGGCTGGAAGAATGAGGTCAACTGAAAAATCCAAATACCTCATCGGGATTCGAACTCATGACCTTCCAGCTTGCAGCACACTGCCTAAACCAACAGACCGCTTGTTAACCTTTATCAACCATGTGCTGGACTATTATGAATGCCCACACACAGGCCCAGAGATCCCAGCAGACATAGTAGCACTATTTGCAATACAAATATTATAACTGTCAAGCTTAAATATGGCTGTCAACACTGTAGTAGTAGGATTTTTAAATCCCTACACCGAGATTGCAGAGGTTCAACATGTTCACCGTTAGCATTAACTTACACAAGTGACTAATTACCAAACAGCAATATATATAACAAAGACTAAACAACTCCATCCAGCACCCTTCAAGAAAGACCATAGGAGAAGTCACAGGGACCTACCTGGTTTATAAATTTTAACTTAAACAACAAAGTTTTAAAAACTTTAATACCAGGAAAACTGCTGTGATTGTGAAAAATTGGATTTTGTGTATACTGTATATACCAGGCATTGTCTGTGTATGCAATTTAGCACTCAGAATGCCTATTGTGATAGTAGTTTCCAAATAAGTATTGATGTTCCTTCTGAAGATGATCTGTAAGGATCGAAACATGTAAGGGTGCTAACTTTTCAAGTAGTAAAACTTAAATAGTCACACTGGACGGAGTTGTTTTGTCTTTGTAATTGTTAGTGTGACGGACCAGAATGAAACAAAGCAATATATATATCTCATTACTCACATCAGGAGAATTTATGCAATACGAGGCACAGGTATTCCCGTCAAATTAACTTTATTTAAATTATCCAAGACCACCGGATTTGATGCCCCAGAACTTTCTTTTGTGGAGCTAGGTAAAAAATCATTTAAATACATTTCTGAATAGGGTGGTTACCTCAAAGTGATTTTTCTACTTGAAGGAACAGAATACACTTGGTCGTCACCTTACGACCGACTTCCATTCTGACTAACAGGTCGTATGTCAGCCATATATTTATTAACAGTATTTTTTAACCTTTCTAATCTTTTTATCACCTTTATAATTTATTTTTAAAAACTTTTACATTTTAATCATCTTTTATTTTTCATTTTTTTTTGTGGTCATAAGTGTGGCCGGCCGTAAGTCGACGACAAAGTGTATAACAAAGAACAATCCATAAGATGCTATAAAAATATGTACTATTTAGGAATATACAAGGGAATCCCAATTTTTGGTTTCTCCACATTTAATGTTTACTTTTTGGGGTCCTGGAAAAGGCCTCACACATGCATTTAGTGGACAAGTATTAGTCTTTACATGAAGTCAATATCCTGATTTACTGTTTTCACTAAACTTCGGAGCCACCATTTGCCCATCTCTGGTTTATGCATGCTGTTTGGTCAAGGTTTGCTTCTGCATTGGCTGGTTGGGTAGCGAACGATACATGTGGATGAAGAAAGTCGTCTTCTGGGTTTAGGCACCGTGTATTCTTCGTTTTGGCCAAAACGAAGAATACACGGTGCCTAAACCCAGAAGACGACTTTCTTCATAGTCATCGCTGTGAAAACCTCAAAATTTAGATACATGTGGATGTTCACTGACTTTTAGCAACTTGCAGGAAGGGGCCATGTCATGCTGCATATACTACAAACTCTTCAAAGCTGTGTTAAAATATGTATGCCATGTATTGCCTGCAGTACAAGTCTACAAATCTGTTTAACATCAGTCTATTTACCTCTAACTGCATAAGAATATATCTCATACTTATGTATGCATGTGTGTAATTTCTGTGCATTGTTCAGCAACTATTAAAACTGAATTAGTGATTGTGAATACAATGAAGAAGCTAACAATAAGTGACAAATAGAATATGACTGGTGAAGCAGAAGCCCATCTGAATGTTTCAGGCACTGAAATGGCAAACCACCTTGGGCTTCCTCCATCTATGTTGAGCAAAATCATGGTTTCAGAAGAGAAAAACGAAGATGTATAATTTAAGTGTGGTGTAAGGGCCTAGAATAGAAAGAATATGAAGCTAGGAGCTTATCATGAATTGGAAAATATTCTGCTGACATGGTTCCAACAGATGTGTTCAGAAAATGTTCCTATTAATGGACCTACCATTTAGAAGGAAAATGAAATTCAACTTTGCCTTGATGCAGACAATGGCTTCTCAGGTTCACATTGAGGCATGATGTGGGATATAGAGTGGTGTGAGTGGAGAAAGTGGGAATGTTGGAAGACATTAGGACTGCAGATGAAACTCACTATTTTATTCTCTGATGCCAGACAAGAGTCTTAATATAAGAGAAGAAGACTGCCAGGTGAAAAGAAATTGTGAGACAGAATGATGTCTGAAAGTACTGATGTGCTGCAATGCCAAGGTAACAGAGAAGCTGGCACCACTTTAGACTGAAAAGTCTGTGACACCTAGGTATTTAAAAAACATATCCACTATCCAATGCAAGTACACTGGAGGCATGACAGCTCAGCCAGTATAGAAACAGGCTACAGGTTGGATGGCCTGGGTTCAATTCTCAGCAACGCAAGAATTTTCTCTTCTCCACAAGCCAGCCTAGACTCCTAACCAATGGGTACTAGGGGTTCTTTCCCTGGGATAAAGTGGAAGGAGTGTGAAGCAGACCACTCAACTCCATCTAGAACTGAGGTGAAGAATGGTGGAGCTATAACCTCCACTCCCCCAAATATCTTCATGGCCTTATGCTTGACAAATTAAGCACAGGGACAACTTTACACATGCAAGTACACAAATAATTCTAATGCATGGATGACAACAAATATTTTTCTCAATTTTCTTCGTCAATTTGATGCCAGGATGGGATCATCAAACAGAAAAGTTCTGCTCTTTGTTAAGTACCCTGCCCACTCACCAGACAGAACTTTTTAAAGAAACGTAGGGGATGTATATCTCCCTGCAAATTGTATGTGTAGACTCTACTGCCTTGATCTGTGTGTGATACACTGTCTGAAGGAGGTCAGTATTTCAGAAAGCTATTACTGCCAATGAGAGGAAGAGAGAACTCAAGACTTAATGTTGTTCAGGCTACAGACATAATGGTGGCCACCAGGAATGCAGTAAGTTTGGCAGTAACTATTAACTGCTTTACAAAGGCAGGGTTCACTACAACATACATGCCCACAGAAGATGAAGATGAGGATGACTGGAGGAAACCATTTTCCAAGATTGGTTACTCTGACTTTGTCATTTGTGATGATTATGTTCTCACATCAAGACTCAGCACTGAAGACATGTGTGATGCTGCAGAAAGACATGAAAAACAAAGATGCGGAAACACATCTGTGCCTACATTTTGAGAGGAAGCTGCTTGACAACATTAGTGTTGTATCAAAATATACTGTGATGAGATAATCCATTGCTAGACAACTGAGTGTTAAAACATGTTTCACGACAATGAACAGGCTTGGGGGAATCAAAGCCTCGCTCCAAAATTGAGGCATGTTTTTTGGCAACGGCTGAAACAGAGAAGAGAGGAAGTGTATGACATGATGACATCTATGAGGGCTGTGTGACAGTTATAAAAGGCAGTGGATTCATGAGAGACAGACATCAATCAAGGCAGTTCCATAGCTGAAGTGTTAACCAAATAAAATTTGTTACCAAGCAATGATTAGTAAGCAGACGTTGAAGACTTTATTTTATGTGTTATAGTTATAGTAATCTTTAGGGTGTTGTAATTATCTGTAATTACAACTTGTGAGTGTCCAATAGATCTATTCATTTACTCTAGAACCCGTTATTATCAGTCACACAAACACTTCATATGTGATAATACTATGCCAGCCTGATTTGACTTCTTGAGACAAAAAGGGAGTAGCTGTTCATTCAAGAGACATGCTCAACAAAGTAAAAGCCTCTCTCGGATTACTGCCCCCCACCCCCCGAAAGAAAAATACACACACTATATAGTCAAGGTATGTTCATAAGTATGCATTTTGCTTTTTGCAGTTGTGCTTCATATTGTCCTCACTACAATCACAGGAAAAACTTACCTTTCATAAAATTTTGTTCTTTCCAGCTTCAACTACATAATGAGGACATGTTTGCACTTGCTCACAGGATTTATTCTCTTTCTTTTATACATTCCCCGCCTCTACCTCTTAGATTTCTTCAGTTCGGTTATATTTATGTCAATCTGTGAGGTTATTTTAATTAGAAGTTTCCCTTCTGTTTTTATTTATTTTTTAATTATTTTGTAAAGTATATTTCTTCATTCTTTTTAAGATTAAGGCAGATATTTGATGGGAACACTAAATTGCAACTTTCTGTTCAAATTTCAACTTTCTTGATTTAAAGCATAAAAATCCCATCCCCCAGGGTCAACCTTCAATGTAGGTAATTTTCTGGTATTCTTGAATATTACTGGATGGTCCAGAATTGAAGACAAATTGAAGCTCTGCCTGTAATGCACAGTGTACTTTCTAGACAGTGCTTCTGTGAATAACAATTATACATTATGGGTTGGCCCAATTTGAGGAGTGTGGATGCTCAGCTTAAGAGCTAGCTGACAACAAAAATGACTAGAGATAGCACATAAAAAGCCAACAATATACATTCTACTTGTACAACAGAACTCTTGGCAAGAAATGGCAGATGACTAGCTTATCATGCACATTAGTTATGATATCATGAATGTTCCCTAGTATACCAAGCTTTCTGATTTCTCTTCTAGTGGAAACCAGACCAAGCCACGACATCCTCCATTCACATTCTTCCTCACTCATAGAGGGTTAAACAAGTCATCTTAATCACCTAGAATTTGAAGTTCTCACAGCTGTGGCTATGAAGTGTACTCTGACAGCCAGCCCCCCGCCTCCCAGTGCAAAAAAAAATTCTCTATTTTCGAAATTCATATATAGTTCTAACACTCTGTATCAAGACTGCAGTTCAACAAATTCTATTTAAATTACTATAAACCGAAATACAGTACACATAGCCATGTACTTACAGAAATTGGACACTGTATCATCCAAATTTCCTCCTCTTCTGTAAGATTCTCAAGTTCTGATGCACCTCCTATTGTAACTAGACTGTATTCTTCATTGCTCAATAGGGATGACGTCTGTTACACATTGAATGAAAAGATACATACAAATTATCATCACAAAAATTAGAGATACTGGAAGATCTTCAACACACAATATTTATAATTTACATACATATTCAGTTTTCATATCATTTACAGAATATCTTCACTGCAAACATAATGAATACAGATACCTGAATGCATAGTCATACTCTCCTGCTGATGAAGCCTATGTACATAAATATGAATACATGCTTTACTATTCAATAATGAAAATGTGTAAATCACAACACCTCTGGATGACCCTATAAGGGTCAAAAATTGTAGTGAAACATAAGTTAATAAATTATAGTTGTGCTGACGGTGGAATTTGTTTTATTAGTTGTACTCACGGAACAGGATGCAAAAAAAAAATATATATATATAGTAACTGGAACAAATACAGTTTGCAGTCTGTTCTACATTAGGAACACTCAGCTCATGTAGCAATGTTGTCATTATATCTAACAGAAAACTTGTATTACAGACAAAGCACTGGCTATGATAAAACACTTTATGGAAGGATATTTGGGATTATATTTCATTCAGCCATTTTTTGCTGTTTTTCAATTAATATAACTGTGACAATTTCCCATGCTTTGGTGTAACATGAAATGGATATATGCATTTGGCAGAAAGCCTTGGTCACTACCAGCATGTGCAACAATTCATGTTTTGAAGAAAGCAGTCTTCTGGGATTTGGCACAATCCCAGAAGACTGCTTTCTTCATAGTCACTGCCGTGAAAGCCTCAAATCTTACATAATTCATGTTTTCCCCAACACAGGAGCTACAAAACCATGCATTGTATAATTGCTTGTATCAACTGCTGTTGTGTAGATCATGAATGCACTGTCATGTGTATGAGTGACTACAGACAGGGTTTGGATTTACTGACCACTTACAGATCATAACTACAAGTAAGAGAAAAAAAAAAAAAAAAAAAAAAAAAAAAAAAAAAAAAAAAAAAAAAAAAAAAAAAAAAAAAAAAAAAAAAAAAAAAAAAAAAAAAAAAAAAAAAAAAAAAAAAAAAAAAAAAAAAAAAAAAAAAAAAAAAAAAAAAAAAAAAAAAAAAAAAAAAAAAAAAAAAAAAAAAAAAAAAAAAAAAAAAAAAAAAAAAAAAAAAAAAAAAAAAAAAAAAAAAAAAAAAAAAAAAAAAAAAAAAAAAAAAAAAAAAAAAAAAAAAAAAAAAAAAAAAAAAAAAAAAAAAAAAAAAAAAAAAAAAAAAAAAAAAAAAAAAAAAAAAAAAAAAAAAAAAAAAAAAAAAAAAAAAAAAAAAAAAAAAAAAAAAAAAAAAAAAAAAAAAAAAAAAAAAAAAAAAAAAAAAAAAAAAAAAAAAAAAAAAAAAAAAAAAAAAAAAAAAAAAAAAAAAAAAAAAAAAAAAAAAAAAAAAAAAAAAAAAAAAAAAAAAAAAAAAAAAAAAAAAAAAAAAAAAAAAAAAAAAAAAAAAAAAAAAAAAAAAAAAAAAAAAAAAAAAAAAAAAAAAAAAAAAAAAAAAAAAAAAAAAAAAAAAAAAAAAAAAAAAAAAAAAAAAAAAAAAAAAAAAAAAAAAAAAAAAAAAAAAAAAAAAAAAAAAAAAAAAAAAAAAAAAAAAAAAAAAAAAAAAAAAAAAAAAAAAAAAAAAAAAAAAAAAAAAAAAAAAAAAAAAAAAAAAAAAAAAAAAAAAAAAAAAAAAAAAAAAAAAAAAAAAAAAAAAAAAAAAAAAAAAAAAAAAAAAAAAAAAAAAAAAAAAAAAAAAAAAAAAAAAAAAAAAAAAAAAAAAAAAAAAAAAAAAAAAAAAAAAAAAAAAAAAAAAAAAAAACACAACAACAACAACAACAACAACAACAACAACAACAACTCCGTGGCCTGTAGTCTTCACGTGAACTATACTGACCAAGTGGCCACCGCTTGTCTGCGAAGTCCATATATCCATACAAGTAACAAACCTAGGATGTGGAAATGGTCCCTTTGAAAATAGATACAGTAAAACTTGGTTATAGCAACATCGGTTTCTGCGACACCTTGTCTATAGCGTCAAATATTCAATGGTACGAACTAATTCCTCATAAAGCAACTGTTTTCATACCTTGCTTAGTACGACATGCACAAATGCATCAACCTCATATGTAACGTCATTTTCATTCCTGAATTTCTCTGATATCGTGGGAAAGTTCGATGTGTCTGCCCACCCTCACTTTCTCTACTTGCTGAAGTGACTGTCCTGGAAGAATACGACCGCGGGCTGCAAGAGGAGCGTGGGTTTTATGCGAAAACAAGGGTGTGGGGTGGGACTGCGTGAATAGTGCAAGAGGACGCGGCAGGTTGTTAACTGCATTC
>NW_019730119.1:160538-167924 GCF_002891405.2 Cryptotermes secundus | reverse complement strand
TCTACTGTAATTTGGTGAGTAGGCCTACCTTTAATATACAGTATTAGTGCGGTGTGTATTGTCAGTGAAAAGCGCTGTAATATGTCTTTGATATTACAAATTTGGGCAATTCCACGTTAATGTTACGTTAGTCTGTACTTAACTACGTATTTCACTAAAAATGCAACATTTTAACTCGGTTTTTGGTGGATTTTTACGTGACTAACATAAGGCTACTGTGGAAGTGCCCATTTCGATTACAACGACATTCGTTTATAACGACACTATTTTTAGGTCCCTTTGATGACGTTATAACCAAGTTCTACTGTATATCAAGAGATATGATATATACAAAATTATACAAATCACATAATCAAAATCACTTACATTAACCAATTAATATAAAGTAAAACATTTAATAAGATAATATGAAAATAACTTACTACAAAACTTGAATTAATACAATTTTATTTAAATTACCTATATTAACTGAATCAAATTCATTACGAAGTTACACACTTATGACCAATTATGTTGATAATATTCATTCATGGAATAAAAGGAAGGATGATATAAAAACCTCTTCAATGCAGATTTAAAAATTTTCTCACATCAGTAGCCAACATTGTTATCGTTTGAGGAAGATGACTGAAAACTTTAATACTTGATATGTATGCACCTTTACTGTATTTTGTTAGGTTAACTGCAGGTAAATATAAATTACTGAGGGCTCTAGTTTTGTATTTGTGAATCTCACTGTTACAATTAAATAAATGTTTATTATTAACTGTGTATGAAAGTAATGAATATATGTACTGATAGTATAATGTAATTACAAGGTGGACTCTCCCATCTGAATGTTCCTTCTGTATTGTACAAACTTGCCCATTCCAAATGAAGGGGAAACATGGGAGTACAATAAGGCGCAATCATTCATTAGGAATTTTTTGTGATTTGAGAAAAGCGTTTGACTGTGTGAGTCATGATATTCTTTGAGTAAATTAGCAACATATGGCATTAGTGGTAAAATAAAAATATGGTTGAAGTCCTATCTGGAAAATAGAAGACGAAGAGTTGAACTTCATAATAATGAGAATGGAAAATGCTGTTCAGACTGGGGAACTGTCAAATATGGAGTGCCACAGGGCTCAATTTTGGGTCCTTTGTTATTTCTTTTATATATTAATGACCTGCCATCAGCATTAAGTACTGACAACAAGTCATTGTTGTATGCTGATGATACAAGCATATTAGTGTCGGGTATTAATATCGATGAAATTCAAGAAAGGTCTAAACTTATGTTAAATTCCTTAAGTCAGTGGTTTAAGTACAATGGCTTTTCCCTAAACTGGAGGAAAACTAAAGTGTTAAAATTTCAAACAAGCAATCGTGACAATATGCCTGTACATTTAAAGTTTAACAATGAATTATTACAAGAGGAAATTCATATTAAATTCTTGGGCATTGAAATTTATAGGTTCTTGAATTGGAAGACACACGTTGAATCATTGTTACCCAGAGTGGGAAAGGCGTGTTATGCACTATGAATTATGAAAACATATAGTAATGTTACAGCACTTAAAATGATATATCATGCATACTTTCTTTCACTCATGAGATATGGAATAGTTTTTTGGGGTAATTCGTCAGAGGCCAAGAAGATCTTTCTCTTACAAAAGAAGACTATTAGAATAATAACGGGGATGAAACTCACGAAGTTTGTTTGTTTTTGTTTTGCTATCTTTAGGGTGCATAGAAGGATCCTTCCCGCTAGTATTCAAATTAAATTCAACCTGTTCCCATGCGCAGCACTGTCATAGCACCCCTTCAGGATGGCTGCTGCACTTGATGTTTATCAAAAGTAAGTAACCGTCCAAAATCGGACTCATGTTTATATGAACTTTTTTGATCACAAAGACCTAGGAAATCACCTCCTGCAGTTATGCCCTAAAGTCGTGAAACACCCTGTATACAGTGTGGCGTATTTGCACTATGCAGGAACTGTTGAGCCACAGAGGCCTCGGGGCATGGGTGCAATGTGAGAATTGCAGATTGTATCAATGTGTCGCTAGGCTAAAACTCTGTGAACATTTGGATTGCGCAACAGGAAGTGCGAGTGATGTCACATACCCCACTCAACCCGTAACTACGCAACACTCGGTAAACACCTCCCCCTCACACTAGGTTGTGACGTCACACAACAGGCGAATCCATGCAGAGACTATTGCTAGGCAATCAGTAAACATGACATTACGTAACAGTGGTAGCTATCATGCAACTGTTTTTTGTGCTGTCAGTGCAGAAGCTACATAACGAGGAGTATTCGTCAGTGTTGAATCAGAGAGTTAATAGTACTGGGTATGAGTATTCAGTATGAGTATGAGTTACAAGTATTAGAGTGTTCGTCGAAGACAGTGGAAGATGTGAGATGAAACCTTCAGTTAAGGCAGTAATTGTGAAATTGTGTAAGTGTAAGAGTGAGTGTGCAATAAATTTGCTAGATCCAAAACAGTGTGAATTTATTTGTCGTGTCACATACAGCAACATGTGACAATTTGGTGTCACTTTAAATTCAAAGCTAAAAGCAGATAGTTTACAATGCTTATCTTAGGTCTGGGAACTGCAGAAACCCTAAATTCTGCAATGAATATGTTTTCATTCCATTTATTTGTATTACCTCTATAAAATCATCTGTACTGTCACTCCCAGATCCTTCCCTCCTGGGCACATCATGTACTTTCTTCTTTTTACAGCTGCTATCTGCCAACTTTACTGATGAAGCAGAGTCTGATACCAATTTCTGTGAATAAACTAACTCTCTTCTAGAATGACATGTGCTAACACTATCAGAATCTTCACTCTCAGACATATGTTGTGTTTCCTTCATTCTGTATATGTCTCTCACAAATTCCTCTGTTACAGCAGACTTTATTGCCATGTGTTCATAGTGGGCTACCCCTTCTTTGCTCTCTTTGAAGTTACTTTCTTCTTTGGTAGCTTCTGTTACACCCAAACAGCAAACATCGCTTCCTAATGCACATTCTATTGATTCAACAGAATCACTGTTCTCGGTTGTTCGATTCCTTTGTTCATGACTATTTGAACATTCATTCCCAGACGAATTTCTTCTTTCAATCCCACAAGCACTGTATCTAGAAATAGGATGAGTATTCACTGTAATTTCTTCCCAGCCAAAACTTATATCACTAAATGGGCTCAACTGACATAAATCATCATATTCATTCTCAGCAGGTGATATATGTTTTGACACGTTTCCCGAAAACGGTATTTTTATTGATAATGTGTCTGAAATACGATCAGAGCCATTTTCATTATGCAACTTCTGATTTGTTAATCGATCATTACGTTTAGTAGCCTGGAGTTCAACTTCTTCCGGCGATGATAACGATTTTATCATGTCCTACAGTGGGTATGCTGTTACTTAAAAGTGTTTAATATAACATTAAAAAACACAAACTAAGGAACAGAAATTACTACGGTGCCTTTACTCGTGTTTGTATCCCGTCGACTTATTTCCTAAATAGCACTACCTTTTGGGGCATAGAACCACTTCTCATTATAATGCTGGTCAACAAGGTTAGTCTGCAATTATTGTCTTTCTGAACATTATTCATCGTCGTGTTTTTATTTAAAACACACAACGTTTCGGAGACTCGATTGTGTCTCCGACTTCTTCTGTGTTGGAACATACTCAATTGTGCTCAGTTGGGCTCAGCCGATATAGGTACACCGCAGACACGTGCTAGCTCTACCGATTTAGTCCAACTGAGTAGGTTCTACTTGAAGATCGAAGCGACAGTGTCTGAAATGTTGTTTTAAATAAAAATTGGGCGTTATATAACGTCCAGAGAATTGTAAAAATATCGTCACAAACTTTCAGTTTACTATGGCACAAAGTTCTGATCCTAACATAACGTTCCACTACATTGCAATTTAGAAGAAAACTGTAATCACGGTAAACACCACTTTCTCAACCTCGAACATCGCTAAGATCAGTAACACTAATACAAGCAACGCAAACGTCGCAAACAATCACAAAAATCCAGAATCAGACCGTTCCAGCGGTTCCAGGCCCACAAACATTAAACCCATCAAAGATTACGTAGAGCACGGATTAGTTAGTTACCTTAATTACGTTATAAGCCAGACGACCTAGACGACCTAAACGATTGTACTTTTTTCTTATTGCTAATGGGTTGGGACTAAGTCCCTTGTACTGCGGCGATTTCTGCCCTATTGTACCAGCCCCAGATGTTAGGTGACGATGATTGTGGAGCAATTGGTGGAATGAAGATTGGCAAGGAAAACCGAAGTACCCGGAAAAAACCTGCCCCAGCGCCACTTTGTCCACCATAAATCCCATTTGACCAGACCCCGGATCGAACCCGGGCCGCTGCGGTGGGAAGCCAGCGACTAACCGCTTGAGCTATGCCGCAGCCTATTGTACTCTTCATTTCTATCATATTTCTTAGGAAAGTGTAAAGTTATGCATGGTCAGGCATGCCATGCTGCCATATACGTGTATCCTAATCGATCCAAATAGTTGATAGCGGTACATAGGAGGAGGAATGGCGTTAGTGATGGGTTTACGACCTCACGGGATAAACTAAAATATAAGGAAATTGATTTAAATTAGAGGCCGAGTCGACCCCAGGGCCACAGTGTGGCTGGAAGGATTAGGTAAATTGAAAATAAAATTCATCTCATCGGGTTTCAGTCCCGCGACCTTCCGGCTTGTAGCATAGTGTCTCAACCAACTACACTACTGCATGCCCCCAGGAGATGTCTTTAAGTACATTTATGAATGTTACGATGTGGGAACATAATACTTTTGACTGTTAAGATGTTTTGATTTGACAAAGTTTACTACTCTAACTCCATTATCATTACTAATTTCATGGAAACTCTCATTCCAAATCGTTGGTTTGAACATATCTTCCCCACCTACTTTGGCTTTGAAATCTTGTAACAAAATTTTTGTATGGTACTTTGGGAATTTATCAAACACATGTTCTAGTTCTTCGTAGAACCTGCCCAATATACCATCAGTTTTGTCTTCTCTTTTGGCATGAACATTTTGAATGATTATATCACATCAGTGACCTCTTAGTATTATGTACATGTATGACAGCCTACTGCTAATGAACTCTACCCTCTTAACTGCTGATATGATTCTCTTATGCATGAAAAATCCTGTACCTAATTCATGATTATCATTCCCCTTTCCATAGGAAAATTAATATTTGCCTGCTGGTTTGGTGCCCCCTATGCTCCATCTGACCTCCTGTACCCTCACTAAATCTATTTTGAGATTTCTTCTGCCACTGTCCTGAGTGACCCTGCCCTATACACACTTCTAACATTCCAAGTACCAAATGTCATATCCATTTTCTTTTGCTTAGGTCGTTTATCCAAGGAATTCATCCAGGTGTGAGGATTCTTGAAAATTTTTGTAACAAGCTTATTTTTTACAGTGAGGAGTTGTTAGCCCCATGCTGGAGGACCACCCCTTGTCGGCTGTCTGCGACTGCTTATTCAATATATTCGCAGCTACTCTCCATACCTGGAGGGCATCTCCTCCATCCACAACTTGAGGACATGCCATGCAGTGGTGACAAGGGACCCGCCTGACAAGGTTTTAAAATTCCTACACATGGACTTAACTGTCCAAATATATACAGGACTTTCATATATGTATTTAGTAATTAATGTTTATGATGGTTAAGTCTTGGCAATTTCTTGAGTTTAATGTGTAGATTTAGGAAGTATTTTGTATCAGAGGATGTGGGGGGGGGGGAGCATGAAGAAACTTGTCAGAAATTAAATGGAATATTCTTATAATTAGTGACAGCCGAATTCTGATGAAACTACTTACAGAAGCAGAGTTGCTGTATTTATTCAAGGTCAGCACATTAATAGATGGTGTGTAATAATTATGCTCATCATCTGCTTATTTTATTGTGACTAGCAATTGTTTTAAAGTGAGTTGCTAATACCATCCTTAATGCTACTCGTAATATTAATATGTAATAATATTTGCTCGATATATATTGTTTCCTTCTTACATAAATATGTTTTCATTACATTTAAATCTTTCAAAATCTCTTTTTAGCTATTTTTTGTTCCATTAAACTCATATGTAAGTATAATTAACTTTAAATTAAGGGCATATTATTGCTTTCCCATCTTTCTCTTGATGCTTAAATGTTTTTAAAGTTGTGCTGAGTGGTACCTGGAAAGGGGTCAGGGATTTTGGAACAGCCCATGACCTGTAGGAATGGCATGTTATTGATCCACTGTAGTCTGCTTGCTATGTGAGTTAGTAATGGCTCACCTAGTACACATATCATGCAGTGTTTGCTCTTGCAGTAGGAACTTTCTTCAAATGGTGGTATCTTCATCAGATAAGAGACGGTTTTGTGCATAATGTGCCCTTAAAATAAGTGTCTCATTCTACATATAGTATGTTTCCCTTGGCATTGAGCTTTTATGTACCTACGCATTAAAAACTGGCCTAGAAATAATGTTATAGATTAAAATATGAATTCATGGCTGAAGTAGACTTCAATCCAAGTGTACAGAATTATAAAAGTGGTTGTGAGGAACAAGAATTATGGTGGTGGAAGACTTCAATTACAAGATATAGTTCACATATGGTTTAGTATTCCAATGCAGACTTACTATACATAAACACAGTATAGTGCTTAAAGTGTTAAGTAATAATTAAAATAGTTAGATTCATAGTTTATAACATACTGCATTTGTTATACAGTGACTTAAAGATTCAGAATATTGTGTGACAAGATGATTCATGTGTTGTTCAGAACAGATATTTTTTAAGTCATGACTATCATCACATATTTGAATGTCTGGAATTTGGAAACTACAAATATGATGTCTGTGTGAATGTGTTTTGATTTCTAGGATGACAGTTTTATTGTGTTGGCTCTTCATTGTGCAGCTTCTGAAGGGAATACAGCTGACTTGCAGGAGCTCCTCAGTTTTTCTACAGTTGATATGAATGCTGCAAACAAGGTACTCTACTTCTTAGAAATCCTTATCGTTATTCCATTTCATTTCATTTCATTTATTTCGTATCCATGGATCATTATACATGATATAAGACATGTCATTCTTGTGTAGTTATGGTATAATAAGTTCCATAATGTTACTATTGGGGGGGCTGCATGTGAAGCATGCAGTGCAACGTGGAATTTGGGTACCAACTCAGCATTTGCTCTGGGACCAAGGAAAACCACGGAAAACCTTGATCGAATTGGCCGGTCACAAGACCTCCCAGATACACTGGTTTCTAGCAGCACCACTCCCACCGCCTCGGCTCCATATCCCATAGTCCCTGCTGTGTTTTCTCCAGCACATGGCGTC
>NW_019730119.1:97812-159064 GCF_002891405.2 Cryptotermes secundus | reverse complement strand
TTTTTACTGAGGAGGTCCCTCCTAAAATTTTTTGTGCGATGCTAGTATAGTATTCGTTGAAGACATTAGCTATTACTTTAGGGTCTTGCGTATTTACTCCGCCTGTGTTTATTTCAAAATTTTTCTTTAATTTTTTCTGGTTACCTAGCTCCTCCCTGATTAAGTCCCACATTACCCCCGATTTGTTGACAGCTGTTCTTAATCGCATGTTATTAGATGATTTTTTTGCTTCACTGATAACTTTGTTGTATATTTTCTTGTACTGACCGTAGTACTTCCTAAATTCTTCTGAAACATTTCCTTCCTTCATTAGCCTGTTAAGAAATCTGAGTCTATTCCCTGATGTCCTTATACCTAGGGTCACCCATCTATTTGCATACTGTTTGCTCTTTAACCATTTTTTAGGCATTGCTAATTCATAGTAATATTGGAAAGTACCTAGGAACTCATTATATGCATCATTCGCTGATTTTTGCTTAAAGACGAGCTCCCAGGTCTCTTTATTTAGTAGACCGCATAGGTAATTGTTATTGTTAGCCGTTTTCTGCTGTAAAAATAGTTGTTTTTTTATAATAGCTGGTCTCCTTATGTAAAGTTACTGCAAATGGATGATAGCCTGAGAAATCTACAGATAGTTTCTTGTATGACTGGCACAATTAGGAATTAATGATTGCAAGCTGTGTCAGGTTGTGCTGACTTATAATTAAGATACCTTCTGCATTGCTGAAAATGGAGGTAGCAAGTTCCTTCAAAACACTGGCAACAATCTACCAGTTAACATGATGATACAGCAGCTTTAGTATTAATTGCAAACCTCAAATTTTATAACATATTAAATGTTTTTTCTGGGGATACCAGCAATGAGATTGTAATTTTCGGGTGTAATTTGGATTAGAAATCGAGGTTTCTTCATGTACATTTCTTCTGATCTTTGTGGATACACTGGAAGCATAATTGTAAGACTAAATGTCTTGATGCTATCCTGACACCCATTCTGCAAGGAACTTTCTCTTCCTTTCAGTTTCAATTAAATCTTTAGGGGGATGAAATCAGGCGCAGAGAGGGCTAGATCTTACCTGTAATTGTCTTTATTCATACTTTATTTATAAAGCCTGATTTGTTTCAGAATAAAATTATTATTACTGATGACAAGGAACCAAATTAAATGTCATTGCATTAAATATGAAGACTGAGATGGGCTGCAGACATAGCTTTGATGTATAGAACTGGAAATGTCTATAAACATATTTTTTTGAAGAAAACTCCTTCGTGAGGGAAATGAGAAATGCATAGGAGGATAATATTGTGACATGTTGGGCAATGGAGGACAACCCCTCCCTACCCAGCAGTGACGTGGCAGGTGAGTCAGCGCTCCGTCATCCCCCTCCACACGGTGACGTAACACGCAACGCAGCTGTGACACGGGTAACAGCCAACGGCGGTGCCGATTGCATAACAGGCGGGCGCTGTGACTATATAAGTGAACCACACTGCCTACGAAGCGAGTTAACTTGTAGCCATCCCCGGAGAGAGTTAAAGTGTATCAGCGGCCGAAGACAGTTCTCCAGTCAGCAGTGAATGAGTAAAAGTGTGATAATCAGCGACAGTTTGTGATAACTGAGAATTAATTGGGAGTGTGTAACACAGTGACACTTATATAGCTCCCGTACTGTGAAAACGTGTAGACTACTGAAAATAGAGTGATTTGATTTGCGAATAGGGTTATAAATTGTGAAACCCTGCAACATTGTTATAATTAATTGTAGCCGTTACTTGTAAGTTATTAAATAAAACAATTAACAATCTGAACGGCGTCTTCAGTAACAAGGCACGTTACAATATTAAAACTGGCTGAGGATCACATTTTGTATTAAAATTCCAATGCACTTCCTTTGTATGCACAAACTGTATTTTAAATATCCTCATCATTTTATTCCTCAAAATTTAATGAATTTTGCATTTTAAATTGATATATATATATTTATATGTGTTGGTGGCGTACATGGTAGTACATGGTGTAGTTGGCAGAGACACTGTGCCACAAGCCAGAAGGGCTGGGTTCGATTCCTGATGAGATCATTATTTTTAAATTGATTTAAACCATCCTGCCACACTGCGGACCTGAGGTCAAGTTAGCCTCTAACAGAAATGAGTACCAGGAATCTTTGTGGTCGAAAAGCCAGCCACTCACTGCCATCTGTGAGCTGATTGTCAAGAAAATGTGGGAGCCTCAAAGTCTCACAACCCTATGGGCCTCCACAGCCTGTTACAGTGACAGCTTTACCTTTGTATACACATATATGTGTGTCCCTTTATGTGGTGAAAGGACCAAATTTGCTTCTTTCTTCCTTTAATTCAAAGCACTCTGTCAAAGTGTGGTTTATTCTGGGAGAAATGATGGTACCATAGACTGTCTTCATTAATGTATGTATGCATATTGTGTAGATCCCCTGTCACCACAAAATTATGTTCCCTCAGATTGTGGATTGATGAAACAGTCTCCATAATGGAAGCTAGCTGCCCAGAAGTTAAGTAAGCACTTACAAACTGGTATAAAATGTGTTTTTAATTTGTAGATTTGACTTGAAATTAACAACCTTATGGTGTAAGAAATAATGTTACAAAATATATATGAAGCCCATGGAATTAGACTACTCCATGGACATGACTCAGGCAGTGTCTCAGAACATGAGTATATTCACTTGATATTTTTTGAGTTTATGTAAGACAGGTGCTTAGAATTATTAGGCCTACTCATGCAGTTAGTGAATTATACATTGGATATAATTAGGAATCCATGAGGTATATTGTCTTATGAGTACAGAAGTTAAGGTGCAATGCACTAAAATATCGATTTTATATATTTAAGGGGATGCCTAAAACAAACGTAAAATTGAGGCCTAGTGTGTCATATTCAAAGCCAACCCACTGAGGAGGGAACAGGCTTAGGATGTGGGGTCAACATCAACAGAAGATACCTGCCAGGAGGGCTTAAAATTGCTAAGGTTGTGAGCACAGCAGTGGAGATACCCTTTCTAGAAGAATGTACCATGAGGTCTTCAGTCACTGCCAGAATGTAGAATGGCAATCAGGCAGCTGAAAGACACTACAGATATCTGGGACCATGATGCTCTGAGGAGGGAAGTTGAAGTATGAGGTGGTCAGGATATGGTGGAAGAGTCTCTTGAGTGACTTCAACTTCAATGGCCAGTTCTATGAACAAACCGATGGTGTGGCGATGGGCTCACCACTTTCTCCGGTCATCTCTAACCTCTATATG
Source organism: Cryptotermes secundus (assembly GCF_002891405.2). Lineage (NCBI taxonomy): Eukaryota > Metazoa > Arthropoda > Insecta > Blattodea > Kalotermitidae > Cryptotermes > Cryptotermes secundus. The sequence continues at coordinate 155,784 of NW_019730119.1, read as the reverse complement.
GAGGACTTTGAGGAGAGGGCACTTGACTTGGCCCCACACAAGCCCCGCTGCTGGTTTCGCTACGTGGATGACACTTTCATCATCTGGCCACACGGTCCCGACAAGCTCAAGGACTTCCTGAACCACCTAAATAGTATCCAGCAGTGCATCCAGTTCACAATGGAAACTGAAACTGAAGGCCACCTCCCCTTCCTGGATATAGATATTTACAGGAGACCCGACGGTTCTCTGGGCCATAGAGTGTACCACAAATCCACACATACTAACCTGTACCTTAACGCTGCATCCCACCACCACCCTTCCAACAAGCAAGCTGCACTTTCCACATTGATGCACAGGGCTAGAGCACTGTGTGATCAAGACAGCCTACATGTGGAGTTCGTGCTCCTGAAGGATGTATTCAAGAAGAACGGATACAACAACCGGCAGATCCACAGAGTTCTCAACCATCGGCCCAACATCAGCCGGCCTGAAGACAAACCGGCTCAGTCGCCTTCCTTCCCTATGTCGGGACCATATTCAACCGTATCAGCAGAGTGCTGTCCCGGCACAACATCAAAGCAGTGGGTCTGTCTCCAAACAAATTATCCAATTTCCTCCGGCCGGTTAAAGACAGCCTGGGCCTAAGGACACCGGGTGTATACAGTATCCCATGCGAGTGCGGGAAGGTCTATATTGGGCAGACAGGTCGCTCCGTGAACATGAGGTTGAAGGAGCATCAGCGGCACATCCGTCTCAAACAACTGGACAAGTCAGCCATAGCTGAACACAGCATCGATCTGGGACACTGCATTTAGCTTCAGAATACCTCCATCCTCGCCACCAAGACCCACTATATGGATCGCATCATTAGGGAGGCAATTGAGATTGAACTGCATCCAGACAATATGAACAGAGAGGGGGGGTTTTGTCTCAGCAAATCTTGGAAGCCTCTCATCTGTTCTCTTAAAAACCCCCACCGGGATATGACGCCAGATCCAGAAGGCCACACAGGCCATGACCAACTAACATAACAACCCCTCCTCCTCAGCTTACGGGTTAGTGTCCAGCCTTTAACCTTGCCTTTCTCTCCCCCAACACAAAAACCATGCTTGTCCCAGCTCCTTTCCCCACCCCCCTTCCCACACTCCAGGTTTCACTTGTATACTTGCCCTTCCCCCCTTCCTTCTCTGCTCTCACATAGCTGTGTATATTTCCAACACCAGTCTGCTTTTACCGGTTCTCACGGTCTCTTCGCTTGCAGATTTCTTATATTTTTCCTTCTACCCTGAAGATGGAGGCGATACGTTCCTCCGAAACGTCGGTTAACACCACATATACACGGTGCCAAATCCCAGAAGACTGCTTTCTTCATAGTCACCGCCGTGAAAGCCTCAAATCTTACAAGACTTCAATATATTCAAGTTTTGTTGTTTTTATGTTAGAAATGCGTCCACTGCTCTAATTTTGTTTTCATTTTTAAGAAACACTTTTCCTGTGCATAAAATATCTTATTCTAATTTTTCAGTCAGTATTATACATACAAAATAATTTTAACAATTTATATTGTGTATGAGACTATGCAAACAATGACAGTGTTATTAAATTTTCAAGTTCAGATGATGTTCAAGTGTTTGGTTTACATTATTTAATACTTATTTGCAGCATGGTGAAACAGCGGCACATATTGCAGCTGAGCATGGGCAGTTAGCAGTTTTAACACTACTTCAGAAGCATGGTGCTAATCTCCAGAATGTAGATGAACATGGAGATACCCCACTTATATGTGCTGCTAAACATGGTCATTTGGACATTGTACGATTTCTTCTCCAAGCTGGAATGGTAGTGGGAGTCCAAGATAAGGTGATACAACCAAATTTTCAAATTTTTTATGAAATTTCTGCTAATATAGTATGAATTTTACAGCATAAGGATCTGTCTCAGAAGGCAACAGACCTTTTAGAAATATTTTAATATAATGATGTTGGTATTGTAGAAGCTCTTTTGACTGATTTAAAGAACATTAATTTAAATATATATTTCAAGTTTTTTTTATTGCTAGTGGGGTGGGACTAAGTCCCTTGTTCTGCGGACACTTCTGGCCTATTGTTGCAGCCCCAGATGATAGGTGAGGGTGATTGTGGAGCAATTGGTGGAATGAGATTGGCAGGGGAAACCGAAGTACATGGAGAAAACCTGCCCCAGTGCCACTAAGTCCACCACAAATCCCACTTGTCCAGACCCGGGATCGAACCCCGGCCGCCACAGTGAGAAGCCAGTGACTAACCGCTATGGGCAGCCTATATTTCAAGTTAATAATTGCTATTCTTCCTGCATACGACTGTGACTTATGACATCCAGTAGCTGCAACTGACCTGGGGGAAACAAGATGTAGAGTAGTATTACTTTTTCACAGTCAACACAACATTTGTTAACATTGAAATAATATTTTTTTTGGCTGCCTGTTTCAGTGCTGTGAAATGCACCATCATCATCTTAAATATTAAATACCAGCGTGAAGCACCTTATTGTGTATAGTTACATAACTTGCTTGTATTTATTATTTAAGGCCTTAGCAAACTGAAACACGTAACTACAAATATGAGTATGAAAAAGAAATTCATAATATTGTACTACATGAACTGCATGGAATAAGGTGTGCAGTATTCTTCACTGTTATTATTTCTGCATCAGGTCTTGCCACAGATTTTCTTCATACTCCAAATCCTTGTACTTTGTTCTTGTGTATCAGCCACCCACCATTATATGTCAGTTTCACCCTGATGTTTTAGTAATAAATGTATATTTTTTAATTTTTTCATAGACAATGAATATCTTGTGGGGTTCTTACTTAACGTGTGTCTTTGTCATTACTCCTATGACAACCCACTTCTTCAGAACAATTTGTTGGCCCTGAAAAGGACCGTGGTTGCTGAGATGATTGACCGGTGAGGTAGCGCGGCGCGCGCCGGTAAGGAGAAAGGCTTGCTGCGGTGAAAGGCTAGTGGAAAGGCTGGTTGCGGTGAAAGGCTTGGCGAAAGGCTAGTGGAAAGGCTAGTCGTTGAGCGCGGTCGTAGGAGTCGTGAGGCAGTGGCTACGCCAGAGGTCCAGTGAGTCGGACCGTAACACGACCACCGGCGAGTCCAGGCGCTGTGCCCCAGTGAGTCGGGTGTGAGAGCGCTGGAGGGCCGAGGCAGCCGTGCCCGGCGCAGCCTGCCGATGCCTCCGAAGACCGAGCGCTGGCGACGAAGCCTGCTGGCTGAAGTTGCTTGATGCGGCTAGCTCGTAGACTGATGATGAACTGAATGGAACTGCATAACTCGACTCTGGAGTCGCTCCTTTTTTATACGCTGGTCGGTGGGGCGGAGCCAAACTCGAAAGTGAGGAGGAAGAATTGATTGGCTAGCGCGCGTTATGACGTAGATGCGGGTCAGGAGCGATCCCAGTATAAATATGAACGTTTGAAGCAATCTGGTTGGTTAGCGCGCGTGATGGTGAAAAGCGATGTGAAGAGCGAGCGTTGCAGAAATGCGTGATAATGTGGGATGTTCCCACAATCTTTTTACTCACTCTTGAGTCATCTAGCATTTTTTCACTTTAGTTTCTTTGAGACTCTATGCTTTGGTCTCTTGTAACTTTATCCGGTGGCCTGAATATTGCTCTTTTCCACCACTGTGTGTTTGTCTAGTTGATAAAACATAGATGTTCATGTTCTTTGCACCTTGCTTCAATGTATTTACCTGACTCTCTTATATATACTTCTCAGCATTTGAATGGAATAGTACAGACCCTTGAGACTTTTAGTCCTGAGACATTTTACACTGATCTTAGTTTGTGAGAACTGTTCCCAGCAGGGATGTGGACTGTCTTTATATTAAATTTTCCCAGCATCCTGCTGATTGTGTATGATGTTGACTGCTGAAACAGCAAAGAGACTATTCCAATTAGTCTCTATTTCTCTGTTCTTTTTTATGGTTTTTATTCATAGCTATGCTGAAGGCTGCGGCTTTGTACCCATTCTGTGTGAATGTTCTTAAATGTCAGAATTCTTCACTCAAACATCCCGTTTCACATACTTGTCTTCCATGGTCAATTAATGTTAACAGCAATGCATGTTTTTACGATGTATCATGGTATGATTTTGCATGGAAGAGGGGGTCTGAATTAGTGGACTTTCTATATACTGAATATCCCAATGAACCACATCGTTTTTAGATCGCCAAACATTCTATTTCCATTGTGAACATCATTTCTATATATATGTTGTTAAGCTGCTGATGAAACTTCTGTAATCCTCCTATTCCATGTGGTTAGATTACAAAAGTAACATCCACATGCCTGTACAAGCAAGATGTTTTTTTGTGGGCTGTGTTCATTGCTTGAATTTCAGAACATGCCCAACATGCATGAACTTTACTTTACTTTACATGAGGCCCAAATCAATCTTCATTTTTCTATAGCACCTCATTTTACCATCGCTTTGTACATAAGTTGAAATACAGACAATGTGAACTGTAGCTTGTGTATGAAACATTGTTTAGTCTCTGTGTTATTTAAAGAAATTCAGAACTCCTCATAACGTGAACAGCATTACAACAGCACAGTTGTGTTTGTAACGGAAAGGAATTGGACTGAAACACTACAGGTAAAAAGAATTACTATTGTGAATGCTTTGTTTTACATTAGCAGTATGAATTAGAAACAAATAAATGCATTGTAGACAATACTGATAGTTGAGTGCTCTCTACTTGAACATAATGAAAGGTTAGGCCTAATATGTTACATCAACTTATTTTTCTTTTTGTAGGTTATTTAACAACACTTTCACTGTTGAGTTTATTTGGTGTCAGATGATGGATTGATTAATGAATTGGAAAGTATTTTGAGTGAAGTGGTCATGGTCTAATTGAGGTACTATCCAAGCATTTGCCAGGAGGGACTGAGGCAAACCACAAAAACCTCATTCAGGATAGACAGTGCCTCAGCAGATATTCGAACCAAGCACCTACCAATTACAAGTCTAGATCAGCCTTTTTGTCTTTCACCAGACATCTGTCTATTTATAAACATCATATTCAAGATTTGCACTGTCACTAGGTATATTTTTATGTATAATTTAATACAAAATTTGTGGAAATATTTATAATTTTACACACACAAAGTCAACAATCTGTTCTGATTGAAGATTTTCATGTTTTCCTCAGTCTCTCCAGGCAAATGTAAAGCTGATACCTCAGTTAGGCCATGAACACTTCCTTCCAGATCCTTTCAGATTCATCATTCATCTTACCGTCTGGCACTATGATGTTGATACTGAAAGTTCTGCTAAAATCCACAAAATGATCATTAGCCCCCATCAGTAAGAGAGCTGTTTTCACTTTCATGTGGACAGTAGAATTATAGGGTTAAATACTGATACACAGTAATTTCTTAGTTTTTCTTGAAGAACTTTTAATGATTTTTTCTGAAAGTAATAGTGGTAATACATGTTAAAATTTGTTAATGATAGTTCATTTTTTCCTCTACATGGAATTCTAAATTTTACTTGGATGGTAGACTTGGGATTTAGAGATGATTTGTATTTGAAAAGATACTGGTAAAATTTAACATACGAGTAGTTGTATTTATTGAAGTTTAGACCCACAACGATACTTTTAAACCATACTCTACAGTTGACACAATTTCTATAAGATCTTTGATTTGGATACTGAAGACGATGTTCATCACATTTTAATAGTCATCTAGTGTTGCATCCTGCTTGTGGTGCTTACAGATAAAATTGGGGGATTACCACAAATAGTTTTATTAATCAACTCATAATATGTTTCAGCCCCAAAATTCCATCATCAGGTGAGTCTTGAGAAATACATGAATGGTGGTGGAATACATATGCATTACAATGCTAGTATAAAATTTTGTTAGGTAAAATTATGTTGGTTTTGAAGCCCATCAATGATAAGAGACATCCAGTCAAATAAAAAAGTCATAATGTTATATTTTAAGAGACATTAAGAATTCAGTTAAGGGTTCTGTTTATTTGCTTATAGTCCTGTTTACTGTTTTATCTTGGATAAGTGTAATGATTGGTCTGTAGTGTTCTTGTGCTGCCACAGTGTCAGTTAAATGTTCAGTCAATAAAATTAATGAAATTAAATTCTGTTTGTAATATTTGTTTTTGTGTAGACTGGAAACACTGCACTCCATCATGCCAGTTCTCAGGGTCACTTGGAGTGTGTACGCTGTCTTGTGGAGTGTGGGGCCTGTCTGGACATGACAAATTATTATGAATCTACTCCTCTTCTTAGTGCTTTATATAATAGACAGGTCCAATGTTCCATGTTCCTCCTACACTCTGGTGCAGATATAGATGTACAAGACAAGGTAATTTACCAACTAATCTTAGTGTGAACTTTGAGGGCAGAGACATGAATTCTACTGAAGTACATCTTAATTGTAATTGCTCCGTCAGCCCATGGAATGAAATAATCAGACCCGTACACCATATTTACTACCAAAGTTGATGTAAGCCAATTTGTTAGAAAGTTTTTTATACTCCCAGCATCAGTGTAAGTTACTTTGTGTTGCTTGCCTGAGTCCAGTCAAGGATCCCCAATATTTCTTGTGCTTCATATTTGTCCAGTCCCTGATTGCCTTTCTGGCAACTCCTATAGAGATGCCACAGGCTGGTTCAGGTCCTGTGAATGGATGTTCAGCTCCAATCTTAGCCAATTGATCTGCTGTTTCGTTTCCAGCAATACCCTCATGCCCCGGCACCCATATCAGTTGTACCCTGTTATATTTTGCCAGTTCCATGAGGGTTTGGTGGCAATCCCAGACCAATTTTGAATTGATCTGGTGTTTGTCAAGCGCTTTAAGTGCAGCCTGGCTGTCAGATAGAATGTAGATGTTCCTATTTCTCTAGTTCCTATCTAGATTCTCCATAATACATGCCTTAATGGCATATACTTCTGCCTGGAACACTGTCATGTACTGCCCAAGGCTGAAACTAAGTTTCCACCTCATGCCATAGCAGTACACACCAGCTCCAGTGGCCTTATTTATCTTGGAACCATCTGTATATGAGATCAGACCCCTTTTTCTATCGGGCCAATACCCATCTTCCCATTCACTCCTGTCAGGAAATCTGACCGTGAAAGGTTTTCCATATACATGTCTCAGTATCATTTTGTCAGACCCAATTTGTAATATGGGTTCTTTTCCCATGTCCTGAGTTATGTATGCATGTCCAAAACTATCGGATCTAGGTTTCCATTGATCACTGCATTGGAGATGGTAGATTCCTGCCCTGGCCTCTGCCTCCAACTGTAGGTGCAACAGGGGGAGTCCAAGGAGTGTCTCCAGTGCAGCTGTTGGAGATGTTCGAATTGCTCCTGTGATACTCAAGCAAGCCAAGCTTGGCAATTTGTTAAGTGCTGCCTTGCTTGTCTTTAGTTTAACTCTGGGCCACCATACTGTAGCGCCATATGTAATTATGGGTCTTACAACCACAGTGTACTATATCCAATGCACAACGTGCAGCTGCAGTCCCGAAGTTTTACCAAACATGCTTCTGCATGTCCAAAAAGCCTTATAGGCTTTGTTGATGACCTTATTGCATATATGATAGTAAATGATTGTCAGCCATTTTCTGTAGTAGAAGGAAAGATTAAAATATCATATTCAGTTCAGTTTGACAAATACAGTTATTCAGAAACCTGTGAAATATGTAACTTAAAATATTTGTTTGTTTTAAAAAAATAACTATCTTTTTAATTGCAGGATGGCAATACACCTGTCCATTTAGCATCACGTGAAGGACTTCTGACAGTTGCACAGACTCTTTGTGCATTTGGCTGTAATGTAGATATTGCCAATAAAGATGGGTTATATCCACTGCATCTCGCTGCTAGGCATGGTCATATGGAAGTAGTCAGGTACAGATAATGTTAAGATGCTCATAATAAAGTTATATTGGATGGTATTCACAGCTGTCATTTTGTAACTGGCATTTTCTTTCTTTAACTCTTCAGGTTCATTTCAAGCAAGTCCCTACTTGAATCCTTATGTAGGATATTGACATTAGAATAAACGTGTGGTGCTTTAAGAGTTGTGAGCTAACAGATGGAGATGGCAGAAAAGAAACATGAATCTGCCAACATTATCAAAACTATGATCATGTTGAACAAATACCAGTTTCAGGATTGCATTTGCAATTATTTGAGTTGTACTTGAGGAAGAAACAGGAACTCCTTCTGTTCAAACAGTTAAATAGAAGTGTATGTGATGAACAGAGAACAGCAAGTTGTGATCAAAATGACACTGCAAATTGTTTTTCAGTAAGTCTTTATATAGAGAGTGATTGAAAGTCGTGTAGAAAGGGAGCACCATTTGCTCAAACATTACTAAAAAATGGATCATATTAGTGTTTCTGGTTTAGATGTAGATTTCAGTGCTTTCTAGGTGAACTGGGCCTCTAACTACAACCATATATCTAGCTCTCCGGTTCATTTACTTTCCCCCAAAACTTATTGACCACAAGAAAAAGAACAATGTAAAATAAAATAATTTCAATAACTAGATACAGCAGATCTCTTTTAAGAAATTTTTAAAGGCAACAAGGAACTTGAGCAGGAAAATGCCTTAAAAGTGTAGGCATCAAAATATTTACAAAATCAATTATACCAATTTTAGAAGAATGAGAGATTAAAAATGATATTTTACACTGAATAAATGGCTGGAAACACAATAAATATACAAATTATACAGGCTTTGAAATGTACACTACATGTTTTTGCTGTTGTGATTAAAATTACACAGTCTGTGCTGAGATGTTATTCTTTCATGAGAACATATCTAGCATCATTTGTTTTTATTTTTTCAAATGAATTTGAAGTGAAGTTCCCAATTACTGGGAGTAGCTAAATTCTGCATGTTTTCTGAATCAATGAGGCCAACCATTCAAAGATGCAAATTCAGTGTTCAGTTTTAAGGCTTTCTTCAGCCTTCTTTCTCAACACTGGAACTTGAATTGGTATTTTAATGCCTGTTTGTAACTAAACAGCTTTAGGAGCAATGTGCCAATCTTCTCATATTTAAAAGCCTCACACTAATATTGTTATGTGATTGAGTGACTACTCGTATGAATTTGGTTTGGATTTGTAACTGGATTTATTGAAGCCTTTACAATGCATGACTACACTTTACAATTCACTATCACACACACACACACACACACACTGGTGTCCACAGTGACAGCTTTGTTTGGTAGTGGCTTCAAATGGCAGACGTTCCCCTTTGTCTGGGTTTCTGAACTAACCCCAGCCTAGGCTACCAGCTTCTCACAGCAACAGCTCACAATGACCGAACCACAAGAGTTCTCTGACTATCTCAGTCACTCACCAACCAACGAACTCAACTCAGCTTCTCCCTAACTGTCCTGCTTTCAACACATCAGAAGGGACAGCACAGAAAACACCTTTCCTCTGATGCTGTTTATGGGCTGTTGCCTAGCACCGGGTCTACATGCCACAATGCTCTCTCCTTGAGGCTATTTATCTCGAATAGCCTCGACCATGCCCCATGCCCATGCCCATAGCCATCGACCAGATCAACTTCAGGGACAGTTTGAAACATTTGTGAGTATGTCCAACATGGTGTAGTTGCCAAAGAAAATCAAATACCATGTTACACCTGGCTGAGGCACATAAATATTTAAGTACTAGTACCAAGCAATGTCTAATAATGTCACCCTTATCTCCAGTGTGCCAGTCAGCAGAAACTTAAATTTCAGAATTTGCATAGCAGAGTATATAAGTCAAGCAGCAAGGTTGAAAAGGAACTCAACATGCACTTGTGTCAGATGTTAGAGACAAAAAATTTATGAAGTACAGCACTGCCCAAGACCAAACCATTCATAACAGAGAGAAGATTAGTGGACAGGAAGCATGTGAAAAAGATGACATTGAGACTACACGTAGAAATGATTGAATCCTTCAGAACATTTATTAGTATCTACTCCCTCTTCAAAAGTGAGCGTTTAAGCAATGAAATTAAACTAACTTTCCATAAGGTACTGATTAGATCTCAGTTCAGATGAGTAAGCAATTTCCAAGTTATTATAGAGTATCTGCGGTCTAACTACAAACCTATTTTTACTAAGATGGAATGACATAGCAGCTGTTTTTTTAATATTTATTAAAAGGTTATTTACCTGAAACCATGTTTCCAGCTATTTCATGATCTTATTTATTTTCTGTTGAGCTACATCTTTATCTTTATCAATAACCAGTACATTAATATCGTCTGCGAACAATACCATTTCCACACCTTGTATTTAGTGGGAGATCATTTATATACAGAAGAAACAGTAGTGGTCCCAGAACTGACCCCTGTGGTACCCCACGTATTGTTTTTCTCAAGGGTGATATATGTATTTTGGATGATATTTTTATTCAGGTGATTTCAACAAATTGTACTCGGTGAGATAAAAAAGATTTAAACCATAAATTAGTAACCCCTCTGATTCCATAGTAATTTAATTTATCTAGTAATACATTGTGGTCTATCACATCATATGCCTTTGTCAAGTCAAAAAATATTCCTATAACATGTAACCGTCTATATCTGACCATTACAGTCATTAATGAAACACAATGGCTGCTAGAGTATATAGCTGCTTGAAATCATAGCATTAATGCAAATGGCATTTTGAGGCAGCACTATGACCTCAGCTTACATATATTAGACTCACATCTCAAACCACATGAGAGATGCTTCATCCCAAATTATCACTTATATCGGACTGAGCACTATGCTATTTTTGTGATGCGTACACTTGACAAAGCCAAGACTATTCATAGGGGACAAACCCATCTTCTCATGAGAGAAGTTACATAAGGACTACAACTGCAAAGGTTCGTTGCCAAAAAAAACCTAAATCTGTGATCGTGAGTCTTAAGAAACTTGGCTCCAAACACAAGATTTTGTGTGTGTTGTAGTTGTAATGATCTATAGAGAGTGTAAATTGGTGAGACTTGTAATCGTTTGCAGTTACGAGTCATAAGTGACCAATACATCCAATTATCAATCCAAACCCTCATGTGTAGTCACTAACATGTTACAGTAGGCTGCACCATAGCTCAAGCAGTTAATCGCTGGTTTCCCATCATGGCAGCCCGGGTTCGATACCGGGTCTAGTCAAGTGGGTTTTGTGGTGGACAAAGTGGCACTAGGGCAGGTTTTCTCCAAGTACTTCGCTTTCCCCTGCCAATCTTCATTCCACCAATTGCTCCACAATCACCCCCACCTATCCTCTGGGCCTGGTACAATAGGCCAGAAGTGGCTGCAGTACAAGGGACTTAGTCCCACCCCACTACAATAGAAAAAAAAACATGTTAGAGTATCTTCCAGACATATATCACATTTGACCTCTGAAGACGGGATCTTGAGAATAAGTCTATAATTAATACAAATAGTTCTTACAATTTAGAAAATTGATACTGATGCTACAGTGAAACATAATGTGCTGACATGTTTGTACTAGTTATTATATACAATTCTGGAGAAGTACAAGAAATTGTGTGACCACATGCAATGTGGTCTTACTTGAAGGCTAAAAGTGGTAGTGAATACAAGGGTGCTTATGAGAGAATTGGGAAGAAAGAATGGAAGTTGTTGAAGTCAGTGTTACAGTAACATTTTGACTGCCTTCTAACTATGCAGAACTTAAGGAATCTGTACTGTGTTTCAGATGTCTTTGTCTAGCTGGCTGCAACATACATCAGAGAAATAGTGAAGGGATCAAAGCAGAGATTACAGCACTTAAACATGGTTACAATGATATTGGTGACTTGCTCAGCAACCTACGAAATGTATGTGTTCCAAATGCAACAAAACTACTTAGTACTGTAAAAATTAGATTTGATAACATTGAGGAACAGTTACCAGAGCTGAAGACTTCGGACATATTTCCAAAAGGAACTCACCAGATATTATTTTCTTATGTGGGATATTTTCTCATTATTTACTGAATTTTATATTTACTTGCATACTGTATTTAATCACATAATTTATGCACCTTATTATCCAAATAATTGTGTCTGAAAGTTGGAGGGAGGGGTGAAATATATAAATATTACTTTAAAAATATAATTTTATGCATTGAAATGAGGCTAGAAAATTTTCAGCTGCATAATAGTTTAAAAAAAAATGCAATTTATTTTCCTTCTGGTGAAATCTGTAGCCATCATTTTGAACGCAGCTTAGTAATTGTTATATTTCCCCATGTTTGGTATACTTTCAAATTGCTGTTCATTATTGCTAATTTAACATCAGACAGCCCAGTTGGTTGAGGTATAATGCTACAAGCCGGAAGGTCGCGGGATTGAATCCTGATGAGGTCATTGGATTTTTTTCAATTTACCTAATCCTTCCAGCCGCACTATGGCCCTGGGGTCGACTCAGCCTCTGACAGAAATGAGTACCAGGAATTAATTAAATAATTTTCCTGGGGCATAAAGCATGGCTGGCGCATAATAGCATATATTTATGAGTATGTAACTAAATATTTGTGGCTCAAAATTGAGGGTAAAAGTATGGTATTCAGTTTCCTAATTCAAAATTTTATACCTAAATTTAGAGGTGGGTTTGTTATGTACAGGCATAAATTATACAGTAAATACAAAATCTGTCAGAAATGTCTAGCGACCTGGACCCCCTTCAATTAGTAGAAGCAATGACTTGACAACTGATATGTATGATTTATTGTGAAGTGATATAAGATCAATTATTTATGAAATGGCTGAGGAGGAAAGAATTTTCATGACCCATGGCAGGCCATTTTATCTCATGAGTTAAGATTAAAAATGAATATCGGCATTTATGTATTGTTTGGATAATTTGTGATTATGACGATTCTAAATTTTGTTTTGTTTCTCTAATGTTTTAGAGTTCACGCCGCGAGGAGTTCATCAAACAGTTGATACCTACTTCTCAACCTCTCACAAGGATAAATGTTAAGTTTTTTGGTCATTCTGGTGTGGGAAAATCAACTCTAATTGAATCTCTGAGAGCTGGCTACTTCTCTAGCTTCTTCCGCAAAAGTAAACCCCCAGCTGCTGGTAGCAGCACTGGAACAAGTAAGTTGCAAAATGCAATAAGTTAAAACAGTTGTTAGGCTGATACATTGTTTAATCCTTTCCAGTTGTAGCATTATCAGAAGTGCCTGCAACCAAGATTCGTAGCTGATTTAAATGCCACAAAAGCCACAAAATGAACAGTATTACACAGAAAATTTGTGCAACAAAGGCATAAGGGAAAGACCGCAATATAAGGTACACGGTGGCACATGAAACAATCCAGTATTTGATTTAGTATTATTCAACCATGCAATGAACGATGTTTTGTAACATGGCAACAATTAGGGTGAGGGCACACCAAGGAAACTGGCAACCGCAACGCAGCTGCAATTTCTGAGAAATGTCGCCGATATCCAGCGGACAACTGGTTTCCAGATTAACAGGCGTACACTGAGGAAACTTATGTTTGATTAGATGCACACATCATAAGTAGGTATGTTCGTCCGACATAATGCTTGATTGTATTTTTTTAATTTCGTGAACTAACCTTCTGCAATGGAAGATAATAATACTGATCTTGTCATCATATGGTGGTAGCCGAGACTGGCTCAGACGGCGTAAGAGAGGACGACGATGACCATAAGGAAAATATTAAACTGTTTGGGGCAAATTGTTTATAAACAACAAGAACAGAAGGGGTCCTGAGGTACACCATATTTTATTTCTTTACCTGATGAAGCAAACGGCTTTATATTTGAAGTCTTTTCATCTAAATGCTGTACTTCCACAAATTGAGTTCTGGCAGTAAGATATGAATAATCCATGAGTGTATTTTCCCTCTAAGTCCATACAACTCCAATTTGATAAGCAGTAATTCATGATTTATTACATCAAACGCCTTAGTTAAATCTAAAAATATGCCCATAACTAACAGCTTATTATCTAATGCTTTCTGGATATCCTCTATGACATTTTGTGTTGCTGTATTGCTAGATTTTCTCTCTGAAGTCATTTTGAACCTCAGATATGATGTGTTTGTTTAAGAAGGTCAGTACTCTTTTATGTATCAATATTTCAAGAATTATGGAAAAAACTGACAAAATTGAAATTGGTCTATAATTGGAGATTTCCTCTTTCCCACCTTTTTTGTGAATAGGCCAAACTTTTGCAATCTTCATCAAATTTGGAAAAGTTCCAGAACATAATGAAATGTTAAGTATAAAGGTTAGTGGTTTCTAGATATACTGAATACTTTCTTTTACTAACCTTTCAGGTATTTTGTCCCAGCCAGCTGAAAAATTACTTTTTCGTTCCTTGGTTACATTTAAAACTACTTCTTCAGTAACTGGAGCAAGAAACATGGAGTTAGAGATTAATATTTTATTATTTACAGTGTCATGACCAAATTTACAACCAATATTTTGATTCAACATCTTATCCACATTTTCTACGAAAAAAACATTAAATTGATGAGATATATCTTGTGGATTAGAAACTAACATGGAGCCTCTTTTCAAGGAAATGTTTTGATTTGTTTTTTGATAATTCCCTGATTCCTTTTTTATTATTTTCCATATTGCCTTGGTATGGTTTACTGGCCTTGGTATAATTCTGTCATTTTCACTTTTTTGTGCTTCAGATATTGCTCTCTTATAAGTAATTTGATATTTTGTTATATAGTTCAACGTTTTACTGGACATAGACATCTTTTTCTTTAACAGACATAACAATCACAGCCTCTGATACTTTTATCCCTTTTGTTAACCATCCTGATTTGATAACTTTATTTTTAGAGAATTTTTTAAAGGAAAAATATTTACAAAATACTTGCGATACTTGGTTAAATGGGAACTGTATGCTTTATTTACATCAATATGTGAGTAAACATCTTGCCATATTTCATTTTTTAAGTAATTGTTAAATAGTTCTGTATTTCTTAGTGAGAAAACTCTCTTTACAGCTTTTACAGTCTTAGTCTCTCTTCTCTGACAGCTATTCCTGGATGTGAGCTTTCTGTGGGTTCTTTATGTTGGCTACTAAATTTTCAGTAGGAGCTCATACATACCTAACATGTGGCATTAATTTCACTCTCATCTTTGTTGTAGACATTCATTTGTACCATCATCCCAGGTGTGTTCTTTTGTGTTTGAGAAGTGAATGTATGTTTTGTTCGTGTAGAGAATAGGGCACCCCCCCATTTCTGCCTCTGTCCTTCCATTGCATTCTGTTCATGCTGAGTAAAACAACAACAGTTAAAATGACAGGCCTAGATATAAAGGGGCCAATGTTACTGAACGGGAACTCAACACATTGAGGTCTGCTTATCCCCCAACCTCAGTTCCAGCAGAAAGCCACGGCATATCTTGAGGCCATAGCTTATATCTCAGTGAACCTACTATAGAAACCTGTAGAGTGGAGGGCCATTCTTTGTTGGTGATCTTCATCTACTTATTCAATATATGTACAATATTCCTAGCCACGTTCCATATATGGATATGGTTTCCTTCATCTTCAATCTGAGGATGCACTATGCTGCAGTGACAGGCCTAATTTTAAAATGATCTGACTAAAAATTGCATTCTAGTTAATGAGAAAATTACTTGCTTACATGCTTTATATATATATTTTTTTTTTCCATTGGCGCTACAGCCCTCATTTGGGCCTAGGCCTACCTCCATGAAACTGTCCGTTTCACTTCGGTTTACTAGATCTTACACATACGGTAGGACTCCTTGGGCGAGTGATCAGCTCGTCGCAAGGCCTCTACCTGTAGACAAACACAGAAAAACGCACACAAACATCCATGCCCTGAGTGGGATTCGAACCCACGATCTCGGCTTCCGAGCGAGCGAAGACAGTGCATGCCTTAGACTGCGCGGCTACCGTGACCGGCACATGCTTTATATACCCTGTGAAAATGTATTAGTATTAATCATTGTATTATATCAGTATCTCAAATGTATTCATAATCTATTTTTTGTTATAGATGGGTCAACATCTCCTGGTAGCAAAATGCAAATTGAAATGGATATAACATCATCTCAGAGCTCCCTAAGTTTTGGCACATACAATTACCAGTATACACGTGGCATTGATGTTCAACAGGTAATCATTAGAAAGTGTTACATATTCAAAACGTGTTATGATCTCACAGATTCCATCTATGAGACAGGCTTATGTATTCCTAATAAGTCATTCACCATGGACTGCTTTATAATAAAATCATCCTGTTTTCTTTTGAGGTATACAAACTGGAATACAGACAATACTCATTCAGTTAATTGAGAACTTTTTCTGTAACTTTTTATCCTCTTAATAGTATTGTACTCTTTTATATGGTGAATCATCATTGTAATAAATGTACAAAAACAGTTCAATTGTACAAAATAATATGGACTCCCTTCCATCTCCATTTATAAACAAAAAGATTATTTATTTTCTTACTGTGACTAGGCAACTCCATATTAATATTACTTGAATACCTATACCAATCTTCATAAAACTTGGTACGTAAATATCACGCCACTGAGGCCATCTCAGTGGCGTACATCATAAATCACTCTCATCAGCAATACCAACACATAGTCACTCATTTTTGAGTTAATACGCTTAATATTACTTGAATGCCTGACCTCCTCATCATGAGACTTGGAATGTATGTGTCATGTGATCTAAGGTCATCTAAATGGCATATATCATAACTTCTTTCCATAAATAATACCAACACTGCAGCTTCTCAGATTGTCATAGTAATAACTCTAATATATTACTTGAATGTCAGAACTAATCTTTATGGAACTTGGTACGTATATCATTCCATCTGAGGCCCTCTCAACAGTGTAATTCATAAATCATCCACTTCAGTAATACCAACACTACAGCCTTCCAAATTGTATTGTATTATCAACTTCATTATGTATACATAGTAAAGTTTTCAACTTGTATCAGATACTCAAATTACAGTGAAAGGAACGTAGGCATTTAGTTCTTGCCAGAACTTCCTGTTATGTTATTTTGGTCTGACTTGAAATGTTGGGCTTAAAAGTATGTTATCCTGGCTGTCGTTTATCATAGTTTCTGCAGTCCATCCAGAAATGGCTTAGTACTTTAAAATAGGACAAATCTGCTTCTTTCCATATGTTTTCTAATTTATAATTCAGAATTATCCTGTAATTCAAGATGGTTGAAGAAGCGGTTTTTAAGTAAGGCAAGAATCAGTCAGTTTCATTTATGCAAAAAAAAAAAAAAAACTCTCTCTCTCTTTATATATATATAATTTTTTTATTGCTAGTGGGGTGGGACTAAGTCCCTTGGACTGTGGCCACTTCTGGCCTATTCTACCAGCCCCAGATGATAGGTGAGGGTGATTGTGGAGAAACTGGTGGAATGAAGATTGGCAGGGGAAACCGAAGTACTTGGAGAAAACCTGCCCCCGCGCCACTTTGTCCACCACAAATCCCACTTGACCAGACCCAGGATCGAACCTGGGCTGCTGCGTTGGGAAGCCAGCAACTAACCGCTTGAGCTATGGCGCGGCCTATATATATGATACTCCAGAATCAAAATCTTGTCTGTTTGCATTGTAAAAACATAAGATAAAGTGGTACTCTTCGTAAGTAACCAAGGCGGTTGCTTTTACTACTTTTGTTGAAATAATTTATTGGTTCTTTTGCACTGTAAGAAGCGTGGATTCATATAAATGCAGTACTCTTGAATGACAGTGCAGTTTCCAAGAATGCGTGTAAAGTTGCACCAGTTTTCTATTTATAAATTTTCAAAATCTGAAGTTCATCATTATGCCATGTTCATTTCACTGTTCATATATGTGTATCTATTTTGTTTTGATATGGTTTTCATTTCATGCATAGGAAAAGTCTCTTCATTTTTTCATTTCAGTTTCTATCCCTGCTTTGCTTTAAATATTTTTTACCTCATACATTCATCAGTAAAACTAAAATTATTTCATGTAGTTGTGAACAGATCCTGTGTTATATGAAGTGTTGTTCTTTTCTCATTCAGTATGGTTTGCAGAGCTCCATAAAGTGCTGCATCATTCTTATTAAATCCTTTGGGAAATTTTTTTTATTTTACTCATAATATATGGAGGAGGAAATTGGAGTTTGTTCCACAAATTGGGTGCTGAATTCCTCAATCTCTTCTTTGAAAAGGCAAATCCCTGACCGTGGTGGGGTATACAAAGAGGAAAAGTTGATCTAACCTGGAAAAGATCAGTGAGCCAGACTCTTGGGGTGTCTCTTATGCTACTTTTGTTGTTACAAGTCAAGTTCTCTATTAGTAGAACAGAAGCTGTTAATCTTGTAACTGCTTTATGTTACTCATATTGTGGTCTTCTGGGTTATGGGATCATGTAGTCTGATAGGTGGTTATAAGCATTTCAGAGAAAACACTGGTATCTATTTACCAGACTACACAATGTCACAACCCAGAAGACCACTATATGAATCTTCACCATAGTAAAACTTCAAATTTCATATGCTTTGTTTATTTTTAAATTCATGATAGTATTTATATTCATGAAAGTTAAAATATATTTGTTATTGCACCTTGGTATTACATTTTGCAGGTGTCAATTTCTGGAGTGGGAGACCTTACGCTGTGGGAGTTTTCTGGGCAGGACACATATTTCTTCCTATATGACCACTTTCTGGGCAGCACAAACTGCCTACATGTTGTGGTGTTCAGTTTAGAGGATTCTGCTAGCGTGCAGTACCAGCAATGCTGCTTCTGGCTGGCGTTCTTGCAAGCACGGATACCACCCACTGAACCACTAGGTAACATTATAACTTCTGAGAACCTTTCAGCCATCTTCTCAGATACCCTATATTGTTGGCACAGACAATGTGAGGAGCCCAATGTTTATCCTTGTCTCCTATTTGCACCCAAAGTATAGCTTTTGTAATTAATGATGTGTCATTTTTTTTGGTTAAGTTTCATAATATAGTCACCACACATATAACAGGAACTACCTACGTGATTTCCACAACTTTGAGGCATAATGAATCTCTGTACTCATTCAGCCCATGAAGTAAGTACACAGAAGTGTTGGAAAGGAATGAAATGTTAGTGCTTGTGCATGTTTGAACTTGCATACAGATGACACAGTTACTGTTACATTCAATAGCTACAAGAGAAAAATGTTATGCGAAGTCTGATGTTCAGATAGTATATACAACTTTAAGTTATGTGTTTTATTTTTTAAATCCATTCAGTTAAATTCAAAAAGTAAAAAAATTAGTGATTAAGTAAGACTGACAGGAATGAACAAGGAAGTTCAGTTAAATTAAAAAAGTACAAAATTAATGATTAAGTAATATTGACAGGAATGAACAAGGAAGTTCTGTAAACTTGCTGTAGGCATAATTAAAAAACGATATTTTGAAAAACTGTAAACTATGTGGGTGACAGCAAAATTCTGTTTATATAGATTTGTTATCGACAATGAAAAGCACACTGAGGTCCTGTAGCATGCATTAGGAAAAGAAAAATTGTGTATATCAATGTTATGGGTTAAACAGGTTATCATGTTTCTTTATTTTATTCCATCACAACAGTAGGTAGTATGGACATACAAAACATTCGCCGTTTCTTACAACATGTTTCAGCTCATTAAGCCATGATCAAGTGTTGACTTTTTTCGCATTCACCTTTATTCTTCTGCTAGTTTTCATACATGGTATGTCCATACTGCCTGTTGTGGGGACAAAATAAAATAAAAAAATTTCACACACACATAATATGGCTCTACAATATACGAGTAGTATGCCTAGGCTCTAATGGGTGGTCTTGGAAACTTAATCACCATTCCCAGCATTTACAGCATTTTATGGGATATGAAGGTTTATGACTGTGTTCATAAGGCCTCTGGTGCCTGTACTTAACCACCATGTTGTCATGTATTTGGGGGTATGTGGTGTGACTTATAGATGGGTTTTGGATTGATGACCAGGTTAATTGCACATTTATACAACTTATTGCGACACTTCACAAAGCACTAAATAACACACCATGTCTTCTCTTCTCTTCATCTTTGACTGCTGCTTCAAGAGACTCCCTAAATTATTCTTCAGCTACTCCCAAATTATTCGTATTCCTCAATCAAGTCACTTAGCTTTCCTGGGATCCTCGTTATATAGTGCTGGGATGGACCCACAGAAAACACCATCTCAGAACAATAGTTCCACTGTTGGGCTTTGTTGCAGAAATGTGTTTACCGAGCAGTTACCTAGCAGTGGACATTTCTGGCTCCACTATTCTGGCCTTAAGGCAGCATGTCACAGTTTGTTACAGTACGTCAGTGGGAATTGTTTTGAAAGTTATGAAAAAAAACATTTACAAATAACTTTAGCAATGCAGCTTATTTGTAACATGGAAAATGGTGTGTATGCTTGGCAGACTATTCAAAACAAATTTGGTGTAAATGAACAAGGTAAGTATAGTAATAGTATTTCTCTGTAGCAGGTACAATACTGTGCCTGTTTGGTGTCTGTTATATGGAAATTTCAGGGTAATAGCAAGAAAGTAATACTGAGACACAAATTCACCTGTTGCTGTAAAAGTAGCCCAGTGGAATTCCCTGGTTTGCTGATATATGTAAATATTTGTAATTTTGCAGGTGACCGTGGGGTAGCAAGCAGAGTGGCACCAGTCTTGTTGGTGGCAACACATCCTGATACTTCACGTGTACCTCGTACATCCCAAGGCAATTATATCAGTTCCCAGGCAGAAAGGTTGTTGAAACAGCTCACTGACAAATTTGGGGCAGTTTTTGAGCTTCATCAGCAAGTTCTCATTGTGGATGCCCATCTTTCTAGCTCACCAGGCATCAGGGCTATTAAGTCCTATTTAGCAGATGCCAAACAGAAGGTTCTACAGGTATGCACTTGAGATAATAAAACAGTTTCCGACAAATATATGTAGAATCACATTTGCTGAATATTATTCAAGACTGAACTATTTGTCATTTATTTTTAGGTAAAAGGTGTTTAATTTCAACGTTGTAGAAATCTTGATACCCTAAATTTTACAGTTTTTCTTTCTTATAAGGTAAACTATTTATGAATTTCAGATAATATATGTACTGACATATATAAGATGACTCCTGAATTTTCAATTACAAATTTCAATTTAGGGCTACATTTATGAGTTAAGACAATTATAAAATATTTCTTTTTAAACTGTAATTTAATCAAACCCTTACACATATGACATTAGGAGTTCTGTAAGCACATCCTGAAAAAGATCGTGTAAGTAAATCGTCATGTGGATCATACTCTGAATTGGATGGTGCCACTTTGACTTCAGCTTCCCTCTCATCTTGCTGAAATAAATTGCAATCTCTTCTAGCCACTGAATGTAATGTACCACAATCCTGGAAGAACTGATGACAGTTTCTGCACTTATATCAGTCCACTTTTTTTTTTTTTTTTTTATAAAATCACATAATGCAAAAATCAAGGTGCCCAAATATTCCCACCTTGTGTGAGTAGCTTTTCACTAGTAAGTATCCACATGTTCCACAGTGCACCGGTAGCTGCCTGGATTTTATCTTGGCTGTGGTGTTTGTTTATGCTGCAGTCATATGATGAAATTTGCATTAACTGAACACCAAATTGTCTTATTTGCAAATAATTCAACACTTTACAATAATTTTCTGTCACTTCACAACCTGTTATATCACTCTTACTTGGTTCCTTGCTGGCTTGGTCATCACAGATGTATTTATAGGTTCGAGGCTCTAATAATGGAGTCCTCTGTTACTTTGCAAGCTCTGTCTATATTGCACTGTTGCAGACCAATGAGAAAAGACTGTCCCCAAGAATTTGTCAACTGTTGTCCATGTACATGACTCTCAAGGATTGGTGCTTGATGTTACCTAGCAATGGACGCCTCTGTAGCATTTTTTTTTATTCTAAAATTCTGACTTTTAGGCACCATGTCACATTGCTGCATCCTTAAGGATGCTTATACAAGAATCCTATAGGCATACCACTCTACGATCTATACGTACTGAGGTGGAGGACGTCCGTGTTACATCTGTGACTGCCTTTATGTGTGTCACAATAATGTCATGCAAGGATGTATTGCCTGAGATTTTGGCAAAGGACACAAAATTTGTCAAGTCTTGCTGCCCTAGAATCAGCTCTACCAGTGCATCTCCTCTGATGCCATCTGCAGGATGATTAACCAGATCAGTTTCTTCTTGGGCATTTGTGTTGTAATATCTGTCCTGTCAATCATCACTGATGCCCTGGGTGTCAGTCAGCAGTAGGCATAACTTTTCTCCTATCCAGCCCTTGTTGCTCTGGCTGCCATCACCCTGCCTTGAAAGCATGCTGAGGGTATAATGAGGGGGTGGGAGTAATGGTACCAGCACCTTCTAGCTGCTATCCCATACTTATTTCTCAAATGTTGGTGAACATCTTCCAAAGCATTCCTTTTGGGGTCAACCATGTTGGCAGTCTCTTGTTAAGATAGCCAACACTTCCACACTGCCAACTTACAGGTCGCTCATACCTGCTGTGCTCTGCCCATGAGGACTGTGGGTTATGCTTGCCCCACTTTATTTAATTGTAATCTCTAAGTTAATTACAGGAATTTTGAATGGAACTAATTATTTTTGGAGTATTGTATAGCAGATATTAAACATCAAGTACCATTTATGGATTAGAAATTAATATTTCATATTTTGTGACAACTTCTAATTTTGGGAGAATCCTTTTAAATTTAGGGGGTCATCTTATATATGAAACTGATGAAGTCAATTTCAGCTGTTGAAACTGGACTTTAAACAGTGGATTTAGATGAATAGGTGTCCTGCTATGGTATTTTCTGTAATAATTTACATAATGTCATCAGAAAAATTACATGCAAACACTTTTAAGGGACATGAAGGAAAATGTATGCACTTTTAAGGTACACTATTTAGTTTATTTTTATTCATTGTTATGTTTGAAAATGTCTCACCTTTATTTTATAGTACATTTATAATACCTCATGGTTTCTCAGAGCCAAATGTATTTAATCTGTTTTTGATTTTATGTTGTCATGTATGCAACAGATGTGCTGGAATCTAATGTATAGAACAATTAGCCAAACGAGTCATTGACTGTGAAGAAAATTCCCTGTTGAATATTTTCTGGAGAGAAGGGTGGGGAGAGGGAGGAGGGGAGTGATTGAGGACTTCTGTTGCTGAAATATTTCATTGAACATGTGTTGAGAACTGAAACATGCTATATTGAAATTTATCATTTCAGGCTTTCCTCTGGGAAACAGATACTTTCCTCAAAACTGACAAAAGAGCCTTACAGGAAATTGAACACTCAATTAACTGAGCTCAGTTTGTAAAGTTGAACTCTAGATTAGAGAAGAACTTTAAACTGAGAAACATCAAATGAAAATATCATTATAATTGAAATATGCATTATAAAGGAATGAGTTTTTCAGTGCTATTAATGATAGCCATTTTCATTGCTAAAGAAGAATATGTTATAATATTACCACATGTTAATGACTAGATATGGGGTGTTAATTGATAACTGAATTTATTAAACACTTATGACGTGTAATTACAAATGATTATGACACTCTCACTAGTCTACATGCTGTACAAAATCACTACAGCACACACTAAGTCTTCTTAGTCTGTTATGTCTTGACTAGTGATTGGTTGGTAGTGACGCCTAACAATGGAGATTCCTCATTTTCCATTTTGACAACTAACCACAAACTATAAGTGCTGAATCACAACAAACAACTGACTGTCGGCTTTGGTCCTTGTTATATGGCCTGCAAAGAAAACGTCGCTTCCAGCAGGCCCTCTGTTATCGCATGTTTATTTGTTACTGCGGAAACATGTTTACTGTACTGTTGCCTAGCAATAGCCACCTCTTCTTGTTCCTTTTTTCTGACTTTCAGCCATCATGTCACAATACAAATAATGTAAATATAATATTAATGTGTCCTATGATCATCCTGATTTATCATTTGTCAGCCTTGCCTTATTCATTATTTATTCACAGATAGCTGTTCTGCTTATGTAAGAATGAACCTTATGATAACACGTAAACAAGTCCAGTATGTATTCATGTTCCATTTGCCTTGCATTAGGAGGTCATCAAATAAGAACTTCTAATTTCAGGTAGCAATAACTCATAAAATATATATGTAATGAATTACCTGTTTCTCAATATCTGGAGAATTTCTCAAAGACATCCAAGTCATCCTCAGTAAGTCCTCATCTGAACACCGTTTGCAGCTCTGTAGGTGTCTATGCAGTATTTTATTTCATCTCAGTATGTCAGTCATGATAGCATTCTTTCTTGCAGGAGTTATAACAAAACAGATTTTCTCTGTGTAGACAACGTTTTTTGCATAACTGTAAATGAAAAAAGTCCAATTCTATAGAATCTTGACTTCTTAGAAGCCAGTTTATTGTTCCATTTCTTATGATCCATTGAATGTAAAACATAGAATTCCGGAGCATGCTTAATCTTACAACCGCAATGGGGTGGAGCCCTGTCCTTATGGAAAATAAATGTGGTGTCTTTCTTGCATTATCTACGTTTTTCTACAAAAAAGAATAGGGAAATGTTACTTCATATAATTGTACAGAATCCACACCACATACTGAGTTTCAGGGTGTAAAGCATGTTCTGATAAACATAATCCTACATAATGTGGTTGTTCTGCTCCACAAATTCAACACCTGTGACAATTAACATGGCCCCTAATGCAAAACAAAAGTTTTGTCTATTAAAAGTATTCATCTTAGAAAATCTACATCTTCATCAGCTTAATTTAGCATGGAAACTGCATATTAACTCCTTCTGGAAGATCTGTCTTTGATTTTATATTTCAGTTCAATTTTATAAGCATGTAGCCTCGCCATCTTATGTGATTTTGATTGTGGTTTTGAGTAATCAAATGGCAAGCTGTGACTGAAAAATAAGCCGGACAAGCAGTGTACCAAGCAGGGCTCTCTTCTTGTTGCCAGCTTGTTTGACTTACTCTTGAACCCTTGAGATGAGGGAAGTATGTTTGTCCAAAACGTGGATGAACTCCTACAGGATTGTGTCATGCCCATCCTAGAAGAAAATGTGCTCCATAGTTACCACCATGAGAATCTCTGATCTCACATTTGATTTTGTTTACATGGCACTTAGTAAGTAGTACCAATGTGGTGAAATTTAAGATCATCTTGAAAAATCAGGTATGGAAGTCAGACTCTTTAAGCTCAGCTACTTAGACTTTTATACTGTGTTTTGGAGTTAGTGTGAGTAAGCTTCTCAGTTGGCTCTGAACAGTTGTACATTGGGTGCAGGGTGGTGGAGTTGGACTTGTAAAGCCCCATGGTGCAGGTCACAAGGAATATAACCTACTAGCCGAATCTGCAGTAATGGATGCTGGTGGCCAGTTAAGTAACAAAACACCTGGTTTGTCACAATTTGCAGTCTCTGTGTGCACAGTGATTGAGGCTTATTGTGATTGTTCTTTTCTAAAAACAACAGATTGTGTTTCAGTTGTTCTGGAAATTATGTATTGCGAACTATAATTACTTGTTTAAGCTGCACATCAGCATGTTTTAACAAAGGGATGGGATAAATGAAAGTTTCATTTATGTATTTGAGTCCTTATTAAATTATTGATAGTCTTTTGTCATTAAATTTAGATGTGTACTAGCTAGGACTAAGACTGAGTGATACTCTCCATGTTCTTATTTATTTGTATACATCTTATATATTGTGCTCTACAACACATACATGAGAACTGCGTTGTGGTATTATTCCTTAGACAAAATGAAGTTAAATTAGAAATGCAGTTTTTTTAATCCTTTCATTGTGCAGTGAATTTTCTAATGATGGAATAAAAATGTAAGAAATACCATCAGAAAGTAGAGAGAGAGATGATAAGCATTGGAATAAATGACAGAATATATTCATTTCAATTTTTAATGATAATATATAATATATATCAGGTTGCTTACCCCAACCTATGTACACATTCTGGAGTGGTCTCTTTCCATGAGGTTTTCTAATCATAAATCTTTCTACATTTTTTGTTTCATTTATGCATGGTGAATTCCTGTTCCTTCTTGATTTTATGTCATAGTGGTTTAGAGATATAGAAATTTTTTCTGCCATTTAATTGAGGTTCTTTTGTCTCTTATTATCTTTCCAAAATCTGTGATTGAAGTGTATAAACCTATAATTTTAGTTTTCTGTAGCTGTGGTACTTGGTCGCTTACTTTGAGAGAAGAAGAGAGACTGAATGTGTGAAGAGAATACTTTTGCCTAAAAATAGTAGGAAAAGTTTACCAAAGGAGATGCATTGTAATATGAATTCTTCAACTGTATTTCTTTTCTAAATCATATGAATGAGGTGAGATGGAGCCCCTTGGCATGATAGTCCCAGTTAGGCCTATTGTGCCAGCCACTGATGAAAGATGAGTGCGGAAAATTAATGGAATGATAATTGAAGGGGAGAACCAAGGTGCTACAAGAGAAACCTGCCTAAGTGCTGCTTTGTCTACCATCAATCCCACTTCAGTATCCTGGGATTGAACCTAGGCCTCTGTGATGAAAACCCAGCAGCTAGAGCCAATGACATGGCCAGAATTCACCTACTTAGGATGATTATATTAATAAAGTCTAGAGAAGTAGCAAACATAAAAGAAACAACAGATGTCATGAAAAGTTAAACAGTTCCGTCTAGTGTGACTGGTGAAGATTTTTCTTATTTCAGTTATTTATGCCCTTATTATTATTATTTATTATGTTGAGGATCTCATGGCAAAAGACTGCTTGGGAGACCTAAGAATAAATGGCATGAGGATATTAAAAGGAATACTAGAATAATAGTTTGTGATGCTTAAAGTTCCATTGTAACTGTGATTCCCTGGAACAGCTGAATAATCAGTAATCTTTAAATTGGTAGAGTATCACTTGTTCTGACTATTGAGTTTCACTGTAATTGTTAAGTAAATCAATAATATTTAATTATATGATAATACTTAATATTATATTTAATGGATATTCCATATATTTTTAGAAATTAACTACAGTAGAGTAATAGCATTTAACATTTTTGGGATCATAGTTCAGGTAATTTCTAAATGAGTAGCAAAACCTTGTTTTTCTACTCTGTTGGAAAATAGAGGTTTTAGGAAGACAGAACTGAGTCTTTGTGTTATTGGTCCACTGAATTGATTGTGTGGAGTAATCATGAATTTCCAGAACCCTGTAAAGAATGTGTCTCGGCAAACTGTACTATGTTAATAGGAGATTACAATGTTTTGTCACTTACATAACAGAACACATTTTGATCTGCACCTCTAGTCACGTTTGCATGTATTACTTGTCTTCAAGGCTGTATTGTAATAAAATAGGCTTTTGCTTTATACTGTTTAATCAGATTTTTATTGCACCCAGTTATCTAAACTAGAAATATATTTGTGTGATCAATATGCAAAATGTCTTGGGAGGGGAAGAAGTTGCAACTTACAATTATAAGGTACTGTCATGGCAGTCATCTGGAAGGCTGAAACGTCATTACAAATCTTTTTGCAGAGTTGGCATTATATAGTATGATCCACAGATAATTTGAACATGAGATCCATTTTTTATTGTGAAATGTTTCAGCCAGAGAAATAAATTAAGTTACGAAATTCAGACCTCTGTAATGGCAATTCAGTTCTGTTCCCCATTAGAAATTATTTTTCAACATCATATCCAAAGTAGCTCAGAAGTCCACTCAACATTTTGTTTATAATTCCAAGAGGACCTCAAATACCATCAGTTTTAGTTTATGAATTTTATAACAGTGCGAATAGTCTGATATAAATAGGACAATTTGATATATTTTTTGCATAAGTGTGCTCATTTGAGGTAGCAAGTAATGAAAGTCATTCTTGCCAAAATAGTTATTGTTGTGTTCTGGTCTACTGGATAAAACTAGTGTCGTATGTCGATGTCCGCTGTGACAACAACGTAAAACTATAACAACAAATGTTTATTGCGCTTAGAACGGGTACTACAGATGAGCAGGGAGCGTGTCTGAAGAATACCAGTGGAGACTCCCTTCGTAGCAGCTAGCCAAGTCTTGTGATGACGGTGCTATTGGAGGCCTTGAAAAGGGCCGTTTGTCTGAAATCTCCATTCCAATGAGCTAGCCAGTGTGGCGTGCTTCCTTGTAGCCATCCAGTGTTGTTCTTTGCTGCAGTCTGGTGATTGTGAGCCAGTGGGATAATGGCAAGACTGGCTGGTGGGCCTACGGTGTCTGCAGTGGCAGCATCAGCTGTGGTGCTGTTACTAGTAGAGTTGCTGCTGTGGTGATCTCTTGATGCAAACGTGTCAGAGGCCAGCATTATTATACTCTTACCACTAGGTGGTGCACTAATGAATGAACTTTGGAGCTGCTATGGTGATCGGTGATTGGGTAGCATTTGTGTGGCAGTAGACAGCCAGATTGCAAGCTGTAGTGTGTAAATATTGTCTGCTCTTGCTACACTGTGGGAGTTGAGTTGTTTTTTGACTGTGGGAGGTTCCCACACTAGTATGTCGAAAGGAATAAAATTCTATTGTGATTAGTGTTATGGTTCAAGATATACAGTATCTGTAGAAGCTGAAATGAAAATACACATTCTTTGAAAATTGTGGAGTGACTCATACTACTTACTGGATTTAATTTAATTTTATTTGTTGTGATTATCAAAGAAATAACTTTCATTTCTGTCACTGGCTTTTAATTTTTTTTTCCAAATTTTTCCAGAGAGGCATGTCTGTCAGTATCTAGTATTTTAAATGAAAAAATCGCTGCACACACCACAGTGGACTCACAAATGCAGGATCTTACGGTGATCCTGAGCCCTCTGGCTGGCAATAAAGGCTCCTTCATGAAGGACTCAGAACATTTTATAAAATCAATATAGGATATCAACCTGCAAAACAGAGACTACCTTGTGAGTTTTGATTTTTTCGGTCTATTCACCAGTGTACCAGTAGAAGAAGTCTTATAAGTCATAAGAAAGAGACTCAGTATAATCCTTCTTCCCCAGAACGCTCACCTTTACAAGTTGAAGACCTCATGGAACTACTGGTCATCTGTTTAACAACCACATACTTCCTGTTTGAGGATAAATTGTACCAGCAAAAAGAGTGTATGGCAATGGGAAGCTCTCTGTTGCCCGTGGTCAGTAACATAATCATGGAGCACTTTGAGGATATAGCACTGGACACAACAAACTACAAATCCACTAAATCGCTCAGGTACTTCAACAACACATTAGTGGTATGGCCACATGGACCACCAAGGTTACAGCAATTTCTTCACCATCTAAACAGCATTAGGCCTACTATCAAATTCGCAATGGAAGTTGAAGCTAATTATACCCTTCTATTCTTAGGCATTTTGGTTATGAAGCGGGGTCCAAAACTAACCACAAAAGTATACAAGAAGCCCCCTCATACTGGTTATTATCTGCACTTCAAATCCAACGCCCCACCTCACGTAAAAAGGGGAGTGGTTCATAGTTCGGCCAACTGAGCGAAGGTCATATGTCAAAATCAGAAGAATTTCAACAACGAAATTAAGAACATAACACATGATCTGATGGTCAATGAATATCCAGAAGAATTTGTTGACTCTGTAATGGAACCATCGACAAGAAATTGGCCTTCTTCAGACACACTATACCAGGGCACTGTTATCTTCCCATATGTTAAGGATACTTCCAAGAAATTCAGGTTCATCACAAACCATTTCAATTTCAGAACAATTTTCAAGACTAAACATTCTCTGTGGGGCACTGATGAAAACTGGACAGATTAGAGATGCCCAGCAGATGAAGCAGTGTGTGTACAGCATCCCATGTGGTTGTGGCAGATGTTACAATGTTGAAATAAACAGACCTTTAGAAGTACGCATTAAGGAGAACAAATATTACCTGACGCAGGATTTACTTGAAAAATCAAAATTCGCCCAACATGCATACACAGAAGGCCACAAAATATATTGGAATGATGTGAAGGTCTTGCAGATTGAGGCAAACACCACATACAGGAAATACAAGGAATCAGCCCACATGTCTCTGCTAGACCATTTGATCAGTCAACCTAGCTTGGACTTCTCTCCCACCTCGTACCCCATTATCACAGCAGAAGTAAAAAAGCTATAACACCATCAATTGTAGATTGATTTGGATTTTTTTTTTCCTTGTATTGGTTCCATAAGGAGTATGTCTTCTCTCCAGTGATGATTTTTGTTGTGATAGTTCTGTGGTGCAAGGCCTTATTTGTATATAGTTCTTAATAATTTAACGTTTCTTAGCTCTGACAGATGGTTTGTGCTGTGTGTGGCTTGTATACCCCAGCTTGGTACTGGCACAGGTGTCCAGAGATAGAGACTAGCTCTGTCAATTGGGCCCAAATGAGTAGGTTTTACCTGGAGACAGAGACAGAATCCAGTCTCTGAAACGTTGTGTTTTGGAAAATAAACAGGGAAGTGTCTTTAGATAAAGACAGGACGATGGATAATGTCCAGAAACAGAATATTTGTACTAATGTACCATCTTCACAAACTTTTAGATCTTACTTTCTCAATACGCTTCATATTCACATGTCGTGTGGTTACAGATTCCCATGCTGTAGCTTCCTCAGCATTCATGTTCATGTCCTTACTGGCCGGCAACAGCCTCAAAAATAATTTCTGCTCCTCTAACTGCTGTCTTAAAACCCTATAATAATTGCAGCTGCCTGTCTTTTTACCAGTCTCGGCACAGACTGCATTGAATAAAACTCTCCCAACAGTTCTTCTATTGCTGCATCATGTGGTTATCTCTCCAACCACATAGAGAACACCACATCTGTGTTACTGTTTACAGCAATTGCCTATCAAAGTCCTTGTTTACAGAGTAATTACTTAGCAGCTGGTCTGCATATAATACATTAGCAGAAATTATGTCAAACATTAAAAAACTCCACACATCTATGTCCATGCATAATTTACAGTAGAGAGTCCATAAAATCAGAGAACTACCAAAAGAAGTAATACTAGAGACAAACTCTGAAAGAAGAAAATATTTTAAAATCAATGAAGAGACATAGTCTGTCAACATAAAATCAGAGGTAAGACAAAGATAGGTATACTACTGGTACTACTACTACTGCTATGGCTCTATGGTTCTCTGTTGGGTCTTGGCCTCTTTTTCAGTTTCTTGATCATATACATGGTCAGTATGACTCCTTGGATGAGTGATCAGCCTGTTGCAAGGCCACTGCCTACACAGAATAAAGCACACAGGCATCCATGCCTTGAGAGGGATTCAAACCCATGATCCCAACATTCGAGCGAGTGAAGACAGTTCATGCCTTAGACCACACAGCCACTGTGACTGGCAGGTCTTCTCTGATTGTATATGCTGACAGACTGTGTCCCATTATTGGCCCTATAATATTTTCTTCTCTTAAGAGTTTGTCTCTTTAGTTTTGCTTGTGTTGACAATATTCTGATATTATGGACTCTGGGCTGTATATTCTGCAAGGCCTCATGTGTGTGGATTATTGTAATGTTTGTCTTAGCTCCCACCGATGGTTTGTGTATGAATAAGAGGGAGTTTACTGTACATTGAAATGTAATTTTACCTCTATATTTTAGCACAAATAGATGAAAAAGACAGTAAATTAATTGGTAAATATTTTTACACGACATGCAACTGACCCTTGAAGAATCAATCTGTAGCTGATGTTGGAGGAAGCCTATTTCACTGGGTAGAGAGGAGTATTTGGAATTCAGTGTGTGGTGTATCTTTTGTTTTCTACTTCAAGTTATGGCCCTCTTACACCAACTTTTTATCAAGAACATTGCCTTTAAACAGCAATCAAAATATAATTCTAAAAATCATTAATACGTGTGTTGTGATAGATCCTCATATTTTGTCACATCTTATTGTGTAATCACTATAGATATTTATTTTATTCCTGTTGACACAACACTATTTCCAGCAGGTGAAATTGAAACCAGTTTCTCTCTTGTATGTTGAGGGAAACAATTGAAAGAATGTAAGCATTCATGTATTACAAAGGAAGATCATAAAATCTACATGGAACATAATAGGGTTTATGGCATTTATCCAGGATCTTTACCTCGTTGTGAAATATATATGTGCAAAGATTATTGGAGATTAGATTCTAAAGGGTTCTGATGGTGGTGTATAACACTCAGAATTACTGGGGTTTTGGACTTTTTCCATCATCCAGTATTCTAGAGACTAGAAAACGCAACGTTTTGGAAACTGGATCTATTTCTGCCCTCAGGTGAGGGGGAGATGGCTACTCAATTGGGTCCCTTAGAAAAAGCTAACCTCCATTGACTGAGGTTAGCTCTATCTAAGGGACCCAACTGAGTAGGTGTCTTCCTGCCCACCTTCACCTGAGGACAGAAACATATCCAGTTTCCAAAACGTGTTTTCTAGTATTTAGATTACCAGATGATGGAAAAAGTCCAAAAACCTAGTAATTCTGATTATTGGGGGTCATCACATACAAGATCAACAACTGATCAGATTTTGTGCATTCTTCAAATCACGAAGAATAAAATGGAAAGTGAAAGAGAGTGTGTCATCAGTTATTTTATGCAAATGGTTTATCCAGTTGATGAGATTTATGATATCACAAATCTCATTTTACATATGCCCTGCATATAACTTCCCTTGATTTTACTAGCTTCTTAAAATTAACAATTTTAATTCCATAGACAGCAATCCCACCTGCTATAAATAGTGTTTTGTTGATAGAAATAAATATCATCTGGCTGATGTTCACTGAGTTTTGACCCATCTTCTGGGTCAAAGAGTAAGCCATGCCAAACCTTGACTCCAGCTCTAACTGTTACAACTTCTATAAATTCTAAACATAGATGAGCCACATATGACACACGCTTATAACAGTGCAGTTATTAGACTACTTAGTTGCCAGTAGCATTTAAGCATTGATAGAATTATGAAGATATGAAGTGCATACAAGTGTATGTGAGGGAGTATCTGAGCACAGGCACAGCAAGATATACTACCACAGTCAATAATTTCGTGGACTGGCTGCAAAGCGTCGTTGCAAGTTACTTGAGTTAGTTGAGGGTCAATGTGGAGCTGTGTAAGCGTATATTAATACCTTGTAATATGATGTGATAAAACCACAGTCCACGAAATTAATGACTGTATCACGTATATGGATACTTAGGGGACACTTAATAATTTGACACTGGCACTGTTAAAGCTTCCTTTTGCACTTTGTTCTGTTGATCTTCCAGCAATTACACATTTATGCTATAATAATGACCACTTAAAATTTTCTGTGGCTATTTTACTCACCATTAACACTTACATTCTATCTTTATTAATGAGTATTAATTATTTGTTTCATGAGCAGAAACATTTACAGAAATTTGTTCTCTGAGCCCCAGCATTTG
Source organism: Cryptotermes secundus (assembly GCF_002891405.2). Classification (NCBI taxonomy): domain Eukaryota; kingdom Metazoa; phylum Arthropoda; class Insecta; order Blattodea; family Kalotermitidae; genus Cryptotermes; species Cryptotermes secundus. Next base: position 122,251 of record NW_019730119.1, on the reverse strand, counting down.
TATGAGTGACTATATGTGGGGTTTTGGATTGGAGATGGGATTTATTGACCACTTACTGGTTGTAAATACAAGTAACTATAATACTGTCTTTAATTTCCACACTTTACATATCATTACAGCACATTCCAAGTCTTCTCAATCTGCTATGTCTCTGTAATGGCTTCTAATAGTAGGGATTTTTCAACTGCACTGACCAAGTTGTGTCTTCACATCTTCACAGACTCCCTTACAACTGAACTAAACTGTAAACTTGATTCACTGATAATCCCTTGGCATGCACCACACAGAAAGCACCGTTTCTAACTCATCTATTGTTGTGCTTGGACTGTTGGGGTTCCCACATGATTGCTACCCATCCAGTCTATTGGCGCATTGGCTGCTGTTTTGTTCATTTCAAGGTCTTTGCCTAGCAGCAAATCTATATGCCACAGTATTTTTAATGAAAGTTGTAGAGAGAAATGAAAGAAATTTTGTGTCCAGTGCACTTTTTTATGTAAGCCTTGTGGAGGGAGTAACTATCTACCTAACCAACTGACTTCATGAACTATACCACATCTTCATATAGGGTGTCTGAATTTAACCAAAATTAGAAAGTTTAAGCAAATTCTAACAGAAGTTCCCAGTTTCAAATATCATGAATATATTCTCAGTAGTTCCTGAGGTGTTACATGAGGATAAATAGAGAGCCAGACATGGAAAAGTAGTACTAGGCACATTTTTTTTACACCTTCTCGTAGATGTGCAAGAAAGGACAAACCCTATATGACTATTGGAAAGGAGTTCATTATTTTTTGCTCAGTTGAGAGTAATTCATCAAAATTTACATTTAAGGGTTGTTTTATATTATGTTGAACATTATGCAGATTTTTAAATCTGTGGTCTTCTGTATTGTGTCATCATGTAGTTCCAAGGTTGGATACTGAAGTTTCGGAGGAATATACTGCCTCTATCTTCAGGGTTGAAGTGTGTCAGTTCATGAAAAGGCACTACAATATGGGCATGTTACAAGGAAGGTTGTCATGGAATCAAAATAGAGGGGGCAAGAAGAGGAACCTAGTCTGAGCCAGCTGCAAAAAAATGGTCAAACCAAGTATATTCCTGAACCTACACACTTCAACCCTGAAGATGCAGGCAGAATGTTTCACTGAAATCTCGGTGTACACCTACAGAACTACATAGGATTACACAACCCTTAAGGCCACAATTTTAATAATCATGCCATGTAAACCTCAAAACTTCATTGCAATGACTGACTGATACACTGTTTTTATAGATTCAAAATTTTAATTTTATTAAATATTGTCTCATAGTGAGTTTCCATTGCAGTACCTTTATAGCAGATCTAATTCTTCTTTCTAATCTGATTATTTACTCCTGCAGTTCTCATTTCTCTGGTATTATTGTGGTATGCCATAAAATATTCAAAAATATTAATTATCAGTTTTTAATCACAGGGTGTTAAAAAATGGACAGGTTTCTTGGAAGGAGTTGTAAATTGGTTGCCAAGCATACGTAGAAATTCAGCAAATTTTCCTGTGGTACCCTGGTTCACATTTGTTGATTTGGTGCACACTAATGTGAATCCATTGGCTGCAGAGGAGCACATGAAGGAATTGATGCAACAGCTGCAGCTTATGGGAGAGGTATGTGTGTTTTTAAGAAGTACTTTCTATTATATCTTAGAATTAAATGTCTGGATGCTGTGAAGAAAAAGTCATGCCCTGCTGGGAGTCTAACCCAGGCCATCCAGTCTGTAGCCCATTGCCATACCAACTGAGGTTCCTGACTCCAATTAAGGACATTAATAGACATAATTTTACAAAACTCAAGGTAAATTGAAAGCTTACGAGTACAAAAGGAATACCTGCCAGGAAATGAGTACAGCAAGGTGAACTAAACCCACCATTATTTAATGTTCTAATGAATGAAACTGTTTTCACAGCACAGCAGCCACGAGCAAACCCTGGACGATATAAAGAACCTCCACATCAAGATAGCCAGGTGGCACAATATCTGCCCCATATAAGAGAGATGATGGGAGGACGACCACGAGCCTGCATGGTTTACGAATTTTAATTATTGACAATCTAAAAAACTTTTAATTAGCATCAAGGAATTTTATACAGTTTTTTAAAAACTTACATTCCCAGGAAACTGCTGTGGTTGTGAAATGTTCTATTCTGTGTACTATGTATTGTAGCATATAGGTGTACGTACTTCACGTGTAAACAAATTATGTGATGGTGGTTTCCTATTTGTAGTGATGTTTGCCCTCTGAAGATGGTCCACAGAGACCGAAACATGTAAGGGTGTTAAGTTTTTATGTAGTAAAAACTTACAGGTCACATTGGACGGAGTGATTTATAATTTGAACTTAAAATCTTGTCTGCTGTGAATATATCAGAATTGATGTGTCACAAACTGGTAATGAAATAACCAGACTGGATATTAGATTGACTGAAAGCACTAGGGTACGCCAGACCAATTAGTTGGGCAACATTGTAAAGACAAATCAGTTTTCCTGAGTTGCTCATCATCAAGTTGTTGTTCACAACATTGTAAAACTTCTTAAAAGCGCTAAAGATGTAACAGTCCAATAGCTGCAGCTAATGGCCGGTATGAGGAGGAAATGTCAGTATGTAATGCCATTCTCTCAGCATTTTGAGATCACTGATATTGTGAAGTAGCCTTCATGACTGACTTTTGTCAGTTTCATATGATAAAAGAAATGGTCCAGAAATTCAAGAAACTTGTCCCCATTTGACAAACCACTGGAATGAGATGTTTCATGCAATCAACATATATCTCTTAAAGTGAATAACAGCACTGGAAGGATTGAATTTCCCAGGGCATTACTGCATCCAATGATAGTGACAGTGACTGCTCCCTTGCCAGATGTCCATTGTCCACTTGTTTACTCCCGCTGACAGCAACAACTTAAGGGGATTGTGAAATGTAGAGATGCCTCTAAATTTCTCTAAATTAAAAATTTTTCTTAAATCATATAATAATAATCAGTCAGAACTATCAGCACTGAATCCCAAGTAGTTCATAGCATAGAAACATTTACCATGTTATTTTTCAGTGAAGTAATATTTGTGCTGTCAGAAGTCTGCCCGGGTATGGCGATAAGATTGAAGAACATTACATGAAGTAGAATTTTTTGTTTCATTTCCTGAAATGATGATAGTTATGGACATTCTATATTTGACTTCTGTGATTTGAACTGGTGGGTATATCTGTTTTCCTTGAAGGCAATGTAGTAAGCTTTTGAGAGCTTGTCTGTGTCATCAGAATCTAACTTACACACTAATGTGCATGTTGAAAATACAGTGTCAGTATACCCTGAAAGCAGAAGTCACACATTAGATGCAGGTCATGAAAAACTTTAGGACAGGAATAACGTTAGCACCATTCAGAATGTGTAATTACTGTGCATATTCATTAAGCACTGTTGGAAATAGTCAATTCTTCAACTCCTCTCAGGCAGTTATCAGTTGGTGTGTACACATTAATTGTTGATTAATTAAATGTAATTAATTTTATTATTAAAAGGATGTAGACATATTATACCTGAAATAGCAAAATGTACTGGCAGGTTGAAAGCTTTTCTCTTGAATGGCAGGGTATGTTCATCATATCAGAGTCCTTGTTACTCAAGCAAGCTGGGTAATGGCTGCATATTTTATTCCTCTCTGTATCATAAACATTTTTTTTTCAAGTATGCTGTTCTCAGTTCTGTGAACTATTTCCTGCACTTAGATCCGTAATGGAGGGCAGGAAATAAGATTTGTGCAGGAAAGTAAACTGGGCAAATGTTCTAATATATGTTATACTTTGAACTGCAGGTGGTGTACATAAAATTTCAGTACCAGGATCTGGTATGTTTGCAACCTTGCTGGCTGTGTAGCAATGTGATCGGTCATTTACTGTCCCTGGATTTTGTGGCTAATGCTAGAGTAACAGGCTGCTACACTGTGGATGACTTCCAAGTAGCTTTCTCTGAATGTGAGGCACTTGATGTTTTGCAAGTGCTGGAAGCCTTGCAGATATGCACTCAGGCAAGTTGTATTTGTAGTTTCCTGCATCCTTCTTTTCACTTTAACACATTGTGTATAAGAGATTAAACCAGAGCCACATTCATAGAATCATAAATGAATCCATGATTAGCTTCTTTTTCTCTCTCTCTCTCTCATACATAGTGTGTATGAGAAAGCATTTTGATTGGTCTCGATTTTCTTGTCTTGAGTCTTCAGTTTAACTTCCAGTCTCTGATTTAGTGTTGTGTTTGTCAGCTGGTTGAGGTAATTTAGTAGCTCATAGCAGTTTGCAATGGTAAGTATTGGAAGATTATAGTGTACAAATACTTTTGGCTTACTATCCATCACAATGAGGGCACTTGAACCCAGTTGTCTTTTTTGAGTTCCAATTGTGTAGAATTCTCGTTGTGATGCAAGTAACATGCATCCGTACTTACAGTCCAATTTGGTGTGAAATGCAGAAACCGATGAATGCTTAATAACACTCATAACAAGTTATAAAACATGGGTCTACATTTGTGGCCCCAAAACTAAGCAGCTCTTGCTAGAACAGAAAATCCTACCTTGCCCTGGCTGAAGAAGGCTCTCTAAGAGCACAAGAAAACCTGAGTAATGCTGATTATTTTTTGTTTTTGCAAGATTGTATGGAATAATGAATGTGATCCAGTTCATACTGTTTGTATATAATATTTACAAGTGTTATGGCATCTCCATTATGTGCAGCATAAATGGCTGGGAAAGAGTGAGTCTAGCAATTGGTCAGTTCACAATTACAGTGCACTTGCCCACTCAGCCCATGTTATCAGGAAACTTTAGCCAAGCACAGTACTGGTACTTCACAAACTAGCTATCCTCATAACATATAGATACAGGACATGCATACGGAACAATAACAGACGTAATGGAAGTTGTAACAACGGGAAAGAAGGGCAGACATTTAAATACATTAGAGAAATACCATATATATAAAATAAGTAAGAAAGGCTTACACATGAATGATACACACATAGAAACACACAATCCCATATTTCAAACGATACACGAAATCTACACAGACTAACGGTACCTCTCTCTCCCCACTACCCATTCCCCCCTACACTCACTAACATAAAACACAGCACACAATNGAAAATTTTAAAAGGTTTTAAAAACATCATAACTAAAGATTTTTAGAGTGCTACTACAAGAATATCGGGTTTGACGTGTGCAACATAATCTACATACCAGACACATATCAACGATGTAGATGTTGATAATACGAAGAATGTGACATTGTGTTTTTAAATGTTAAGTTTTAGACTGGGTTCAGTGTGGCAGCAACGTTAAGAGTATACACCTGATGATGGCCGATAGAGGCCGAAACATGTAGTGTAGAAAGAACAAGATCAAAGACATATAAATATATATTGTTTGCACTTAGGACGGAGTTTGTATCATTTATCGTGTAGAGTGCAACAGGATGCTTAAATATAATAATATAGATCGCTGTTAACTTTCTAACGTTCTGTAACTTAAAAAGAATTTACGATGAAGAAACACTCATACGCACAGCAATGGAGCAGCTGTTGGTGATAGTTACAATTCAGCTTGAGAGGTGCTTCTCGCACTAATAAAATTGATGGAACAAGTGTGTATGTTGTGAAGGAGCCTACTTTGAAGGTGATGATTGTTACTTCACCGTCTGTGTAACTCCATCCATATACTTAATTCACACTTTGAGGCTTTTGGTCTCTTATTATTCATTTAACACTACATATTTTGGCCTAAATGGCTATCATTAGGCATATAAGAGTGTAGTTGAAAACTGCTGCTCTGTTGTTACGCTGCTGTATTTGGCATTTTACAAGTAATGTAAAATGTTCATAAAATCATTTGTAGGTTATTTTCTATAGTGGTTACTTCTTCTTGCACATATGCCATGGGTCTGGTGTGATGGTTTCTTTCCATTCAATTCAATTTATTTCAAATTCAAAAATAGATCCAGATACAGGCTGGGAAACAACCATTGGATATAGAATGAGTCACAGATCAAAAAACAAACAGTCCATTCCCACAGGAACCAGTCAAGGCATTCATAATATAAAACAAAAAAGAACATATCAACCATTGTGCTGCGTGTAGCAGCAGGAGTGAGGTAAAAGAGCCATGCTGATGAATGCACAACAAATGAGAGTTTTGGAATAATGTGGCTGAAAGCAGGAATTTGGAAACTAAGAGGGATTAGGAGGGGATCCGCTAGAGGAAGGTGTGATTGGCAGAGGAGGACGCTAAGCACATGCTGTTGAAATGCTGTGAAACAACGAAAAAGTGGACAGAAGAATCTGTATGCAGTAAATGGTTGCATATAAATGAGGACATAGCATACAGGAAAATAATTAGCAGCAAACATGTTACTAAGTTGAAGACCACTGGGAAGTATTTATTTACAATTAAATATAAGTTGGAGACCAAAGTTGAGGTGGGGGGGACAACCCTCCCCTTCCCCCCAAGGTTAGCTAGAAGTGAAAATGTAAAACATGAGAATGGACTGAGAATTGAAAAAGTAATGGTGTCATAGTGGTAGCATCAGTAGTGACAGTAATACTAATTGTGCTTATTTAAGAATTGTAAGCAGTTCATATGTATTGAACCTGTGTACCACAAAAACCTAGTGTTATGTGGACACATTTCTATGGTTGTAATGAAACTCAACTCAATAAACTAAAACAGACTCAATTTTCATATGGCTCATCATTTGACAACATTTAAATGAAAGCAGAGAAATACTTTATTTGTGGTTTTCACAGTATATAACATGGAGAACTGATTATCAGTGTACTGGATTTGAGGTTTTTACAGCAGTGAAAATTTGGATTGCCATCTTCTGGATTTTGACACCATGCAGTCTTGTGGTTCAGTACAGCCACTTTGGAGGAACTTGCTTCCTCCAGCCTCTACCCTGAGTGCAGCAGCTTTTTCTCTGAAATATCTATAATCAGCCACAAGACTGTAGTGCCACTACCCAGTAAACAAAATCCTGATTTGTGCTTTTAATGTTTCATAGTTTCGTTGTTTATAATACATCATTATTATAAGTGGGGCTTTGGATTTTCTTCTAGTACAGTGTGACAATGATGGTGAGCTAGAATTTGAGTTTCCATGTTACAACTTTGTGGAAACACTGGATGGACTCTGGGATGCCTCAGATCCTCGTTACCATGATCCAGATAGCTGCTATGGTGGAGTGAAGCTCAAGTCACCACGAGACACTTTTCATCTTATACATAGCATTTTTCCACGAATACAGGTTGGGCACATCACACATTTACTTTTCAGTATTAAACTGTTTCCCAGTTGGTTCAGTTGAATGAAGTATACCAGAATCTTCATTAATATCCCAACCCAATCTACTGATTGCCTGTGTCACCTGTTACTTTAACACTCCAGGCTTGTAGACCATACATACCAAAGGACCTGGCCCCCAAACCCATAAATTGGTTGTATGTATCGCATGCAAGTTAATTGTTAATACTTCTTTCATCTGCTGAGAAGTAGGTAAACTACTGTGTTTGATGTTGAGCACATTTTCTTCACATGCCATCTGGGTTTTCTTATGTAAAATGTAATAGAAATATTTTGTATCTTAGTTCTTCTAGAAAGTATCATTAAAGGGTGAGTTTCTACCAATATCACTGGTGTCTGAAACAATGCACATGAGTTCTGAGTTCTCGATAGGAGACAGCCAACAAAAGTTCGACTCATGAAGATATAAAATGTGAATAGAAGACTTCATTCATGTGTAATATTTGGAGTGATTTGAAGCGCTAGTGCCTGTGTTTTAATTGCATTACCAGGAGAGGAACAGTGTGTGTGTAACAGTGAATTCTAAAGTGTATATCACCAGTAGCACTGCAGTAAATATGATTAAGAGAGATTGTAACTAGAGTGCCAATAAATCCAATCATCCTAACTAGAACCCATTATTTTTGTAGCACGTACCACACTACATGTGACAATATGAAATAATATTTTCATATATTTGGCTCCAATCCCCTAACCATAGAAGATTTGCACTTTACTTTGATGTAATAGTTGTGAACATCCTTCATAAAATCATGGCTTATGCTGCTTCAATTCATGATAACCTACACTCTCATTGGCTTAAATTTAGACATTCTCTGTAATAGTTCGCAAGCTCTGTTAATATTCACATTGTGTTCAAAATTTTCCAAGGCTATTCTAATACCCCTTACATCATTTAGCTTCCTGCACTGAGTTTTTAATAATCAATTTTTTGTTGCTTGTTTACTTATTGCCATTCTTTCCCGAAATACTTCTACTGCCAGATACTGTGCTCCTCTGAAAGATCAGGCATTGACTACAGCTGACTTATAAGTATTGAAATATGATTGGCCTGATCATGTGTTTCTCCATCAGATGTCCAAGTAAATTTAAGAATGTTATGATGGGGGAACATTGTGCTCTTGACAAATTAGATTTTTGGATGTGTCAAAGTCTTGTACTTTAAGCCCACTTTCATTATAATTTTATGTAAAGTCACTTTTCTAATTGTTGTTTTCAAAATAACTTCTGTACCTATTTTGGCATTGAGATCTCAAAACAAAATGTTCATATGGTATTTAGGGAATTTATCAAATTCATAGCATCTCTTCTCAATATCATTAGTTTTATCCTGTGCTGAGGTATGAACATTACAGTGATATCATACTAGCAACCTCTTCTTATTCATGTGCAACATCCTGTCACTGACAAACTCTATCATCTTAACTGCTGATACGATTTTCTTTATGTACAAAAAATCTTATTCCTGGTTCCAGAAAAATGTATAATTGCATGCTGGTGCAGTGCCACCCCTGTCCTGCGTGACCTCCTGTACTGCCCTAAATTGCACTTACATTTTGCTATTTCTGTTGCAACTCTTTGCTCTACACTGACTTCTTATGTTCCTTGTACCAAATCTCTTGTCTGTTTTCTTTAGCTTAGGTTATTTATCCTAAGAATTCATCCAAGTCTGAGGCCCTGTGTAACATGTCATAAGAAAATTACGTTTTTATGGTAAGTAGTTAGCCACACACCCAATCCCCCAAGGTGGAGTGACCCCTCTTGTTGGCTGTCCACTACTGCTTATTCAGTATATTAACAGCTCTCCTTCACATCTGGAGGCCGCCTCCTCCATCACTAACCCCTCTTCATCCCCATTCGTGCTACATGCCATGCCCACCTCATCCAACTTGACTTGATCATTCTAATTATACTTGGAGAAGAGTACAAGTTATGAAATGTATGACATGTAGATCTCACTTACTAGTAAACACTGTAGCTAAGACTGTCCCTTATTTCCAGTCTGTCATTACTAACCATTAAATGTTTACAGGTCCAACTTCGCCGAGTTGTACAAAGTATTGGAGACCCAGATAGTGATCTGTACCAGTGGTTTGAGGGATCTAAGTTATGCTCAGGTCCTATTGAAGGTCTGATTACACTAGAGGATGATAGAGAAGCCATTGAAATTAAAGTCAGAGGACCACCCACATCAGAATTAGCTTGTTTTTACTTTGTAGAAGAACTCCTTGGCCTTATAGATCAGGTAGAACTCAAAATCATTAAACTAATTTTGTTAGAAGTTACTGGTATTTGGTTATTCTTCTGCTGCATGGGACAACAAATTGTCATACTTTCAGCAGTTCATCAAGTGAAAATATTTCATTATTGACAATCAACATTTTCAGGTTTTGCTTGAAATGAGCCCAGGTTTACCAATCGAGAAGCATATTTTGAGTGCAGAGCAGCTGCGTCTTCACAGTGATTTGGTACATTGTTGGCCACCTGATCAACTTATGGAATGCATTTTGCAGCCATCCTGCCTCAATGCAAAGTTGTTCAACCCTCTTACAGGAAATTATGAATCTGTGCTGGATCTAGTTGGATTCGGAGCATCTGAGGTAAGCGTGATTAAGGATATGCTAGCCTGTGATTGGTATACTGTTAACAAGTGCCATAAATGTATCTTGTTGTTATATTCCCACGGACATAATAGTACGAGTATATTCAAAACTTGTATACATATAGTAAACTTCTTGGAGGCCCGTGGTATAGAAGTAGTATTATTTGATTAACTGTTTGGCTGGTGCCTCATTTTACAATGTATTTTGTCCGCTCTGTTGGGAAGGTTGCCAAGATTGAGTAAGCGATTACTTCTTCTCTTTCATCTCATCCACTTTGCCATGAAACTAGCCCCTTAGTGCCATGGCATCCTCATACCTCTGACAGGTCACTCAACACTATTATTTCTTTAACTGCTACACTCTTTCAATAACAACCTCTATTTATTTAGTACTGTTCTTACTCGCGCTGCTTCACTCAGTGGTCCTGTTGTGGCCTATATCTGTAACACTTTTATCCATACTCCATTAACTCTTCTACTATGAAGGCTGAGGTAGCATGTTCCCCCCAAAATCTCAGTAAACTTCTAGCAGATTAAATGGCGCCACATTCCAGAAGGCAATATTCTTCATAGTCACCACTTTAAGAACGTCAGCTCTCATAAATTCAAAGTTGCTGTGATTTTAATGCAGGTGGTCAAGCTGGTAATCAGTGGGGATGAACTACCAGTGACAACCCTATCAACAGTATGTCGGCAACAGCTGTGCAGACTCTTGGATCCTCCTGATTCACTGGGGAAAGACTGGTGTTTGCTTGCTGTACAGTTAGGCCTAGCAGAGAAAGTTGCATTGCTGGATGTGGCTGGCAGCTCTAGAAGTAGAACTGCTATGCTTCTAGATGAATGGGCTAAAGTTAAGGCTTCGGGAATTGGTAAGTTGATGCACTGACACACACAACATGAATTGGAGCATACATAAAGTTGGAATGTGTGTGTACATGCGTGCGTGAGAGAGAGAGATCAGGTGCAAAAGCTACAGTTACTGATTTTAGGCTTTCATGCTGGTTAATTGTGTTGATTCTGTTCTTGGGTTGTTACACTGTGTATGTGATTGATGTTGCCAACATTTCAGAGGTGCATGCTTCCTCCATCTTCAGGGTTAAAGTGTGTGGGGATTATTGCTCAGTCTGTTCCAATAGGGACAGTGGACCAGGAAAGTTGTGCATATACCCCTTTTACTGTCTTTGGAGTGCATAAAAATCCCATCCACAGTTAATGTTTTTAGGGGTCACCTAACCAGGCATGCATCAAACATGGCATTACTTAAATTACAGATTTATGAATAATAATTCTGACACCTGGCCACATGATCTACATGGGATGAACATCTCTTTCTGCCACATAAACCTCAACCATTGTGACATCCAGTTTATGATGGAGTGTGAAGGAGGAGATCATTTGCAACTCCTGGACATAGATATTTACAGAAGTGGCAAGGAATATTTGGACACAGTCTATAGGAATCCATCACATATGGATCAATACCACATTGCACCCTCAGATCACCATCCAGTCCAGAAACTTGAGTGTCCTCTCAACCATCATACACAGGGCATACAACAACTTGGATGAAGCCAACTTGCACACCGAACTGGCTCACCTCAAAAATACGTGCGGAAAGAATACTTATTCCCCCAGCCAGATTCACAGAGCTCTTTGGCCCAGGAGAAGATAGAGGGAAACAGTCAACAAGCAGAAACATATCAGCTCAGCACTTCTTCTGTATGTTCACCAAACATGAAAACCCAGAAGCTGGTGAGGAACAATGCGAGGGAGTAGAGGGGAGCCGGCTGGAGAGCCCCCTTGAAGCAGAAGGTGGCCTGATAAAACCAAGCCCGAAGGAGCACGCTTCCGATGGAATCTATGTGGTTAGGGCCATGGTCCATAGTAGACTGGTGGTAACCTTCAGAAGTCAGGCCAGGCAAAACTTAAGCAATGGAGAAATCTGAGAGTTATAAGAACACATCACTAGTACAAAGAAGTTTTTGCGATGGAGAGCAGCAACTGTGAACGGACTGACAGAGTGTACCACCTTATCGATACTGGAGAGGTCTGACTGATTTGACAATCCACAAGGAGACTTCACTTAGTGAAGCAGGCGGAAGTGGACAGAATGCTCGAGGACAAGCAATGACATGGGGTTATCAAATAGTCAAACAGCCTCTGGTCATCACCTGTCATTCCCATCCAGAAGAAAAACAGGGACCTCCATTTTTGCTTTGATTACAGGAAGATGAATGTTACAAGCAAAGACGGTTCCCATTTGCATGAGATTAATGACACACTGGACTCGCTCACTTGAGCCAAATGATTCTCCACCCTGGATCTGAAGAGTGCTTATTGGCAGGTGGAACTGCACCTGAAGATAACGAGAAGATGGCATTCTCAACAGGTCAAGGGCTATGGAAATTCACGGTTATGACTTTCGGCCTCTAAAATGTTCCAGTGACATCTGAATGGCTAATGGAAAAAGTCTCAAGGGGCCCCACTTACCAGTCATGTCTTGTGTATCTTGACGTAGTGATCAAGATTGAACACAAGTTCCACGAATACGACTCTATTATCATTACTAATTTCGTGAAAACTCTCCTTCCCAATCGTTGGTTTGAAAATACCTTCCCTACCTACTTTGGCATTGAAATCTCCTAGCAAAATTTTCATATGGTACTTCGGGAAGTTATCAAATACATGATTTAGTTCTTCATAGAACCTGTCCTTTATATTATCAATTTTATCTTCTGTTGGGGCATAAACATTCAGACGATGATATACACCAGCGAACTCTTAATATTATGTATGACATCCTATTACTAATGAACTCTACCCTATAAATTTCTGATATGATTCTCTTATGTGCAAAAAAAAAAGAAACCTGTACTTAACTCATGATTTTCATTCCCCTTTCCATAGAAAAATGTATATTTGCCTGCTGATTCAGTGCCACCTCCAACCCATCTGACATCCTGTACTCCAATTAAATTTAATTTCTTCCGCCATTGCCGGGAGCGAACCTGCTCTATACATACTTCTAACATTCCAAGAACCAAATCTCATATTCATTTTCTTTCGCTTATGTCATTTATCCGAGTAATCCACCCAGGTCTGAGGCTTCTTGCAAATTTTTGTAACAAGCTAATGTTTTACGGTGAGGACTCATTAGCCCCACACCCAACCCCCAAGCTGGAGGACCAGCTTGATTGCTTATTAAATACATTTGCAGCTACCATCTAGTAAAACCATACTAGTAAAGATTTATTTTAAACTTCTGTTAATGCATAAGACAGTCATGAATAACAAATCCAGATAATTTGTAAAAACTGTTAATTGGAACAGAGGTGTCGTTGAATTTCTAAAAGAGGAATATTTGTCACTTGCTCCATAAGGTCAGAAAATACTACTGAGACAGACTGAAAGTATGTTGAAAACAGATATAAATATATCAGTAGAGTGCTTAATAACAAAGCCAGGGATGTCATCAACTCCATCCCATGCTTACTAGTAATAACAAGAGCAGCAATTTTATTAACATAAATCAAATAATTACTGAGAAGTGAGAGAAATATAATGTACATACTTATAAAATGAATACAATTTTATGACTTGAAGAACCACGGATAGTATAAAGTATTACAACGATTTTCAAGCTTTAGTGTGTAACAACAAAACAATAATAACAGCTGGTTCTTATTTATTTGCATGCTTACATAACATCCCATAAACTAAACATAAAATAAACACGAGCAAATAGAATAGGCACCGGTAAATGATAATAATTCACATCTTATTTATTTAAGTGCAAACTTAGCAGCCCAAAGGCAGCAGCAACAATTTGTGTTGGGTAGTAATAAAGTAGTAGTCATGGTAGCCAAGCAGTCTAAGGCATGTACTGTCTTCACTCGCTTGGAAACCGGGATCGTGGGTTCGAATCCCACTCAGGGCATGGATGTTTAGTTTGTGTGTGTGCGTTTTTCTGTGTTTGTGTACAGGTAGAGGCCTTGCGACGAGCTGATCACCCGCCCAAGGAGTCCTACCGAATGTGTAAGATCTAGAAAAACCAAAGTGAATGGAGAAGTTCATGGAGGTAGGCCTAGGCCCACTGGGGCTGTAGTGCCAAATTTCATTAGGTAAAAAATTGTTAAGAAAACTCTCAGTTATGTGTATATGCCATAATAAATATGCTAAATGCGGAATATACCCTTTGACCATTATAAAATTCAGAAAATTATAGACTAATAGAAGGTAATCATGGAATCTGATATTTGTAACCCAAACTGAATCAATAAATAAGATATATAAAGTATGGAATACACCGTTTACACAACAACAATCAATATTCAAAACAAAGAAGACACTATAGCATCAACATTTGCTTTTATTATGTTTATTAGAGATGCAACATATTTTGACCCTTTCACTGGTCATCATCAGGCATACAATGCACCAGTCTGAGCTGTTGAGTTGCAATCAATTGTCATTTTATTCATCGAATAAGGATCCTTATTGTGTCTTGAAATTAAATTCAAATGTAAATAGTAAAAACAATAAAAGCTAATGTTGATCCTATAGTGTCTTCTTTGTTTTGAATACTGATTGTTGTTGTGTAGACGGTGTATTCCATGCTTCATATGACACACAACAGGATGCACAATATTAAGATTGAATCAATATGTTAGACTTCTGCTCTAATACATATTTATTTAGAATAAATATTCACCATACATTGTGTACCAATCCAGTGTGCCTTTTGCAGATGTTTACAATAGTAATAATTCTTTGCAGGAATGCTTATCCAGAAGTTGAAAGATTTAGGTCGTGATGATGTAGCAGAAATTCTCTTAAGAAGTGCACCTCTTTATCGCATTGTTCCAACACCAGTACAACAAGATCCACCTACTAATGTTTCATGTAAATCATGTTCCACTCTTTCATGATGATCATGACTATTACATCCAAGACTCAGTAACTTTATGAACAGTTGCCCATCTATGACTGGCTACAGCATCAGTAAATGTGACACAACGGATGTGGTGAAACTACTGCACAAAATCCCTCCTGCTACATACATAGTTATTTCATTTTGTATATTGAATGGAATTTGCTTTTGAAGACGCCATTTTGTATTAAGCTAGAATTACATTTTTATGAAAATTGTTGTAAAGGGCTATTATTTTTCTTTGTGCTTTAGCAACAATGAAAAGAATACAATGAGAATAAATGCTAGATAATTTTGATGTCCTATCCTGTGGCCGCGTCTTTCAAATGTAGGAGAGGGATTGACTTTTAACAGGTACTTAGAATGGCACTATCTTGTCATTAGAGCAGGGTTGGGCAAACTTCATAGTATTATATCATATTAACAACCCTTATTTTATTAGTGGAATGGAGCAAAGCAAAATTCCACCTAATGGGCTGTTGTTTGCCCACCCTTCCATTACAGATACTTAATCCTATGTTAAAATAGTGGTTAATGTCAAAAGGACTGGAACTTTGAAAGTTCAGTGCATCAAGTCATTCCTAGGGGCACAGATATTTGTAGAACACTGAATCATTAGTATCGCATTTATCCAGTCCTTACATTGTTTCTGTCTAACTGAATCAGAAGTTGCTTACTGCATATAGAAGGACATCAGATTTCTCAGTCTACAAAATTAGTGTAGTAAGTAATTAAAAGAACAATACTGTAATTTTATGGAGAAGGGAGTAATACACTGAAGAAGACTCATTTAGAGATGTGGTCTGTATGTAGAGGTGTCAGTTCTCTTCCTTACTTATAAATGTTTTTTTCATACTGAATAGTTTATTCACCATAATGCTTTATACTCGTACATGTAATCGCTTATATGTTGCTAATGTGCCACAATATTTTCATGTGATGAGAGAAAAAATAAGCCTTTATTGTAATATGTAACAGTGTACAATTTGTATTTTCCATCTGATTGTTTTTCGTGCATACCGAAGTCTACCCTTCAGTATTCAGTATTCAGTATTGAGGGGGTGGGTTTCCCCATGCACTTAGACCAGTTATTGGTCCATTGTGCGTCCCCCTTTAATTTCTACTGTCTCCATACCCTACCGGTGCTGGTGATCGCTATCAGCCCCTTTCTGCCAGCAAGGTTCCGATCCTCTACTGGCAGTGGTATCTAATAATTAGTCCCTTTCTGTCAGAGAGGTCGCCCCTCCTCTGGCAGTGGTACCTAATACTTCCCCATCTACCGGAGGCATTGGAAACTACTTTGGGCAGGAAACTTTTTGTCCAAATTTAGCTCAGAGGTCTCCTAGAGACATGAGGTTCTTTTACGTGCCGTAAATCTACGACACGGGACCCACGGCTTAAAGTCCCTCCCGGAGGACTTGTTCCCTGAATTTTTCCACCCCTAAAATTCCACGACCTCTGCTGGGTTTGAACCCGCGTACCTTGAGTCATGAGGTGGGAACGTTACCCCTAGACCACGGAGGCCGCTGAAGTCTACCCTTACTGCACAATATTGTTTTATCTTACTAGGCATATGCAAGAGTGACTTTTCAGTTTGAGGCAATTTCAAAAAATTCCCACAAGATGACAATAATAATTTTTTTGGGAGACCATAGTTTATAAACTCAGTTGCTTTTTCACAGTGCATTAAAATGTACCACTGAATTTACTGAAACGGAAGATGGTTCTAAATGTAAGACAGTCTTGCACTAGGAAACAAGTCTGCATAAAAGAAGCAATTTTATGGATTCATTTCATGCTCTTAATTAAATAAACATGTGACTGAAAATAAATATTGGATTATATGTTATGACATTTATTAGGATTTTCCCTTTATTTAACTTTATTTAACTTCATCAGTATCACTCTCTATATTATTCTTATCATCTGTCTCAGCACTGTCTTCACAGTTCCCATCTTGTGCCTCACATTCACTGCTTGTTCCAATGTTCACTGCCAACATTCTTTAATTCTTCATTATATGTCCTTCCGTCCATATCATTTCTTCTGTTGCCGTGGCTTTGATCTATTGGCATAGCAATACTACTCTGGCCTTCTTTATGGTCCCAGTTGGTGTCAGAACATGGTCTCAGCCAAGAGGCTTTCAGAATACAATAATATCAAATGATCAAGTCTTTTTCATTAGAATGTTAAGTTATGAGATCATTCTTCCAGGTATGAACACAGTGCCATTGCATGAGTCACAGAGCTGACATCCAGAGTTAATTACATCAAATTCATCTAGCACAACCATCCATTGTGTTGTCAGCTATACTGTTTGCCTCCAATTCAAAGCAACTTATAACCAGTCCCTCCTCACTTCATTCAGTTGTCAGTCCCATAGTTTCCCACTTGATTATCAGCCATACTGGCAGCTACATCAAGTCAGTATCACACATAATGGTAGTTCAGTGTTTGTGTAACACCCACTGAAAATTCAAGGGGAAGTCTAATCATTTTTATCATGTTACCTTTTGTACTATTAACTTCCTCATCTTTCTCCTGTGTTCTGTTCAAGTCCTATATGTTATCAAATGATACACTGAGTCCAAAGTTTAACACCATCTCCCATGAATAAACACAAACAGTCCATACATGATACATAGCATACAACACTTCATATACGAATGTCAGAATATTATCAATACTCATAGAATAGACATGATACTCTGAGACCTCACTCCTTCCTGACCTAGTAGATAACTTATGATTATGCAACATGTTAATGCTTGACATTTTTTTGCTATAGTAACCTGAAATTATGTGATTTCAGAGGTCCACCTCACCATTACATTACATGTTTATATACACAGGTATATTTAGAATTCAAATTTATGATAGTCCATAGTTTTGCAATTCTTATAAGGTGAGAGATAAAAATAGCCTTCCACTTGATGAAACCGATCCATTTACACACTGTACACTCCCATGAAATGTAAAAGTAGCTATGACAAAATTACTGAAGCTCAAGAAACTGTTTCGCTCCATTTTATCATGCAAATTTTAGGCTTACATATGCCTATTATGATCTTTTTCGTGCCTCATTATAAACTTTCCCAAAATCATGGTGTATTCAGAAGAGTTATTATAATTTGTATGAGAATCTGTGCTTGAGGTGCTGATGTACCTGATATGAGAAAATTATTAAAATCTAACTAACTTCATGAAGCTGAGCCCTTCTTGAGAAGTTGCCAGTCGCACAGCTACTCAAAAACATCCAAACACTTTATGGAACCCAAAGGTTCATTTCCATGTTCACAAGAGCCCTCCACTGATCCCTATCCTGAGCCAGATCAATCCAGTACATAACACCCCATCCTATCTCTCTAAGATAAATTTTAATATTATCCACTCACCTACGTCTTAGTCTCCCTAGTGGTCTCTTTCCTTCTGGCTTTCCCACCAATATCCTATATGCATTCCCTTTCTCCCCTGTCCATGCTACATGCCCTGCCCATCTCATCCTCCTTGACTTGATCATTCTAATTATTTTTGGCAAAGAGTACAGTTATGAAGCTCCTCATTATGCAGTTTTCTTTAACCACTTTTCGCTTCACCCTTCTTTGGTCCAAATATTCTCATCAGAGACCAAGTTTCACACCCCTATAGACCCACAGAAAAAACTATAGACTTGTATATTTTAATTTTCACATTTTTAGACAACAGACGTGAAGACAAAAGGTTCTGGACTGAATGGTAGCAGGCATTACCTGAGTTCATTCTCTTCTTAATTTTCTCCTGAATCGAATTTTGATCTGTTACTGTTGTTCCCAAATATTTGAACTGTGACACATTTTCATAGGATCTGTTAGCTGTCTTTATGTCATGATTTTTTCCTGCATTCTGGTGACAAGACAGCAACATATACTTAGTTTTCTCTGCATTTATTTCTAGACATCCTATTTACAAGCTTCAATTAAAGTTTCTGTGTTTTTCTTTATCATATCTATGTTATCTCCCAGTAGATTCACATCTTTGGCATAGGCCAACAGCTGATGTATCCCATTTAATTTCCATCCTACTTGGTTTTCCTGGACCTTCCTAATGGCTCATTAGCTAATGTAAAAATCATCCATTGTCTGTTATGAACTATGTTTGAAGTGTTAATTTATTGTACAGTTTGAATTACAATGTAAGGCTTGCTTTATAACTTTGTGTTTATTAATAAGGGCTTTTGTAATGTAGTGCCTTCTTTCTTCATTTATTTACTTATTAATCACTTGAAATAGGGTGATGGTTGTCAGCAACCACAGATACATAAGACGTGATATATGCTGTACTTAAGTGATAAAATCTGTAAAATATGAATGTACAGAACAAGTTTAACTTTCTACTCTTGTATCAGAATTATATAATTTTTTAATAGACTGGCTATCTATCTTCAATCCATCCACAGGGGGATGAACTACTTCATGTTTCTGTATTTTGCACACACTTTATATATTAAGCAATTAATTTTTATTCATATTTTAACATTCCACCATTGAATTTAAATATATTAAAAATATGGAATACACGACCTGAAAAGTTTATGCATTGTTTTATTATTCCAGTCCACTTCATTGAAAGACCTGACATATATTCCTTTCATTGCAAGCACAATAGATCACTGTAGGTCTCAGTGCAAGGGCCAAGAAAGCCCACCCCTTATACATTCATTCATTCATTCAGTCATTCAACCTTTGAGAATAAATTTAAAACTTAAGTGTGTTGCTGAAAATGATGTTTCGTGTTTCCGATGTGGTTACTGAGGGCTGTGCAGGTATGATTTCTTGGTTCGTTTGGTTGGTTCCCCTTAGAAGAAATATGTTGTATGTTGAATCTGACTAAACCCAATATACATCCATTTTTATTTAGCCTTGAAGACACCTCAAGTTATTCATTTTTAAGTTCCAAGTATTTTGCCTTCCAGTATCATGAAAGAATTTATGTGCAGAGTGATTATTTTCAGGCTGAGTCAGCAACGGTGATAAAGAGTAATATCATACACTAGTCATATGTGTGGATTCTTGTGCTGCAGTAGTGCAGGTTTGTGTGGGGCCATGGATAAGATCAGGCATTTTATAAGAATCAGCACATCCAGCATTACAACGCACGCAGCCAAAAAAGGACACATCACAAGACACAGTATACACAAAATATAGGAAGAACGACTCCCATAGTGGAAGAATGATATAATACGCGAGTTTGAAATAAGACGTATAAGATGATAAATCTTAACAAATTTTAATATATATAAATTTTATTATAGTATATGAATATACATTTTAAATCATTTTATAAACAACACATGATGGCGAGCAGTGCAATAGTTTAACGTAAATAACACACCTGAGGATGGCACAGTGATGCCAAAACATGTAGTGAAGTGACATGTGAGATTGTGTGCAGTAGAAGACGGTCAATATATACATATCATGGACAAGAATCTTAAAATTTAATTCTTCCCAGAAAGATCAGAGGAAACAGAGAGTAAAGTTTCCTGGAATTTGAGTTCCAAGAAGGAAAACTGTCTGAACCATGTAAATAAAGTAAGAATGAGTGGTATGTTAACAGATGGAAAAAAAAAAAATCAGATGAAATCAGAATATTTGAGCATTCGTGGAGTGAATCTCTTATGCACGTTGAACAGGAAGTATAAAAATGGGCTGTAAAAACAACTGTGAAGTTACTGAAGCTACAGAATTACAGCGCTTCAAATCCACTGCTGTGCACTCTTTGTAGCTACATGATCCAGTAGCCAGATGTGATGTCTGTAACTGTGATCTTCTATCAGTTTGCAATGGTGAACTTGGTCCTGATGTGACATTCTTTTCAGACAAGCCTTGGTTTTACCGGAATGAGAAAACTGGCCTTTTGTACACAAATATCACTCCATGCACCCTGAGCATACAAAGGACAGCTGGCCCTGAGTTTTAAGCAGAAAGAACAATTTCTAATACATATGTTATGCAGATACTGCTGCTCATTTTTAGGCAGGAAGGGATGAAGTGACAGGAGGTTGGAGAAAACTTCATAATGAGGTGCTTCATGATTTGTGCTCTTTGCAAAGTATAATTACAATAATCAAGTAAAGGAGGATGAGATGGGCAGGACATGTATCATGCATGAGGGAGAAGAGGAATGCATATAAAATTTTGGTGGAAAGAGACCACTGGGAAGACCAAGACATAGGTGGGAGGACAGATCTTAGACAAACAGGATGGGGTAGTATGGACTGGACTGATTTGGCTTCAAATCCATAAAATGATTGGAAATTCTTGAGTAGCTGAGGAACTGGCAGTTTCTCAAGGGCTCAGCTCCATGGAGTTGGTTAGTTATACAAGGCATATCCACAAAATAAGTTCTGTTTGCAAATACTACCGCTGCAGCAGTGCAGTCACTATGGGGCGCATGCATGCAGTTTGTTTTTCCTTTTGGAAGACATGGACACTACTTGCAGGCAACTGAACCATGTTGACGTATCATCCTGTGTGTTCACAATGTTCAAGAAAATCGAGAAGCCCACTGCATGTGAAATGCGGTCTGTAACCCGTTTCTTGAACGCAAGAAACGTGAAACCGGCTGAAATTCATCGTCAACTTTGTGTATGGAGAACATACCATGAGTGATTCAATGGTAAGGAACACAATTGGCTGTCAGTAGGATACAGGTTATCATGCTAACCAAATATTTATGGCTATCACAAGTTTTCCATGAATAATGTAAGATGTAACTGCAAACACAATATTGAATCCACTGATGAATGATTCACAAAGGTCTGGCACCTTTTAAGGTACAGTAACAAAGAAATAACAGAAACTAATCCTAGGATTTACGAATTATATATGATTTTCTAAATACTGTGAAGCCACCATTTCAGGTCTGTTTGGAGTTATGGACTTGTACACTAACCTGAGAATACTTTAATGGATATAATTAAACATTAAGACTATTTACTTGGGATTAGTGAAATTGAACATCAAATATGCACTGAGGTCCTGGTGGGTTTGGGGAAGAAGAGGATGAGACAGAGGAAGAAAGAGAAACACAAGGAATACATCAATTTTTACAAAGATGAG
Source organism: Cryptotermes secundus (assembly GCF_002891405.2). Lineage (NCBI taxonomy): Eukaryota > Metazoa > Arthropoda > Insecta > Blattodea > Kalotermitidae > Cryptotermes > Cryptotermes secundus. The sequence continues at coordinate 100,237 of NW_019730119.1, read as the reverse complement.
AAGAACTGAACTTGGAGTAGATGTTTCAGCTGGAATTTCTCAATACTTGCCAGGCTATTCTTCAATAAAAAATAAGAAAATTAAATAATTTTTTAACATAATCCACGTGTTTCTTGGAATAAGAATACATCAATAACACAGAGAAAAATTTCACCCCTTATGCCACACCACCAACTGCCAAAACTTGCACATACCTGAAACACAAACATATTCAGAGGCATCTTGGCCGCTGAGGTAAACACAAATTGTAGTATGCTGCCTTACTCCAAAAACTGACACCTTTCCAGCCACACCATCCCTTCCCTTGCATCACTTGCAAATCTTCACTTCCAGTGTAGTGAGGATCCAAGATCAAGAACTTTAGCTCACCAGTATTCTTATTGAAGTCCACGCCCAGAATAGTGTGGGCCAAAACACCACCCCCTGCAAACAAATTTCACATTATTATAGAGAAGTTTGTTGGGATATGGGAGTGAGATGCAAGTAAACAACGAAGGGACATGGAAGTGAGATCTGAAGATCTCACAATAGTGAGTTTCATATTGTTGGCATCTACCAGAATAAACAGCGCATAATCCAGTAAACCACAACATAAGTCATCTAATTATATTTAGGAAAATGCTGTGTTTATTATGAAAATGAAGCAGAACACATAAATATATTCTGTGGACAAAACGCCAAGTTACTGTCACATATAGGGTGGTATGCGTGATGAAATGACGGGTTCTAGTTCAGATGATCAGATTTATTAACAACCTACAGGTTGTAACAGAGTCAAGAAGGATTACATGGAGAGGGCATGTAGCATGCATAGGAGAGAACTGCATATGCAATTCTTGTAGCAAGCCTGAGGGGAAGAAAAATGCTTGCAATTTCCAAGTATAGCTAGGAGGAAAGTATTGAAATGGATCTGAAAGACAGTACAGGAATGTGGATTCTGCAAACATGGCAATGAACCTTTGGGTTCCATAAAGGTTGTCAATTTCTTAACTAGCTAAATGACTATTAGCTTGTGATGGGTTCTACTTAGTGAAGTTAGCAATCATAAGCCCAAACAATCTTCTAAGATAAAATCTCACCCCAAGTGCCTGCATTCTTAAATATGAATTCAAAATCTCAAGATATGAGTGAATCACATAGTGTACTATCTAAACCAGAAACAGATGGACCTATGGCTGTTGTTTTATATGTTAAGACTGCTGTGCTCAAGTGCAGGGAAAAATAAAAATGATTGCACCATAATACAATGGGATGGGTTGTCTGCAGTGTATTCACTCACCTTTCACTTTATATAAGTACTTGGAGCAGTATAAAGTGTTGTCTGTAACACTGGAGGGTATGTTACATTAATAATTTTTACTTTGACATAAATGTTCAAAACAACAAGCAATAACAGAAAAACCTATTTCTCCATGTAACTGCCACAAAAATTGAGGCTTTTCCCAGTGACATACCACCTTTCACTTCCTGTGGACATGAAATCTTGACTTTGTGTTTCCGTCTTCCCAGCAGATTCGCAAAACTTCTGTTTTGTGGGGGATGTGATGTGTTCCCATTCCATCTATAATGATTTTGATGTCAATGCGAATTGATGAACCAATCACTTTATCACTAGTGATGAGGAACTCTGGACATGTAGGAAGGTGCTGATGGCACTATGGGACAGGCAAAGTATTTATATTCTTAATTTCTGGATCATGGGGCAACAGTCAATGCAGACCACTAGTGCAAAATACTGTGGCACCTGAAGAGAACCACCTGGTGAGTGCAAACACCAAATCTCAATTTCATCTTTGTGGGAATCCAAAATGTAGTTTATCCCTGAGGAGAATGCCTCAAGTGTATTTGGGATTAAGTGGGGAAACATACAGTTTGTCCACTGTTCTTTGTTTTGCTGGACATCCATATCCAAGTAATATTTATTACTGGATATTACTTATCGAATATCTGTTGTATATATTTATGCTCAATGCTAATATTTAATCCTACTGTGTTAGTTAGTTAGTTATTGGAGAGGGTGGGTTTCCCCATGCACTGAGACCTGTATTGGTCCACTGTGCTTCCCTCTATGATTTCTACCAGTCTCTATATCCTACCGGCACTGGTGCTTACCATCAGTCCCGCCCAGCCAGCGAGACCGGCTCTACTAGCTGAGAGGTATCTATAATGCTTCCCCCATCTACCAGAGGTATTAGAGACTGCTGTTTGGTGGGAAACGTCCGTTAATTTGGCTCAGTGACCTCCTTTGGAGATATGAGGTTCTTTTACGTGCCGTAAAGCTACAACACGGGACCCACGGCTTAAAGTCCCTCCCGGAGGACTTGTTCCCTGAATTTTTCCGCCCTTAAAAATTCGACAACCTCCACTGGGTATTTGAACCCGCGTAATATGAGCCATGAGGTGGGAACGTTACCTCTAGACTATG
>NW_019730119.1:91456-96179 GCF_002891405.2 Cryptotermes secundus | reverse complement strand
TTTCAAACACAATTTTAATTGAAAAACAGTTCTACACTCACACTCTGTAATCACACTTCACTTTCTAAAATCGCACTAACTGGGAGACATTTCTGCTAAAACTGGCACTTAACAAAGGCCAGGATGCCGAGAGAAACAGTAAACATCCCATCCCTGCGAGCAAGCTGGGAATGGTTATTATTTTGAAGGTGTCATAAATCCTTCGCCACTACGGTCTTCCCTTCAGTGTCATCTCCCTACAGAAGTTGGGTTTGGTGACTTGGAATTTCCATGACATGAACACAGTTATTAGAAAACAGTTTGAACTGTCCAACTCGGTAAGAATGTATACAGTCAATTGAAAAATGCTGTAAGCTAATGAAACGTCCTATTAAAAACTGAATTCTATGCCAATACAGCTGTGAAGTTAAAATTTTTTAAAATAAACCTGAGACTTGGCGGGGGGCCGGAGTAAATCAAGTCGCGGGCCGGATATGGCCCGCGGGCCGCCAGTTGGCCATCGCTGCTCTAGACTATGGAGGCCGCTATCCTACTGTGTTACTCAGTAATATAATTGAATGTATGTCTTTTGGCCTCATGTTATACCAAAAATTAATTCCATGTGTGGAAATTTAAGTGGCATACTGCTACACATGGAGTGACCTTCTAAATTTGCACCATGGCTCTACTGACCTTCCATTTTCTTGCAAATCAATGGGTGGCAAAAGAATTAAGGACATATAATGACAGTGAAAAAGTGCCATTGGCATAAACACCAGGAATAACTGAAAAATGTTAAAAGCGAGATATGTCTGCATCAACTATATACTGTTTCATCTGTCTCGAGTCTGACCTGATATTTGTAACCGTTCATTATAATTGACCAGAATATTTCATATTAAGTAAGACTTTATTAAGGTCACATAATTTTAAACAAAGACCCAGCAGATAGCCACCTTCTTAGACTCAGAAGTGATATAGTTCAAGTTTCGCTATGTGGGAAGAAAGTAACATCTGATATATTTCCTGAAATTCTGGTAGTTTCAGTGCAGTCGGCAGGCCTTTGAGAATTCAAGAACTGACAACTTAGAACAATGATAACTTAGAAGAGGGAGTGCCTGAGCCCCATCCCATGCCAATTCAGAAGCAAAAACTACGTTACTACGTTAAGTACAATTTCTGGAGTACAACGTTCAAATTCACATAAGAGTAAGCAAAGTGAGTTTCTGTTAAGTTCAGTGTTACCAAGAGTTAATAAATAATAAATTAAAGTGCAGTCTTTAAGTGGTGTACGTGACTGTAACATAAGGATCTTCCTGCCCTGCCTGAGCTAGGCCCGTATGACCCTAGATAAGAACTCATCTCTCCCATTACTGAGCAGAACCCAGTTACTCCCAACTTTTCCCTACTTGTGAGACATCTTAGTAATCGAAGATGAAAAAGTCCCTGACAGGGAAGGAGTGCAGTGTAACTTCAGTGGTGTCCAGGATCATGGCAAAGGTGAGCAGAAAGGGGAAAGGAAGGGCAGCCATAGAAGTAACCAAACAGTGAAAGGGTCCAAAGATAGTTGCAAGTGATGTCCAATGTTCAGGCATAAGATTGTTACACATTCGCACAACAATGGTTAAATGGGAAGCAAGAAACAAGACAGTGAATACCTGTTTTTTAAACGATTATTTAAAAGAGTCTGAATTCATCCACGGAATATTAAAAATACACACAATATAAAATATGCATCTTATTATGAACCATCGGTTCTGTTTAAAGTATTTCTTTTTAACTGATGATTCTAACCCTTCTAGTGCCAGCTACTAGATATTCTACTGACAGATAAAGTTCACTGAATTTTGTTGCATTTTTAAAAATTGTGATTACTATAGCACTTACACAATGAAACATTGACAGCATAGTGTTTTGGCTTTATCACCTGAGGATAGTTTCAGAATACATGCTGGATACAGATGAGTGATCTGAACAACATCAACAATTTAAGAGATTTAGCTCATAACAATCCCTTGCCAATCACAAGTTGTTTCAGGTATCCTGTTTTACATTTGTATACAGTTTTGCCAGCCTTAGTATTTGGGTTTAGGGATCAGCAGTTTTAAATTTCTGTACTTATAAAGAAATGGTTTGTGCATCAAGAGCTTCTAATTTCTGGAAACCAGGAGAAATGGCATCTGAAACCAGTTTTCTAGCTTCCAGATTAACATGTAGTGAATCTGTACGTGGCATGTTTCTATGTTACCATCTTCATGCATCTGGTCTCTAAATATGTTAAGAATGTTTGCTGTGTTTAGTGAAAGAAAAAGCAACTTCAGCGCTGACAAATGTTAACAGTGACTCCAGTTCCATAAACCCCATTTCCATACGGCTTTTGTCTTGCCAAGCATTGTTTTTCAAGAACATAACCCCCTGGATAATGATGTACTGCAATGTAATCAACCTGGGAGGAAAAAATTAATTTATCAAAATGTGTAATATAGGGAATACAACTGAAAAGTATGAATTGAAGTGAAATTCAGAATCACTTTACTACATATCACCCACACCAAATTTAATCTAAATCTACAAGGCAGTTCTGTATCTGAATATTAAGATGAACTAGTTCAACAGTATATATGATGATGTTTCCTACCAATCATGACAGGAGTGCCCTCAATCCTGAAGTGGTAAGCCAGCTCACCACCCACATTACTAAGCTCCTCACCAGAGCTGACAGACAGTATCTTTGAAGTAACTCCCAGCATAGACTCCAGGCAGAAGCTCACTTCTGTAGAACCTATCCACTGGCGTGAACCAACAAAGGATGATGGTTTGTCACCAATGTTAACTAGACACTGCTGGATTTCATGATGTGTTGGAACTGGGTGTTCTGTATAGCCTTGCCACCTGAACAGATCATAGCACAATCAATTATGAAGAAGTAACGGGAAGAATAAAGAAGCTATATGATACATACAAATTATTTCACTATCTGAACTTAATATATAGAAATGAGATTCCTTAGAATTACTAAAAACACAAGACCAAGTGAATAAAGAAGAGAAAAGAGTAACCCCTTTAAGGATATTACTGAGATCAAAACATACAATATGTGGACATATGACAGCAGCAGAAGTACAGATACCAAGACATACCTAAACTAAGTGTGTGTGCACTTCAAAGTCCAACCTTGACTTAAGCATGCCTCTGAATTGGAAATTTGTACTAAATTTTATCCATTACACCTGAAAAACAGTCATCTCACCACATACCACAAATCAGATGTTATACAGAGTGTAAATAAATATATGTTACAATTCTCTGTGGTAGATAGATGGGTTCAATCTGTATTTTAATACACCAATGTCCAGAAACACTTCTTTTTGGCACTAAGGGTCACAAAAGTTTCTGACAGGAAGCATAAGTTTTAGGGGATGTTCTCTTTGTTTTACATTAAAAAATTGCTCATAATGACTGCCTCTGACATAACTGCATGTTATACACTGCCTGGCTATGTTATGCTGAACTCTTTGAAAGATTTCTGGCATTTCCCGGATGGTTCCAGCTGCTACTGCAATTCTTGCCACAAGAGCATGTTGTGTTTCCACTGGAGTCTCATTGCACCAGGCTTTGCATGTACCCCCAGAGAAAGAAAACCAATGGAGTCAAATCAGCTGAGGAAGGAGGCCAAGTTATTGGGCCTCCACATCCAATCCACCAAAGGTTTCGTCCAAATACTCACGGACGACATCAGTGCAGTGTGCCAGGGCGCCATTATGCTGGAACCACATTTCATGATGGACTTCCAAAGGCACCACTTCCAGCAGCTCGGGTAAGGTCTCTTGGAGAAACATTGGGTAAATGTCACCAGTAAGCCGCAGAGGTAAGAGGTAAGGGCCAAAGATGGTCATGAATAATCCTTGCCCACACACTGACAGCGAAGCAGTGCTGGTGTCTTTGGATATCCTTCGTGTTAGGAATTTCTTGAGCTTTCATGGCTGTCTCTGGAGTTGAAAATGCTGTCCTTGGTAAAGGTACACTCATCAGAAAAGAAGGCAAAGCGTAGGAAGTGAGGTACCTGTACATTCTGTCTGAGCAGCCATTGTAAAAATTTGACGCAAGGAGCGAAATCATTCGGTCCCATCACCTGCACCTTCTGGAAGTGGTAGGGGTGAAGATGCCATACTGACATGTAGTTTACACCCAGAGGGTATACAGTGCTTCAGATACTAGCATCAGGCTGCTCTTCAGAGCGCTGGATTACCGCTTCTTCAAAGTCTGGTGTACGGTGCCTTCGCAGACATCCACAGGGGGGTTCGTTACTATTCAAGCTGTCTGTCTCATGCAAGCGCCTTTCCAATCCTGGGAACATAGTGTGAGCTGGATGACACTTGTTTGGGAAAGGTTGCTGATACGGCCAGCAAGCCTCTCTTGCATCCCTTCGGGCTTCCCCATAGATGAGAAGTTTCTCTGTGTAGTCTGCATTTGTGTTGATGTCTGCCACAGTTCATTCCCAATTTATGACTGCCATACAAATGAGGAAGAAACTACTAAACAAACTCTTAAGTATGGTCAGGGGCTGTATCACATGACATCTGATGCATTTGCATTGGAAAATAAAAAACTCGTCCTATGAAGTGACATCTTCTGCTACTTCGGAATCCTATGGGTTGCTTGCTACAGACATCTTCCTTCACATTTCAGAGATCCTAGCATGTAAACAAAGCGTTTCCGGACTTGGGTGTATTAACAAAGTATG
>NW_019730119.1:37648-91258 GCF_002891405.2 Cryptotermes secundus | reverse complement strand
CCGAGCCCCGTAACCTGGCAACTACGCAATGCTAATCAACAGCGGTGACGTCACGCTAGCAACAGCGTCCTATGCTATCCGCCACGTCACACTAGCAACAGCGCAAGGCTATATAAGCGGACCCACAGCAGTGTGATCATCAGTTGAAACATAGCAGCCTGCGAGTGTGCGATAACTAAGAAGTCAGCGAGCGGAAGACTTATTGTGTGCTTTCCAGACATAGCGAGTGCTGTAGTACGGTTATACTCGGAGTGTGTATTGTATTTCAGGGAGACTTGTATAGCTCCCGCGTTAGTAGTACGTGAAGACAAGTGAAGACAGTGTTAAGAGATTTGTTGTAGGGTTTGTAAAGTGTGGAAACCCGTGATATTGTGATAATTAATTGTAGCCGTTATTTGTAGATTGTTAAATAAACCCAATTAACCATCTCTACGGCGTCTTCGGTAACGAAACACGTTACAGTATGATCAGATTGAATCCAGAGCTTTGTAACTATTTCTTTACACTCCATATACACTGGTACAGAAATGAGCAATAACAGAAAAACAGAAAGATTACTCTTGGCAATACAGTGCAGCAATGGCTATATAGCTTCTCTCCAAAGACTGACTGGTTTGCAGTTTAACTATAAAAATTCAACTGCACAGATCATGCAGCTTTCAATGAAAAGTGAGGATTATCAGGCATATAAGCCAGTAAGGATCTGAGAGGATCAGTTGTAATTTATCAAGATACTATCACCTGAATTTGTCTAAATAAACTGAAGTAAACTATGAAATTTTCTACCAGTTGGTTCTTGAAAAGAGATTTAAAGGAGTGGCCTTCATATATTATTAGCTTTGTATGCTATGAATCTTTCATGATGACAGTGTATAATGAAGCCTTATTGGGTGATCAGTGATATCATTGTGGAGTTGGAGTCCGATGTTTCAGACTTTCTGTCATCAACAGGGGTTGATGTGATGAGTGTTGTGCTCTCATGCCATATTCATATATGAAGTGTTGTCTGTTCCAGCCTGGGCCACATGGGAACAATTGGTAGTCAGATGGTCAGTAATGTCCTACCTCAGCGCAGACAATGTGGGGTAGAGATGATCATTAGAGTTCACGTTGCTTGTCATTGGCTCTTCCTTAAGATGTTTTGAATTTTTCTCACGATTTATTGTGTTCATAACCACATACAATGACTGGCCTAGAGGGAAACAGCTGGATCCCATTGGCCTCTTTAACTAAGTTATCCATGTGGATGAACACTTTTTATCTGGACAAAACATGAAACACATTCAACTCTGGATTCTCTCTCCTATGTTCATTTACTTCTTCAGAAATGCTGCTTCCCAATATTCTCAGGTCATGTTGACTAGCACTTCCTGACAAACAGAATGTGCCCGAAAAAATATGTCATTTTCAAGTCTTGAAAAAGGACCACAACATAATGTGTAGCAAACCTGTCTCAGGCAGTTACATGCTGAAACAACTGGTACCTATACCTTTTAAATTTCAAATATTGCCATAGAATTTTGTGCACTGTTACGTGTGACATGTCTGTTGGCCTGTTTGATTTGTGTAGATTGAAAATGAAAGCTGCATGAAGTCAATCCACTTCAGCTTCAATGACCTGGACATCTCCCCAGACTTTTTCCTTTACAGGTGCAGTCAGTTTAATAAAAAAATTTGTAAACTGACATTTGTACTGAAGGTTTCCTTTGAAACATCATACAAATATCACTTGGCACTACAACTGTGGGCCTAGACTTGTGAAACCACAGCTAACACTTAGCTTCTTCTACTTTAGATGGTATTTCTGCAACAATGAAGGCAGGGCTTCAGGTGGAAAGATTTAGAAGCTCAAGTGGTCAAAATTATAAAGCTGAATCACATAACTTATTCTAATGCTTTCATTTTAATTACTGTGGCTTTCAATTCATTAATAATGTTATACTAAAACAGTATATATTTCATGTTTACATTCTGTATTACCTTAAGAAATTGAACTGCTGGGATAAATAAGAATTTTTAAACTTCAGATTAGAATTGCTTTTTATAGTCACTGTTGATCATTATTCTTAAAATACAACTTTCCAGCACATGCAAGAATATGTAATGGAAATACACCTGGTATCAAAATCTCATGCACCCAGATGTCAATTCCTCTGTATCTTCTGTGATTCGGATCATGCCTACATAGGGAGAGTGCCAATGTATCATAATTTTCCTGCTTCACTTGACTGTGACTGCAAAAGAAATTAAAAATCTGGTTTTGAGGACATAAGTCAAACATGATAACAAAAGTAAAAAAAAAAAAAGTAAAGGTATCCTTGTAACAGGCCGTGGAAGCCCATAGGGTTGTGAGATGTTGAGGTTCCCACATTTTCTAGATTGGAAGCCTATAGGGTTGTGAGACATTGAGGTTCCCACATTTTCTAGATAATCGGCTCATAGATGGCAGCAAAGTTGTCAACCTTATGCATCGGCTGCCCTTTACCCCCAAGAATGTTCCAGGTACTCATTTCTGTTAGAGGCTGAGTCGACCCCAGGGCCATAGTGCAGCTGGAAGGATTAGGTCAACTGAAAAAAATCCAATGACTTCATCGGGTCTTGGATCTGTGACCTTCTGGCTGGTAGCATAGTGCCTCAACCAAACATGCTACCACGTGCCCCTGACAACAAATGGTAACTCTGAATAATTCATGAACAGTCAAATAAGATCTAAAAGTGTGTCACGATGGTACATTAGTACAAATATTGTGTTTTTGGACATTATTCATCATCTTGTCTTTAACTAAAAACCATCCTGCTTATTTAAAAAAAAAACATTTTGGGGACTGGATTTTGTCTCTTTCTTCAGGTAAAACCTATTCAGTTGGGCCCAATCAGTAGAGCTAGTCCCTATACAATAAAAGAAAATCATACTTAAACCAAGAGATGATAGTCTGCAATGAACGGTAGGCACAACCCCAACCACTGTCATCAACAGAATCCTGACAGTAGTGATGATAACTGTATATCCCCTTCACTGCTGAAACCTCTCCATCCTTCACTGGAAAGAAACCAGGCAATACAATTAAAACTACACAGATACAATGATTTCAGAAGTATTAAGAGGAGATGTTTTCAGCTCAAAAGTTGAGTGTGCAGCCACCAGCTACTCCACCTGATCCTCTTTATAGAAACCTGCATTCTTCCCCACTCTCCTCCTGTCACCAGGCATCTTGCACCCTGATGTTCCTTGTGAAGTGCCCCTCTAGTTTTAGACTCTGGTGAGGATACATCTTTTTAAATTCCTTTTTGGGCTGGTCCACTTTAATCGAAATTCTCTTCCAATAGGCATGTGACGAGGGTCTAGTGAGGGATCCTTGCCCCCCCCCCCCTTTTCTCTGTTGTGTGCTGTGTGTGGGTGTAGTCTATATGGATGAGTAAATTGTATTTTACAACTTTAGGGAAGGTATATTTTTGGTTATTTATTATGTGTTATACTCGTATATTTTTTTGTTCATGGTTATGTGTTTGTGACCTGTTGGAACCTAGAAAAGTCTGTTCCTGATTTGAGGTGTTTGTTATGTAAGCCAAAGTTACACTGTACCCTACTGGGTTAGGGCAGAGGTTTACATGGGCTTCTTTTTTGTAACTATTCCTACATTATTTGAGATGTTGCTTGAAATTTTGTGCAAAAGATTACTTTTGTGAGCCAGAAGAAGTGATGTGTAGCATGTGCTGGTTGTACAAGTATGCACCTCACACCATTTAACTTTTCCGTATTATTTACGATCGGTTGTTCCTCAGTTTTTTAACTTGCCATTTGTAATTCTGTATCAGTATTATTTTATTATTTTGTTTTTCTTTTCACTGCTTCATGTGTTCTCTTTTGTATAGTTGCCACCTATCATCCACAAGTGTCTGCCTACTTTGACCCTGTATTTCCTGGACATTTCAGTTCCCAGTTCCTTTTTCTTCCTTCAATGCTGTGGTTATTACTGATTTTATTCTTAACCACTAGTTTTCTCTATATTCTTGGAAAAGCATGTACACCCACTTCAATTTGGGATAACAGATTGACCCCTCCTGCACTCTGCTCAACAAAGATGGCTCAAAGAATACTTGCCACTGACAATGTGCTGTTTTAATGTCACCACAGGACTCTACTACAAGGAAACATAAGTAATCATTATGACATGATATTTTGTGTCACTATGCTATCTTACCTTTTCCTAAACTATAAAAATAGGAATATCTATATTCTATCAGATAGTTAAGCTGCAATCAAAGCATTTGGTATACACCAAATTGCTTCAAAATTGGTTTGGGATTATCACCAATCCCTCACACAACTGGCCAGACATAACAGAGTTCAGCTGATACTGGTGCCAGCCCATGAGGGTATTGCTGGGAATGAAACCACAGATCAGCTGGCAAGAACAGGATCTGAACAACCGTTCATAGGACAGGAACCAGTTTTTGGCATCTCAATTGGAGTTGCCAAGAAAGCAATCAGGGACTTAACTAACAGAAATCACAAAAAACACTGGGAATCCACAACTGGGCTCAAACAGGCAAAAGGATTTATATCAGGACCCTCTGCTGAAAGAACAAGGGACCTGTTAAAATTAAACAGAGCTCAACTAAGACGGGTGGCAGGATTACTTACTGGACACTGCCACCTAAAAGGGCACCTTTTCAAACTGGGACTGAAAGGCGACCCAACTTGTGAAAGGTGCCTACAAGAAGATGAATCAGCCACACACAGCTTATGAGATTGTGAGGCTATAGCTTACCTAAGATATCGTCACCTGGTTCAATTCTTCATGGAACCAAGTGACTTTTATGATGCCCCCATAAATAAAGTCCTATATTTCATTCAAAGTGTAGGATTAATTAATTTGCTTAGTGGGGGGTGGAGTCCAACTGGGTCCACTTAGCACGGCGGCCACTGATTGGCCTATTGTAGCCTGCTCCTGATGATTATGATGATGGTGAATTTGGTGGAATGAAGATTGGCAGGGGGAAACCGAAGTACTCAGAGAGAACCTGCCCCAGCACCACTTTGTCCACCACAAATCCCACTTGACCAAACCCAGGATCAAACCCGGGCTGCTGCGGTGGGAAGCCAGTGACCAACCGCTTGAGCTATGGTGCGGCCAAGTGTAGGATTAATAGGGTTAACCCAAAGGGGAAGCACAATAGATCACTGAAGGTCGCAGTGCGAGGGCCAGTTTTTATGGCTCACCCCTCATACTCATACTCATACCTTTTCCTAAAATTTTCTCAATAGATGTAGAATGCTTTTTGCAAACTTGTCACCACATAACACTGATAATCCTACATTAATGATATTACTGTTTCCTCCTCACAAGTTTATACAGGCCCCAAACTGGTACTGTCAATCACAAGAATCATGAGAATTGGAAAGGTGCAATCCGTACTGAAGCATGCTAGGTTTCCACATAATAATCCCTCATTAAAGCATATTTCCATGACCATGATCTTCATGAAAAATGAAATGCCCCTATATCATGTTTTATAAGGACCTCGAGTATCAAATTCAATCAAAATTCATCAAGCAGTTTGCAAACTAAAACATATGGATGGACAGATATATACATATATGCATTGAGATTATGTACATTATACCAAGGATGCCCAAAAGATAGTGAGACTCAGACAACTCCAACAGTAGAGTGTTCACAATATCACCCCATGTGTCTATTAGTTTCTGTACTTGAATCAGACAAACACACAGCTCAATGACAGGGATGTTCTGAACATAAGAACAATTTACAAGCTATAAAAATTAAATTTATGAGGAGAATGGTAGGAAAGAAAATTTAGGCAGTACACCAATATTACTGGTATGAATAACACAAACAGCAACACACATAACCCAACACTGAAAGCACTACAGGAAATGAACACAAGCTAGCAGCACACAGCACGCCCTGCATCCTAGGTGTCAACAAAGCCAACTTCACAGAAACACCTGCCACTGCCAAGCATCAAGGTTCTGCTCCTACAAAAACATTCAGAACAGCAACAAAATAAACCAACAAAACTGTAAGCAGCATCATATATGCAGACAGAATATACATAAATATGTACTTTAAAATAAAACTCTTATGATAATCCATCACATATTACATAAAGACAAACATGTGCATGACAGCATGATAACCCAAGTAACCTAGAACAATCAAAGGCATTTACACAAAAGAAAAGCGGAGCAGCAGATTCCTTCATCACAACAACTTGTACACCTGATGATGGACAATTAGGCTGAAGCATGTAGTGATATACAATTAGGAGAAGACGGGTGGATATTCACCAAAGTTGCACATAGACGGCAAGAAGTGGAACCCAAAGTCAGATTGTTTGCATTTACTTGGCTTAGATTTTGCAATCACTGCAATTGTGCTTGCCTTCTTGGATATAATAATTTTGAACACTATTTTCTAAACTCTCTTTGGCTTAAGTTCTGATATTCTTTCCAGTACTTTCTGAAGCCTTACTGGTGTTCACATTACCACCCAGGTTTTCTGAGGCTGAAAACCTAAGATTTTAAGTTGGATTTGAGGTTTCCATGGTGGTGACTATGTCTTCTGAGATTATAACTTGAACACAAAAGCAACTGGTCCTATCATTAAATAAACCATAAATGAAACTATTCTTTTTAACTTCAACATTGCTGAGGTTCTTGAAATAAAAATCTCTTCATATGAAATTTCTGTGTTCCTTGTTTACTTACTCACATTCTCTCCACAACTTCTGTAACCACCTAAGAGTGGTCAGTATCATAGTGAATTCCTTTGAAAGACTGAATACTAAGTGAACCTGAATGCTGCCTTCTCATTATCATGACATGATCAGTTTTCAGTTTGGACTGCATGTCAGTATTTACTTATTCTCTCCCAAATTTAGTTTGCTACATCTTACCTGTAGGTATCAGACCCTCATGAACGTTTATCAGTGGTGCATTGGCAGGAAAATCGCTTGAAAACAAGTGAGCAGCGGCACGCCTGAAGTATGGTCTGTCTTGTGGAAGCACCAAAAATCTGTGTAGCAATCTGCGCTCCATATCTGAAACCGTCACAGTGTAAAGGAATGCTCAAATCTGGATTCCTACTGTTAGCACCAAGTACAACATCTTTCATTTCAAGTTTAATAGTCTTTATGTTCCAAAAACATCAGAAAAGGAATCTGGTAGAATTTGAGGGATATTTTGGAGGAATGTATTGCCTCCATCTTAGGGTTGATAAATAAGCCAAGCAAGGAAGCAAACAGCAGAATGGGTGAGCTCTACTGAGATACAGAACATGATGGTGTAGGTACAAACTGCATGGCGGCCGAAAGTCCGTCTGGCTACAGTGAGGGCTAAACTCCATTACCTGCAGAGGGTGGCATGTGGAAGCATCACTGGGTGTGTGAGTATAGCCCCTATGACTGCCATAAAGGTTCAGCTTGGTCTCCCTACCCTTCATTTGTTGGCATATAGATTTATGGGCTGGTAGGGGTTCAGATGCAGGTCATGACAGGGTCTTTGCTTGACTAATGGAACAGAGCTGGTCTTTCAGATGAGTCAGGATAAAATGATACCAATGATTGCTTTTGGGACCCTCTTTAAAGTTAGGATACTGTCACGCAAATACCAGATATCAACTTAACCTTAGACCCTTCAATCCAAAGAAGTCGTTCGGTGTACAGATGGGTCTAGAATAACTGGGAGGCCAAGGGCAGGTTTGTGTGGCCTGAGACCAATGAATAAGTTATCTTTTTCACTTCTGTGCATGACAAAGTATTTCAGACAGAAATTTTGTAGTTTGTGTGTGCAAAGGAGAGTATAGAGACCTTTGTAGGTAAGCATATGTATAAGATCGTGTGGGAATGTCAACAGGCAATGTGCATCCTGAAGATGCAGATACATTAGCTAGTGAGGGATTAACTAGTACATTCTTCAGTTCTGAACCAGCAATTTCAATCTCATCACATAATGGCAGCTGCAGGGCTTAAAGAGTGCCTGAAGGAGACGCATTCTGAACATTGGGCTGCTGCAAAATGAACGAGGTGGTTGAAAGGCCTTCAAAGAAACTGTATAGGGACCTACTGACCTATGACAGGAAGAAACATAGGCTGGCAACTGAATACTGTTAAATGAGGCGACAACTAAATGCAGAAGGGCCAAAATAAATGTATACACACTTCAATGTACAAAATATCTTCTTAAATACTTCACTGGTGATTCAAATTTGATAAGCAGAGAAAGAGACCTTGAAATAAAACAAGTGTTTAAAGTGCCCACCATTAGCTTGTAGACACTTCTGAGTTTGGTGGGATAGCGCACAAGCAACAGTGGCCAAAGTGCTCACAGGGATAGTGGTACACAACATTTGAATTTCTTCCCATAATGTTTCGAGTGTTGGTGATTTTCTGCAACGTACCACATCCTTCAGGGACCCCCACAAGTAAATCTGGAGGGAGGTTAAATCAGATGAGTGTGGGGGATACTCAACACTACCTCTTTGTTCTATCCATTGACCTGGTAGGGTTTCTGAAGTCTCAGCAGTAGTGTGGTGGTGTGCCAATGTTGTTAAAAGTAAACTGGCTCATCACAACATGCAGGTAAAATGGATGTATGAAGCGTGTTGAGGTACACAAGACCAGTAACTGTTCCTTCAAAAAAGAATGGTCCAATTAAACACCTGTATGACAGTCCACATCAGACTGTAAGTCCTGGCAAATTAACTACTTTGTCTACATGAATGTGTGGATTTTCTGAAGCCCAGCACACAAAATTATGGCGATTTACTGTACCATTCAGCTTAAATGTTGCTTCATCAGACCAAACAATTTTGCTCATGAACTCCTCATCCTTATGTACCGTGTGTTGAAACCACTCAAAAAACTGCAATCTTTGATCAGGACTGTCTTCATTCATGGCATGTAACAACCTTTGGTTGTCAACTTTCCATTTAGCATGTTTTTTAATACACTGTACACTTGATCTGCTAATTCCCGTCTCTCTTTCGCTCTCCCCCTCTTCCTCTCTCTCTCTCACACACACACAGATATACACACTTTGTTTTGTGGATTTTTGTAGTGACTGTGTAAACTGTTCCAACACCATAGCAGAAGAGGTGGCACCTGTTGCTGTGCAAGGCTTCCCAGATCTTTGCTTGTACCCATTATGCACTGTACCATTGGCCTCAAATTTGTCATGAATGTGTGCAATTGTTAATCATGTTGGAGGATCCATTGCAAATTCAATCTGCCACCGTCTTGGGACAAATTTTCAAATTCCCAGTATTACTTCAAAATTATCTTGTATTGCTTGAATGACAACCATTCCATCACCATTTTCTTTGACTATCCTGCAATCCAATAAGGTGACTCTGGCATTCATATGACTAGCAACATCTTTAGAGAGAACAGCACACTACACTACATACATTACATTTTGGTTCAAGTTTTAAGTGTCCACAGATAACCTCTATTAAAGTGTGTATACATTTTCTGGGCTCCTCTGTATTATGGATAGGAGGAATCTTTCTACTGCATATGTTCTCAATGCCCAGCTTTAGCTAAGCATGGTTAGAACTGACGGATAGAGTAGGGCTTTAATCAGGATTATTCTGCCTCCAGCATTAGGCCAAGGCTCCTTATAGGGCCCTAACAGGATCAGGAAGGCACAATGAACCCACCCTGAGTGCTTGTGGCAAATGAAGTTGTATCTCTCAACTCAATACCAATATCAGAACATGATATGGTCAACTGACAATGTGATGTTTCATTCTCAACTTACTTGTGTTATTATGCTGAACAAAAAAGGACATATTAACTTCAGTGCTTTACCATTAGGTACTGTGGGATTTTATACAATCATCTTATTATATCATATATGTACATATTTTTCACATATCAGTAAAAAAAGCTTTTTGTTTGGATTTTATTAGAGAATTATCTTTGAGCTAATTAAGTAATTTTCATGAAATCTTGCAGAAAGGCCCCACGACAGCAGTTAAACCCAACTCCATAAGTTTAAAATACCTGCCTGTGATGATTACAATATGGTAGCTATGTAAATCTTTGAACTAGGAGAAATGCTGATGCCATCCTATTTAAGGTACAAATATTATGTTATTTCTAATGTTTGAAAGCACTACTAACAGGCATATTAATTTTTGTCTCCAAAGTCAAGTGACAATGATCCATCATTCAATGACATCAAATCACAATATATCTATGGCTTCCATGTTCCATTTTCCACCTCCTTAAACCATTAACCCAGTAGGATCTATCACCAGGATTCCAGACATACAACCTAAATCTACAATTATATTTCAGCATCCTGTTCCATTGAAGTATCACTTTTAATCTTCTATCTATATCAATATAGACTTAGACGACATTAATCAACATTTAATTCACTAAAATGTTCGTTAAAATGTTTAAAATGTCAAACTATATACATTCTGTGTAACAGATCCTGTTTCTAATCCACTGCATTTTTAGAATGGATGAATTAAAAAAACCCAGTAATCTTGAGTTATATGCACCATCATCAGAACCCTTTAGAATAAACTTAAATCTACTAGCCACTTAACAAAGTCACTCACTTACAGCTTCACAGAAATATTTTTCTGCTCACCATTGGTTTCTGTTACCTCAACCGTGGTGGGTGGGGAAGTATATTTCTGGTGCCCTACCTAAATCCACACAACACTTTTTAAGACCTTAAATCCAATGAATCTATATGAGCAATACATTGGTATTACTGAACACAAACAGTTAAAAGTTACGATGATATGCCATTCATACACTTACCACAAAAATCGGCATCTGTGCACAATACTCATGTCCATAATTAGAGCACAGATGAAAAAAAGATACACCATATAGGACTACTTTCTGTTAAGGTAATTCTTCATATGGAAAACAACCATACAAACTGCAGTTTTTCTTGAAATTTCATGACAGAACTAATGAAACACCAATGCTGAACATGTGATATCTGCTATGAAGGAAGATGATGGGGTTTAACATTAAATAAATAGACTCTGAAGACACCACTTTCTTCATACAGTTCCAAATGCTTACCCAGCTCCGAATCAGGCTTCTTCTCTGGGTACATAACTGTTACGAAATGTCCACACTCAGGAGGAAAAAAGTGGTAGGGTTCTGGTGCACATATTGCAAATGCTGAATCTTCAAAATTTGTTATTTGTTGTAGGAATGAATTCTCTGCCAGTTTCAAATTCCGCAATAAACTGTCCACCAACACAGCATATAGATGGACAACCTTTGAATTTCGGTGTACCACTGAGAGACTGTCAACTTTAATATGAGTCTTCAGGCATGTGTAATTTCCTAATGATATAAACAAAAGAAGAAAACAAAAAGATATAAAACGTGAAACATAATGAAAAGCATGGTGGAAAAATAAAGACATGTCAATATAAGAATAATTAATCACTGAGAAGAAAGGAGTAGCAGCAGCAGCACTGGATCTAGAAGCACTTCAACAACATGATTATTAGCACCTATCTCTTCAATGATATATTTGGTTGTCATTATTTCTGCTAAAGAGGTGGTCTAACCCAGCCAGGTGGTGTATAAGATAATATAGATAGTCTGCTATTCAAAAGGTATGTAGAAATTTTAAGACCCTAATAAAATACCACTATCATTACGTGAAATATATATACGTATATTACATATGGGACAGTGTGGTGTGCGTGCACAGAGCAGAACAAAACGTGTTGGACTGGGAGGTGGAAGAGGCACAATCCTGACAGTGGTGGTAAGGAGGATGTCAATAGGAACCCATGGGTCAGGCATGCATTCCTCCTATGGGGCTCTCTGATTAACACTTTTTGCTTCCAAAATAATCAAGTGAAGATAGCCATTTTACTATGAGAGTCTTTATCTCTCTGAGTTTACTGTTTTGTAATGTATTATAGTCTGACTGCCAATTAGGCAGGACTGATCAGTGCAGATAAGCTGCTAAGTCACTGGAAATATCTTCAAACTTCCATGTGCCTTTATTTATGGCTCTAGAGGTCGCAGTGTCAGCTACCTCGGTCCCAGCAATGCCAACATGCCCAGGAGACGTATGATGTGCACAGGTTAGAGGACTCGTAACTTAATCCAGGGAAAAGTGAACTGTAAGATCCTGCAACTCAAGTGGTGAACCTGAGGTGCTTACTTTCTTCATGTGTCTTAATTAGAATGAAAGTAAGAGAATAGTCTGCAGAGCTTGAGGCAGGTTTAAAGGGTAATAATGTGTCAGTCACTTCATCCTGTGAAAATATCACGACATTGTTCAGAGAAAGAGCCAGAATAAAAGTGCAGATACATTTGCCTGATATGCACCACACAGGTTCCTATAAAACAACTACCCATCCTCTCATCACAGAGGATGTTACATAAGGACTATGATTGCAAGGGCTCAGTTGCAAAGGTACCTTCTGGTGGAGAGTCTCGAGGAGGTTGGTGCCAAGATGAACTGATTGGTGGTAAACCACCAGCTATAAAGTAACTCTGACTCTGGCTGGATGCTGAAGAGACGAAATTATTCGACAAGTTATGTTCACAATGCCGAACAGTTTGCTTGACATATTCAGATATGGAATAGTTTAAAGGCTGCAAAATTTGCCTTAGTGGGGTGGTGCTGGAATCTCTGGATGACATACTTGCAAGCTCTCAGATACCATCCAGACATTCCTCCATCTATCATGGGCCAGGAATATGGAGTGATTTGCTGGATAAGCAGGGGACAGACTATTCATCGGCTATCTGAAAGGTACAAGTGAAATTATCCCTTGGAAAGTCCACTATCAGAAAATATATCTGTTTCAGAAAGTTGTTAGAACAGGCCCCAGTGTTTTAACAGCTAGTCAGGATTATGTTCTTCCTGAAAAGTAAGAGAGTCTGAGAAGTGGCCAATGTGACAGATATCATACACCAATGTCCATGTCACATGCAGTGAACTAACAGGACTGTGGATGGTAAGGCCAAGAAAAGAGTGGATGTGATCACCCATATTTAGTGCCACAAGGTTAAATCTGAATATCAGTGTCTCTAGGATGTGATGTCCTTCATCTTCATCCACATTACTGCACAGAGAGATCCTGAAGATCTGTCAATGTAAATGGGGTATGTCGTGGGAAGTACACATTACAGATCATGAATGTGACAGTGATGACAATTATTTGTATAGCTACAGCTCATGTTACTCTGGAGCTGAACAGGACAAGAGTAACAAGGTCTCGGACAGAGATGGAAGTTCAACTGTCTGACCTTTCACAGGCAAGATGGTCATACATACATGAGGAATCCTCAGGGATGTAGCATGTGGAGGACAATGAAGTATTTCCTGCAGAGAGATGGTAGTAGGAGTCTGTGCTTTGCAGGACGTCAAGTTCACAGAGGCATATATAGAATACATTAACATTCTTCCAAATGATGTAGAGTAGCAAGAATGTCTATTTAGGCTTACTGAGTTTTCTAATTTGTGTTCTTGTTTTGAGGTTGACTGTGAAGGGATGACTCTATGTTCCATGAGGAATCCTCCCTCCTGTCATCCACAGGGTCACAGGACAGATCAGATGAGATTTCTTTAAGTGGGGTCTGTTTTTGTGGCTTATGGATTTTCGGTGCCACTGAGGGGGTCAAGGAGAGTCCATGGTCCATACAGTCAGATCTTCAGATGTTTAGGTGCAGTGGTAGAATAATCTGTCTGGGTGTACATTACAGAGGTAGGTGGGTAAGAAGCAGCAGCCTGGGCATAGACAACATTATTTTTATGAGCCTCTGGAAATGACAGGTTCCCTTCAACATGAAGTTTTGGATTGCCTTCTCCTGTAGAAATACTGGACAGTCTGGAAAGCTGAATATGTGGGAAGTGGAACTGGTATGCAGGATTGGCCCTGAGCAGATGGTGCCACCATGGTTCTTTGCCCCAGTTTAGACAAGTGATGCCAAAAGTACATTGGGCCTGCATAAGCCCAAACTGTTGGCATCTCAAGCAGTGCATGGGATTTTGTAAGGCTTAACATTGTACCATGTGTACAGAATCTTCACCCATTCAGACAGTGTCAAAGTTTTGAAGGTTAGGAAAAGGGTTTGTACAAATATTATTTTTTGGATATTATCCACTGTCCTGCTTATTTTTCAAAACACTACGTTCTGGAGACAGGATTCTGTCTCCATCTTCAAGCAGAACCTACTCAGCTGGGCCCAATCAATTGAGCTATTCACTATCTCCAGACACCTGTGCCAGTTACAAGATGGGGTATACAAGTCAAACACAGAACAAACCATCTACAAGAGCTAATAAAACATTTAATTACGTAGGTAAGTCATTAAGTAAGTTAGAAATGGATACCGAACTTAAATAAATAAGAGTATTGATTTGAAAAATGCTTTTATTTCTCAACATAATCTCCCTGTACATTGAGGCACATGTCCCATCATTTCACAAGCCCCTGAAAACCGGCAGCATAAAATTATTTGGGCTGCTGTCAGAACCAGGCAGTGACTTCCCTTTCTACAGCTTCATCGTCAGGAAAATGTTCAGCCGAAAGATGATGTTTAAGAGGGCCGAACAAATGGAAGTCACTTGGAGCAAGGTCAGGGCTATGCGGAGGATGCTCGAGGACTTCCCACTTGAAATTTTGCAGCGTCTCATTTGTCTTGTTGGCAGCATGGGGACGCATGTTGTCATGCAAGAGCAACACGCCTTTGGTGAGGAGTCCTGGTTGCTTCCATTGAATGGCCTTACGAAGTTTCTTGAGGATGTTACAGTAGGAGTTGGCATTTATAGCACTTGTTTGGCCCTCTTAAACATCATCTTTTGGCTGAACATTTTCCCCGATGAATCTGTCGCAACTAAATCTCCCTTAAATTCACTGCTGAAAGTTGGTCACCCTAGTTATCTACTATGACTTTTATCTAGATACATAGTCATTGATGCTGATGTGCCTCTACACCCACTCACAAACAGGTCACACAGAAACATATGGTTAGTATAAAGTCAAGCACAGCAAATGTAACCAATCATGGGAAAAGAATTTCCATTTGCCTCCATACCATCCAAAACTTCCCTGTTATTTGTGATACATAAATTTATTTTCTTTGAAATTGCACAGCTAAGACAAGGAATGAAAAAAAAAAAAGCTGAAATCTATGATGTCTGTAAGAACACATTCATTGTTACCTCTTCAAATTTTCAACGAGTTATTCTTTACCCAACAAATTTTACATAACTGGAAGTTGCATGTTTTTTAATGCAAATTTACAAAGTTCTGTCTTTTGAAAAACTTATATAAGACAACAACCGCCTCTATGGTCTAGTGGTCAAAGTTCCTGCCTACAGATCCAGAGGTCCGGGTTCGATTCCCAGCGCTACCAGATTTTTCTGAGAAGTAGTGGGTCTAGAACGGGGTCCACTCAGCCTCATGATGATAAATGGGAGCTATTTCAAGGATACAGGGGCTCCGGTCTAGAAAACCGAGATTAACAGCCATGGGGATCCGCTGCGCTGACCACGCGACACCCTCTATCTGCTAAAGTTGGCACTAACTTCGCCAACAAGTGGCAGTCGCTCGGTCAGTATAGTTCGCTTTCGGACTACAGGCCACGGATTTTGTTTTTGTATGTAAGACAACTAATTTTACTACACCATTAGGTAGTTCCTTGTTAAGTATTTCATTTGAACTAAGTTTCAGAGAAATATGCCTATTATTTCTGGAGACATATATTTCTCTGAATACAGTGATACTGCTGAGCAAAGAATGCCTTGCATTTTACAAGCTTCAGCATTCTATATCTTCATTAAAATGACTAAGTTATTGGGCAGAGCATTTTGCTATTTTAATTAGGTTATAGAAGCCTATAAAATGGCAAAGTTTAATTGTATCAAGAATTCAGCTGCTATAATGCATGGAATGACTCAAACTTTTGAAGAAATTTGACAGGCTGTACATAACCAAATGCCAAAGAATCTGAAGGAAAAGAAGATAACTTACGTTTATATGCTGTATGACAGGTGCACATTTGCTTGGAGAATCTACATGACTGTCCTGGGTTAACTTCAGCAACATCTCTACTGATAACACACTCTACAAACAATCAATATACAATTTACAGAACACAGGATACATAAGCTTTCCCCCACAGTGAGTAATAAGGCACTTTTCTTCAGGGAATGGCACTGCAGAACCAGTGACTCAAAAAGTGAAGTGAATATGAGGCAAGTAAATGTACTGCCAATTAATAAGACATGATCTGGAATGTGACTGGTTACAAGGAAACAAAGTTAGCTTTAGTTTTATTTTGATGAATACATTTCTCTGACACAGTATATTTTTAATGGCACAACATACAACAATTAATCAAGATAAGTCACTGGTGAGATGGAAAAATGTTCAGTTTTAGCAGTCATAAAATAAAATGTTCTCATAATACACTTGCGGCTGAGCTTGATATATTAGAACCTGCAATTATAGCCTAGTTTCCAGACAGCACAGGACTCTGTAACTCTGTGCTGCATCAGCATATGATAACCTTACAGGGTCAACCATGTTGAGTGCTAATTCTAATACATTTTCATGAACCTTATTAAAGTCATACAACTGAATATCATATTTTTCTTGCAAGCTCCTTGTACTCTGAAATTAAAGGCAGTTATGGAAGATTTAAGAAGAGAGCAATATCATTATTCAGCTTATATGATACCTCTTTGAAGAATATACAACTTTTTGAAAGATCACTGAATATATGAAACTGATCTATAACTAAACATTAATGTAACAGGAAACATGCCTGGAGGGGGATAGTAACAAATAGGGCTATTTTCAACTTACAATATCTCTGGCAGAACGTATCTTCTTGCCTTTCACTTTAACACAACCTTCAGTGAAGATCTGATTAGATTCAGAATTGTACTGAATGTCATATAACTCCCCAACAGTTGTGTCCTCTGAGAGTCCACTCAGTCCATTTTCTGTATCACTGTTAATCAGGTACACACTTGATTTAGGAAAATGAAAGCATGCCTCTCTTGCTGCCACCTTGGAGAGAGGAAAAGAGAAAACCTTCATAGAATGCAACTGTAAAGTCTCTGCAAGCAATGCAAATTTATGACTGTATGAGAAAAACAGTCTGTAAGTTCATAATTAATGACAAAATACTTAAACAATTATTGATTCTTATCATTCTACCTGTGATGTCACCTATTCTTCTCATTCTCTTGAAATTCACTGACTACATTTACAAGGGTATAATGGATCTGTGCTACATGGTTGCACTCTTCACCTTTATTCCTTGAATATGAAGTAAAAACATTGTAACAAACTGACATATAAAAACCTTCTACAACCAGCTGTGGATGAATATTCAGTGAGCATATTTATATTTAATCTACTGCTGTAAATTAATATGATTATAGTGTTTCTGGACAGTATCCATCATCCTATTTTTACACAAAACACAACATTTCGGAGAATGGATTCTGTCTTCGTCTTCAGGTGGAACCTACTCAGTTGGGCTCAGTCAACAGAGCTAGTCTCTATCTCCGGACACCAGCACCAGTACAAGATAGGATATATGAAACAAGCACAGCACAAACCATATACAAGAGTAAGACAAACATTAAAAACTCAACAAACGAGGCCCAGCACCGTTGTCAATGCACTATTTCACAGCTATTGTTAAAATCAGAGTGTTTTTTATGTTGGTACTACACAGAGAATTTGTCTAGTGATGACTTCCATTTTGATAGTATTCTGATTTTAACAACAGCCATGAAATAGTGTATGGACATGGGTGCTAGGCCTCAAGTGTGTGGAGGTTTTAATGTTTGTCTTAACTCTCTATCTCTGACATTCTGAACTCAGATCACCTACCAATTGTTTTCCACTTGCAGGATCATATTACAACTAGGAATCTTCTAGACCTGGTTGACAAATTCACAGATCGGGAGCGGTTTCAAAGCTTGGCCTCTGAATTAATTTCACATAGAATCAAAATTAACTCAGAGGAAGAAGTCTAAATAAAGTGGCCCATGACTTACTGCCTCTGTAGCTTCAGCATATAGGCTACTGACATGCAAAATTACTCTCTCAGACCTTAATAACGATTTATCTGGTTAGGAGAATCTACTAAAACATAAACAGAGGTTAAGGAAACTGTGGCAAATAACCCGGGATCCAGCACGTAAAACAACAGTTAACTGGGTTGTCATAACCATCAGATGAATGACCCATAGAAAGGCACTTGAACGGTGGGAAACAAATGTAGGGAACTGTGACATCACACCTCAAGCTCTGTGGCCTATTGCAAAATTGCTTATGAAAAGAAATTGACCAAAGGCACCAACTGCCATTGATGGACCTTTACGAATAACATATTATCCAAATGAAAAAGCCAACATGATTGCGGATTGTTTCAAAAACCAGTTCACATCTCATGACCTGTGTGAAAAAAACCACGAGTAATGGGTGCGGACTAGAGTCCAAGCTCTGCCCACATCTGTAGATGGCACCCTGCAGGGGAAAGTAAGACCTTGTGACATACGTAATTTAGCAAATTTATTAAAACTGTGAAAGGCTTGTGGATTTGATGGTTTCACAAATGAATGCCTTAGGCATCTTCCAAGAAGACTGGTGGTATATCTGACACAATTACTTAATCACTGCCTTTGGATGTGACATTTTACAAGGCCTTGGAAGGAAGTAAAGTTATAACATTACTGAAACTGGGTAAGGACACAAAATTTCCTCAGAATCTATGACTGATTAGCCTCCTGTCTATAACAGGCAAGCTATTCAAAAAAGTTATTCTGCAAATAGTCCAAAGGCACACTAAAGAAAAAGGCTTGCTTAATGAAAGCAAATTTGGTTTCCATGCCCATCACAGCACAACACTTCAATGTATGAGGCTTATGGACCACATAACTTTAAATTTAAAAGAACACTCCACTTTGAAAAATGTGACATTTTCCAATAGTTCTGTAGTCAAAGCAAATATTTTCCCAGTCATTTATGTTTGATTACTCCTCAACTCCAGTCAAAAAATAAATACTTCTTCTCTATTCATATTAGACTAATACTTAATGCTAATGTTAACATTAATACTAATGCCTTATGATCTATTTCTGAAACTTGTCACTGCCAAATATACTGATAAAATTTACACGTTTCTTACCACCAATTCTAGTGTCAGTCCAGGTACACCACTATAATCAAATGTTCTGAAAGTCTGGGATACAGCTAACCAAACGTGACTTGAAATAAGACACTTTCCAAACAGTGCATGAAGAAATGATAGTTGTTCTAGATGAGCCACTTCTTTGTCAAGCAGTAGCAAATGCTCATCAGGTTTAGTGTTGCATGTCCTATGAATACAGAAACCGAGTATTCTACTGGCAATGACAATTTCTTAATTTGGAGAACAGAAGCCTACCTTCTTCTGTAAGAGAAGCAACGCTTCAATGATGGCATCAGCTTGCAGTTCACATATAAGTGGAAGCCTTGTCTGAAGTCGTAAATGAAGGAACTGCATCCACAAGTCTGTCTCGTTCACTACTTCATATATAGTATCTGTCAAATTCTCATGTGCATAAATCTGTGCTTTTAATCCAGAATGATTGCCCAGTTGGTAAAACAAGAAAACAGGGTTGTCTGTTATGTGCACATCCTGTAGGGGAATGAGAAAGACAAAAGGGTATAAAGTCTGGAGGAATGTGGTGTCTTAGTTTTAAATTTAATGTGGACTGCTATTACAGTTCATGTTAAATGGGTCTTTTGTCATCATGCCATTGTACAGCCTCAGGATGTGGGTGGAGGACAAGGCCTCCAGACATGGATAGCAGCTGAGAATATACTAACAAAGCTGACCAGGAATGGTCCTCCAGCCTAGGGTGGTGACACTGTCAGCACCTCAAGACTATATGTGTACAGTATCAAATGGAAGGATGATTAGTGAATGAGTAGGAACGGATGCCTACTATTTGGTCGCAGCATTCATGAGTGTGTATGGGTGTGGGGGCATGTCAGCTTCTAAGGCTGTTTGAGCTGGTTTGAAAGATATGCTAAAAGTTCCATAAAATCCACATAATGTCTGTATCAGTGTAAGATCTACTGCCACTGGATGAATACCCAGCTGCAGCAAAACAACAACAACAACAACAACAACAACAACAACAACAACAACAACAATAATAATAATAATAATAATACAGCATGCAGCAGAGTACAACAGAGTACGAAAACTATAAACGAGTCAGTCGTCAATCAGAATTCAGGGAGTCTGCTGTCGAAGGAATTAGACTGTGAGTTTACATGTGCTGTAGTACAGTGATATTGGGAGCGTGTAATTTAGTGAGACTTCTATAGTTCCTATGTCATAAATCCATTGCCAGGAAACAGTTAAGACTTGTGGAAATAGACTGAGGAGATTAGTGTGGAGTGATTTGTAAAATGGAAACCAGGAATAGAGTTATAATTATTTGTAGTATTGACGACCTGTAAGTGGTCAATAAATCCAATTATCAACCCAAACCCCATCTATAATCACTAATACACATGACAATATGTACACTTGGACTTCTCTTTGTTCGAAGATATACAATGAGCCTAGTCTTGTCCTGATAGATATAAAACAGCATTCAAATATGATATTTGATCTTTAAGATGAATTCAAATTGATACCATTAAAGGTAAAAGGTAATGCTGTCCCTGTGCTTAACAGTTAAGTGCTACACCTTGAAAATGGGGGAGTAGACATATAGATCCACATTTTCTACACCTCAGCAATGGTTGGATGTGAGTGGTCAGCTTCATGCCCTCACCACTTTATTCCTGGGAAAAGAGCCATGGTATCCACTGGATAGGAGGCTGGACAAGCACCAGAGCCAGTCTGAATGTCGTTAATAAGAGAGAATTCTTGACTCTACCAGGACTCGAACACTGAGAGCCCGGTCATCCAGCCTGTAGCCAGTCGCTATACTGACTATGCTATCCCAGCTCCAATTTGCTACTATTATACAATAATTTTAAAACTAAGGGACACAGAGTAAGTAAACAAGCAACACAGAATTTGATATGGAAAGATTCAATTTCAAGAAACCAAATGATATAGCCAGACTGAAACCCACCACAGGTCTTCAGCTTTGGAAAATCTGGATGTCAGGAAGGATGTCAATAGGCCTTTGGAAAGTATTCGAGACAGTATCAACATTTCATTTACAGAGAATTCAGTAACTGACTTCATGCAAACTGTTCCAATTAATAAATCAAAAATAGCAGGTAAAACTGAAACAGTTGTCCAACCAAAGCCAAATGAATGAAAGCAAAGTGAACAATGGAATACATAAAACTAGTAGACATTGCAGAACATGGCAAGGGAATACCAAATATCTGAAGACAACATTTATTTCTTATGTGGTCTACTTTAAGGCACTGTCAGTATCTCAGATTATAATGCATTGAAGAGTAGGATTACTCTTGCACAATGAATTGGAGAAGATTCGGAAGGAGGCAGTTGTGTCCTAATCAACATTCTACATGCACCTGTAGAGACTGAGGAAAACCATGAAGGACCTTAGACAGGATAGCCGGTTGTCTGCCTGAGATCGAAATGAAACCTTATGAATAAAAGTCTAGTGTTTTAACACTATACAAACCAGCTAAGTGGTCAAATTAATGAATTAGAACAGCAAAAACAAATATGTCAGGTACATGTAAGAGACATATATGACTGATAGGATTCATTCTGCATATATACTTCTCAAGTTAACATAAGGTGGTGATTTCACATCTCATTTTTGACATGAATAATTTAGAATGGGTTCCCAGCCTTGGTAAAGAATTAGAATGGTTATCTGCTTACAGTTTTCCACAACAGGTTCACAATGCTGAGCAAACTGTAATACATATGCTAAGTCATTAGTATCTGAGCCTACTTCTCTCGAAGCTGAGATTGCTATTGAAAAGTTGAAAAGATATAAATCACCAGGTAATGATCAAATTCCTCCTACCCTCATCTTTGCCATGCAAAAAGAGGTCAGCTCGTACTAAGAGTGACACAAGAGCCAACACAAAAATACATTTACATTTTTTGTTACTGTCTCTGTTTTGGAAAATTAAGTCTGGTACTAACAAATATGTGTGGCACCAGAATTAAAACAAAAGAAATATAAAACAAGTTTATAATTTCCTATGTTCTGTTGATTACAAATGGCTTTACATCTTCCTTATCGGTACAGACAAAAATTACATTAAGCATACCTGCTGCAGACCTTCAGGAAATTCTGATGTTAACTGTGATGAATCACTGCATATCACATAGCCACACAGTTCAATTTCTGCTGGAAAGTGAAGCTTCTGATTCTCCACTGAGACAGAATCAATCTCTTCATCTAATTTCATGCACAGTCCTATGACCAACAGAGCACCATCATCCATCATGCCAAATAAATTGCCTATGCATTCTGATTTCACTGCAGCCAGTCTCTGGAAAGCAAAATAATTAGAAGATGAACATGGATGGGTGTTTTGACCAAAATGTTTCAGTTGCTGTTAAGATTCATATGTGCTATTTCTGGAGATGATGTCTCTGAGGCATGCATTAACTGTATCAATGGGGCCCATTAGAATGGGTGCTTTAACTGATGAGAAAGTCCAAACTCTGAAAAGTCATAGCAAATACAAAATTATGACAATGGAAATGTCCAAAAAATTACTGCTGTATTAATATATTACTGCCACAAACTTTTAGAGCTTAAAATATGTTCAAATATGCATGATGACAAAAAACTGCAAGGCTCCATACATACAATTTTACATCACTACTCATTTAAAAAATATACAAGAAAATAAATAACAGTACGTTTCATACAAACTGCCACTGGTGAATATTTATTCACTTATGGTAAGCAACCATACTCCTGGAGCCCTGGATTAATGTAGTCACTGATTACTGGATTTAAAGGATATGAAGATCACCCAACTGTACAAGATGTTCCAGATTAACCAAATCAAACTGCAAATTGAATACTGAACTTAACCTGAAGAGTTGTTGACTTGTAGATGGCTTAAACTGATTTGTCCAACTGTACTTGTGTAACAGTTTATGGATGTAAATAAATTATGAATTATTACTATAATACTAATTTAACTTTTGACTCACATTAAGAACATTACTCGCAATCTTCAGACGTGGAGACATATTGTCTTCGTTATGCTAATTTCGGAAAATGTCATCCGGATTGCGAAGCGTGACTGCCTATACGCTTCAATGTATATAGCACGCTGGAATACAGATTATTTGTATTTGTTTGCAGTACTTCTGTTAGCGATGTATTGAATATATTCGACAGAACACTGCAATGTTTAATTCTTGTATAATGTAACCGAAGGTCTTATTCACTAACAAATGTATGCTTGAACTCGTTTACCTCCCAACGGACAAACAAACAAAATGAAATATAAACTGATATATATATAACAAAATATAAATCGCAGTTTCGAATTACGCCTATTTCTCCACGTTGCAACACATATTACACACCACAAATTTCCCTCTACGCCGATCTACACTTCCCGAGTTCCCGAGTTCCGAGCGGTGCTAGCCGCTCAGTGCCCTCAGTGCCAGTGCTATTTGGTTGCAAAGTATCGATGTGACGTAACGAGCGGTCACGAGTTTATTATACTACCATCTATTGCAGATACTCGTGCAACTGTTACCAATTGGCACCAGCCTTTGCCAAGATCTCAATCGGTAAGACAGTTAACTGCTAATCCGCTGTAACAAAATTCCAAATATAAAACACCAAACTACAGGATACTTTCGGTATGCTGGTGATATCCATATGCTTATAACCGAGACAAACATTATTCTAATTCAACCGAACTACATTTCACAACAGAAATGGAATCCTAAATTTATAAATTGGAAAATACACAAAGAAAGCAATAAACAGAACTTTTCAATATTTTGAACATCAACAAAAGCAGGCATCCATGATGACACTTGTCACACTTACGAAGCTTATGAACATAACTTATCTTGATTCTATAGGGTTCTGACGATGATGCATAATATTCAGAATTACTAGGTTTTTGGACTTTGTTCATCGCCTGGGTTTCTATGAAGTATAAAACACAACGTTTAAAAAACTGGATCTGTTTCTGTCCTCAGGTGAGGGGGAAGCCACCTACTCTGTTGGGTCCCCTTGAAAGAGCTAACCTGAATCACTGGACGACTCCTGTCAAAGTCAAAATTACATCGCAACTGGCGATTTACCACCAATCAATTCGTCTTGGTGTCAGGCCCCTTGAGACTCACGACCAGTGATTTTATTTTTTCAACCAAGTCCTTGCAGTAATAGTCCTTATGTATCATCCGCTCTGATGAGAAGATGGGTTTATCTCTTGAGAATATATTTGGCTTTTTGTCAAGTGTACGTTTTGCAAATATAACATGTTATTGTAAATTCTTTCTTTTGCACTACACACAAGTCCTCTTTCAGTACAGGCTTTAGAGAGCAGATCATGCCCATCTTACATATCTTATTCTACAACAGCAGCTTAATCACCTGTACAGTTGTAAGCTTGACCACCACCAAGTTTAAGCTTCTAATATTTTCTATGTATGGCATCACCTTGTCCTATACCATGAACATGTCCACTCTTATGATTCTGTATGACTTCTGCTTTCCACCTGCACAATTTTATTTAATTGTATACATACGAAAGGTTGAAAGCCACGTGCAAATCACAGACCGATGTGCACCTTGAAAATTTGTCATTGGCACAGAGAACCTTGTTTTGTAAGTCCTGCAATTTTAAGAGGTAAGTGTTGGGCAGCTCAAGATACCACCATTTCAAAAGTCTGATGTTCGAAGGTCATTACATTAAACTTTGTGGAGTGAGTTTCATTTCTATGCCTATTGATCCACCATAACTCACGTTTTACAAGAAACTCAAATCAAATTTTACTGAGGGTTTGGATTAATGTTGGTTCGAATGGTTCACACTGAAAATATTGTGAACTGACTGTATCAGCAGTATTACGAACCTGTTGGCTTACATCACAAATTCAAGCTTCTGCCACACCATGACAAAAAGTGCAGTAACAACTCAATTTAAGGTTCTGACTTTAATGATTTGTTAGAAGACATTACCATTTTGAAATAAAGGTCTTGATCATCATTCTGTCATGGATAATAACTTCATCTTCTGAAAAGTAAAATATATGGGAAGTGTAGTAGGCATGGGATAAACCACATTTTGCTCAATGGCTTACTTATGTAGGCCAAGGAAATTCTGTTTTATCCCATACTGGCTTGTATGCAAGTTTTGTCCTCTTATTTTTACATCTATTGTTCTTTATTTCTGATCACAACATTATTTAATGTTATTATATTATTATTATTATTATTATTATTCCATGTTCATATTACAATGTTTTGTTTTTCTTTTGTAGACTTGCTACCTATTATCTGCAAGTCTTCCTTATAACCCTGTACATCCTAGACACTTCAGTTCACAATTCCCTTTCTTCTTGCCGTTGTTATTTTCATATTTTATTCTATGCTGCTTGTCAATATCGAATCCCTGGCCATCTTGAGGAAGCATGTATACCCAGGGTTTGAGCCCTCCTGTACTACACTCACAGCTCTGTTCTACACTAGGAGTGACAATATCAGATGCCATCTTTCACTAGCTTCTATGCCTAGAAGTGGGACACATGGCCACCTACCATACTGTGAGTGCAATACTGCCAACAACTGTCCCATTAATTTTTATTTTCTGGTGTCCATGTCTTCAGGAAAATAAACAGAGTCCAGGTCAGCCTTGTATGAACCGGATGAAACACAGATTCAGACAAACTGTACCAATCACACCAACTATACCAGTCACACAAAGGCCAAGCAGAAGGGCCACACCAATTGACAAATCAGACAAACTGAACCACCCATCAAACCAAACGTAACATAAACTGAGCCCAACTCAAATGATTGTACACATTTCTGTATCTCCGAAAACGTGGGGCATAGACCCAGACACTTCTAAGGATTCAATGTCCCTGGTCCATTCAATATCTTCCTTGAAGACCTGCTGTAGTGTCTTACATGTTGATGCCACTTCCAAGATTTTCCTATGAACTGGAGGCCATGTTTACAATTTTGAGGCATATGCTCAACACTCATTCTTCCTTGTCTGAGCCATTAAAATCATTTTCATGTGGAACTAGTACACTTTAACTGTTCTTTTGATTTTCTTTGGAGTAAGACATTGACTTCGGTGCCACAACACAATTATTGGTTTCCTCTGAATGCTTTAAGACCATTAATTTAAAGTTCACATCACAACTGTAATGCCTCCCCTTCAATATCTGACACTGTAGAACGTCTTTTTCCAAGATGGTCATACACTATGGAAACCACATATGGTCACAAGTGATTTATACCAGTCCAAGCACACTTATCTGACTTCGAAAACAAGGAGGATGTCATGAAATAGCCACATTACCCACACTAAAAATATTAGCCACAGCATACTACAAATAACATAAAAACATTGACTCCAGTGTGCCAAGATGGCCACTGGTTTTTCAGATGTTCTGATCTGAAGAACCTAATCTTATATTTGGGTTAATAGCATATTTATTCATTGGCAAAAAAGTCACTTTATTAAAAATGCTCTGTGAGAAGGCATATTGTTATGACATAGAATATGTGTCTGACCAAAGATTTAATCTTTTCAATTAATGTACTGTGAAAATGCTGAAAAACTGAAGCTTGCTTGTGTGACTATTTCTTTTGGAGGAAAAAATGGGCAGTGCCACTGATATTTAAATAGCACATCAAAACTAACATTTACAAAGTATAATATCATAATTCTGATCTCAGATTTTGACAGTCATGTTTCTTGATCTCAAAAACTCCAGATTTTCAACTGGGGACTTTGGCATTTTGTATCTGCATCATACTGCTAAGTTGAACTATACTGCTGAAAGATCTAAGAAAACTTCTTCTCCTCCTTATTCTGAAAACAAATAAAACATTGAAAAAAATAACTGGAGAAACTTGGTTCCCAAGATTAACGTCAAAAATGCTCTCGTTTGGCATGCAACTTCATTTGGGTACATTATTACAATTAACTTCTTCTAACTGCTTCTTTTCCCTGAACTGCCTCATATATTCAGCATGACTATTACCAGCAGACATCTTATCAGCGCGTGACATCATATGCTGGCAGCTTGCATACTGAATTGTGACATGATGCCTGGGTGCTGCAATCTGACCATATATGGGTGGGGCTTCTATGAGCACACTGCCAATGTAGTTAGTTAGTTAGTTATTGGAGAGGGTGGGTTTCCCCATGCACTGAGACCTGTATTGGTCCATTGTGCTTCCCTCTATGATTTCTACCAGTCTCTATATCCTACCGGTACTGGTGCTTACCATCAGTCCCGCCCAGCCAGCGAGACCGGCTCTACTAGCTGAGAGGTATCTATAATGCTTCCCCCATCTACCAGAGGTATTAGAGACTGCTGTTGGGCGGGAAACGTCTGTTAATTTGGCTCAGTGACCTCCTTTGGAGATATGAGGTTCTTTTATGTGCCGTAAAGCTACGACACGGGACCCACGGCTTAAAGTCCCTCCCGGAGGACTTGTTCCCTGAATTTTTCTGCCCTTAAAAATTCGACGACCTCCGCCAGGTATTTGAACCCGCGTAGTATGAATCATGAAGTGGGAACGTTACCTCTAGACTACGGAGGCCACTCACTGCCAATGTAACAAGGTCAACAATAGAACTTCGGTTACTTAGTAGCAAAGGTCTCGATAATCACGACAACAGAGAAATCAACCGTTAGACTTGGTGTCTCCTATTCGGTATGCCAGAACCTACCTCAGGGACAGAAATGACCAACAGAATACGTCACAAGAAGTCATAAATGAAGTCTTTACTTTATGTGATGTAGTTACAGTAACCTGAGCATTATCATTGTTCATAGTTATGAAGTGTTATAACTAACTGTAGTTTCACCTGGTGAATATCCAACAAATCAAATCATCTAATACAGAACCCATTAATCACTTGTCGTGTTACCTGGATACATTTCAGTACTGCGTCACCCACTAAATGAAGGAACTGAATTAGTTGTGTGTGTTACAAACAAATGGTCATTGCTCCTAATCCGTAAGTGAGGGACCAAAATGGACTGCATTTCTGAGAAGCTCACATTTATTAATGTATGTCACTTGCAATAAGTCCAATCCATCTTTTACAGTTTAGCCATCGCAGATGGCTGAAAGTCTGTAAAATTAGGAAAATTATTACATGTTTTGGGTAATTGTTTAAACAATGTACAATTTTATTTTGGGAATAAAATAAACATCAGTTTTGAACAGATCAGTCTTTATTCTTTCATTTACATATAACTTTTAATATAAAATAAGCCACAGGTCTCGAGTTATCAGCGGTTATGTAAGAGGTTGCACAAGTGTTACACTGAGTGTTACATTACACTTTCTGTTATTAATGGTTTCATTCAATTTGCATCCTTGTATAATAATGTGTTCAATGTTAAAAAACAATTACTGAAACCAAAAAACCACATCAAACTCAGTGGCAAAAAGAAATGCTGAATCATGTACTCACACACCACCTAACTCACGTTGCTTCTTGCTACACAGAAACTTCGGTCTGATTTTTTAATTGCCAAACCTAACAGAAGCCAGTGACTCCTTTTAAGGATACTAGTGTCCCATCATTTTACTGTCCAGACCAAGGAATACCATGAAAAAGGATATGTCATCTAACTAGACATTAGTATCTTGTCTGAACCTTGATGTGAAAGAAATGAGTTTTAACTACTTCCTTGAAAACAAAATGTGTACTAATTCGTTATTCAGTTTATTATTTTTGCTCATTCTTTTAAGACACCGTGCAATGGTCACATTCTGTACGGAATCAGGAGAAAAAGATATATAAGTGAACGCTCATGTTATTATTTTACATATTCATAGGTAAGCAAAATATTTAATAACACAATGACACAGGGAAGATTACCAGCTCTCCCACCATGGTTCAGAGTCCACATCAAGCTGTATATTCCCTCTGTTGACCATCACCTGCATGATCACTTTATCAGTGATAAACCCTGCGCCTCCCCCACCCCCAGTCATATGTGTACTGTACACATTTGCTTAAATGGGCAGAGGCCAGAAAGTCAACATGTACCATATCTAAAGGAACTTAACAAATAACAAGCATGGCTACATTCCTTAGAAGCATAAGGTTTGATGTATCTTCCTTCTCAGATGACCTATGATTCTTCATCTTCCTCAATCTCATCATCGGAATCCTTTCCAGTACTATCAATACCTGACTCCATCCTCATAAAGGTGGTTTCCATTACAGCATGGAATGGACATACACCATATTCTGGCCAGCTAATGAACTTGTGGAACACTGTCAGTATTTCCTGTGGAGTCAGATCACCAAACTGTGTGAAGATAGTCATCCCATCCACAATAAACCGAGAACCGCAGCCAGGAATCCATTTCCTGTCCAAAGAATATATTCTGTTTATAAAAGACGAAGTAGAGTGAGTACAGGGATGTCAAACGATTTATATTTTTTAACTGTGGCAAATTCTAATCTTGCCAGAAATGTGACTCCAAACTTGAAACCAAATTGTAAACTTCTCACTTCATAAAGTTCCTTTCCATGTTACAACACAGAATACAAGTATTGTACAGGCA
The DNA here is from genome assembly GCF_002891405.2 of Cryptotermes secundus. Classification (NCBI taxonomy): domain Eukaryota; kingdom Metazoa; phylum Arthropoda; class Insecta; order Blattodea; family Kalotermitidae; genus Cryptotermes; species Cryptotermes secundus. The sequence continues at coordinate 61,494 of NW_019730119.1, read as the reverse complement.
AGCGACATTTATCCACTTACACATTTACTAGTTCTCTCCACTAATGAATGTGAACTGAATTTTGTATACTGAAGTCCTATTAAAATAAACAATAAATCAATGACAACTGTCTTCACCTTCATCCTGTTCATCCCATAATGTTATGAGCACTTGCAGTATAGTGTCCTTGGCGTGCTTGTATCAATACAATGTACATGTGTCAGATTTAGAAACATATGAGTATATAGACTTTAAAGGATTCTGATGATGGTGTATGCTGTACAGAACTATAAGGTTTATTTTGGGCTCTATCCATCATCTGGTATACAGTATAAGACAAACAACCACAACGTTTCAGACACTGGATGTGTCTCCATCCTCAGGTGGATGGGGCAAAACAGACCTACTCAGTTGGGCCCGTTAGAAAGAGCTAGTCTCAATCACTGGACAAACCCTGGTCAGTAGAGAACAGCCTATAAACACATGACAACAGGTTCCATCATTAGGAGATAAGAATAAAATCACAATAAAAGACAAGCTAAAACTATTGTGCCAAGCATGCACATGTCAAAAATGTGATAAAACCGTGGTATGGATTAAGTTTCAGGAATTAAGTTAAAAACTAAGGTAAAAAATATAGAGGATGTATAGTTAATTATGCAGATAAAGAATCATGCCACCAGGGAGACTTCTCGAAATAAGATTAAACTCCAGAGCAAAACTAGCACATGTAGTGGAAGACACTGATTTTCATAAAAAACTTATATACCAGACGATGGATAGAGTCCAAAATAAACCTTATAGCTCTGTATATGAGTATATCTTTGAAATTAACATCTAAACATGTTCAAACTTGATGGGTATACACTTCAAATTATCATAAACATTATGAAATCCAAGCCTGGCCTCTCTGCTGCCTTTATATACCACCTGTAGAAATTTTAGAATATGCAAAATCTTTGACTGGGGATATATTACACTAAAAATCATCTTATCTTAGTCACCACATGAACTGTAAAAATGGCATCTGTAAGTACTCCCAGATCATCTTCATAAACACATGGCAAGAGTTAACACATAATTAATTTGGTTTCTCTTGATTTCCAACTTCAAGAAAACTGAAAAAATGTCAAAACAGGGGATTTAGCTGGACACTAAATACAGTGAAACAGTGGTAGATTGATTACAGCTTATAATGAAGACTTCACTATACCAACAAAAATCACTGGAACCATCAGTTTCTTAATATTGTCCACGTGGAGAACAATGGCATAGAATGTGGACTTTTTCCAGCCCATTTGTCATAACAAGTAATTCCTAACTAGCTGCAACTTTTGCACCAACTATTCTTGCAGTTCTACTTCTGAGTTATTTATGGCTAGCAGCCATCAAAATAACAGATCAACTACTGATCAGATTTTCTGCATTCATCAGATACTAGAGAAAAAATGGGAGTACAATGAGACAGTATATCAGCTATTCATAGAGGTCAAGAAAATCTATGATTCATTTATGAGGGAAGTGTTGTACAATATTTGCATTGAGTTTGAGGTATCCATGAAACTAGTTACGCAGATTAAAATGTTTAAACAAAACCTATAGTAAAGTCCGTATAGGTAAATATTTGTCTGATAATTTTCCTATCCAGAATGGTCTAAAACAAGAAGATGCTTTATTGCCACTGCTTTTGAACTTTGCTTTAGAATATGCCATTACAAATGTCCAGGAAAACCAGGTAGGACTGACTGAAATTATGTGGGACACATCATCTGCTGGTCTATGCTAATGATGTGAATCTACTGGGAGATAACACAGATACCATTAAGGAAAACACAGACGCTTTAACTGATGCTAGTAAGGAGGTTGGTCTGGAAGTAAACACAGAGAAAAACAAGTACATGCTGCTGTCTCATCACCAGAATGCAAGGAAAAATCATGTCATAAACATAGCTTACTGATGCTTTGAAAATGTGGCACAGTTCAAATATTTGTAAACGACAGTAACAAATCAAAATTTGATTCAGAAGGATATTATTAGGAGACTAAATTAAGGTAATGCTTGCTACAATTCAGTCCAGAACCTTTTGTCTTCTCACCTGCTGTCTAAAAACATAGAAGTCAGAATACACAAAACTCTAATTTTGCCCACTGTTTTTCTGTATGGGCGTGAATCTTGGTAAGGAGGAACACAACCTGAGCGTGTCTGACAACAGGGTGCTAGTAATACTTGGACCGAAGAGAAATGAAATGACAGGAGAAGGATAAAACTGCATAATGAGGAGCTTCGTAACTTTTACTCTTCGACAAGTATAGTTAGAATGACCAAGTCAAGGAGTATGAGATGGACTGAGCAAGCAGCACGAATAGGACAAAGAGGAATGCATATAGGACATTGGTGGGAAAGCCAAAAAGAAAGAGACCACTGGGAAGACCAAGATGCATGTGGATGGATAATATTAAAATGGACCTTAGAGAAATAGGATAAGGTGGTATGGACTGGGCTGATCTGGCTCAGGATAGGGGCCAGTGGAGGGCTGCTGTGAACATTGTAATGAACCTTCAGATTCCATGAAATGCTCAGAAGTTCTTGAGTAGCTGCTCAACTGGCACCTTCTCAAGAAGGGCTCAGCTCCATGAAGTCATTCAGGCAGCTAGTTAGTAGTCTCTAAAAGGTCTGTTAACTCACCCTTCTATCGTATCCTTGTATAGAAGAAAGTTATTGAAGATTCTGTGAGCAGCTTATCTAGGTGGGGTAACACATACAACACAAAGATGCAGGTGCATGCTTAAGGTTTTGTCACATAAAACATCTGTGTTTCAGGTGGTACTGACTGTGAAATCATAACTATGGCAACAAAATAGAAGACCTTGGACTTTAATGCAAAACTCAAAATAATGCATGTGTCATGTTGGCAGCTCATTAAAATGTGAAACGGAAGATGGTATGAATTAACTTCTTCAGTACTGTTTATGACACTGAAGGACAAAGAGAAATATAGTACGAGGGTGAGTAAAATGAAAACCGTAAAAAAATTTTTAAATTTAATTTACTGAATGGAAGCGGTACACAACTATATAATTTTTCTACATAGTCTCCATTTCATTCGATATAGGACATCCAATTTTTTCAAAGTGTATGGATTCTTCTAGAAAAAAATTCTTGTGGTTGTCTGCACAACCACTCGTGCACCACCTGCTGTACCTCTTCATCAGAATGGAACTTCTTTCCTCCCATTGACTCTTTGAGTGGCCCTAACATGTGGTAATCACTTGAGGCTAGGTCTGGTGAGTATGGCAGATCTGGAAGACACTCAAAGTGCAAGTCTTGGATTGTTGCAATTGTTGCACCGGCAGTATTGGGCCGAGCATTGTCATGTTGCAAAAGGACACCTCTAGTCAAAAGTCCATGTCACTTTGATCTGACTGCAGGTCGAAGATGATTCTTCAAGAGATCTGAATATGAGGCACTGGTGATAGTGTTCCCCCGAGGCTTGTAGTGCTCCAAGAGTACGCCTCGTTCGTCCCATAAGAGAGTCAGCATAATCTTCCTGGTGGATGGCTGTGTCCGGAAATTCTTGGGTTTTGGTGCTGAGGAATGACGCCATTCCTTGCTCGTTCTCTTTGTTTCTGGTTGGTGGTAGTACACCCAAGTTTCATCACCAGTACCGATTCTTGAAAGGAAGCCATCACCTTTTGCTTCAAGGTGCCACAGAAGTTCTTCACAGGCGTCAACACATTGTTGTTTCAATTCTGGAGTAAGCTGCCATGGCACCCACCATGCAGACTCTTTGTGAAACTGAGGCACATCATGAATGACATGGTGTGCTGATCCATGACTCATGTTAAGAATTTCGGCTATTTCATCCACTGATACTTAGCGATTCTCCATCACTAGGGCTTCAACTGCTGCAATAGATTCAGGGGTCACAACTCTGTGCGCCTGACCCAGGTGAGGAGCATCTGCCACAGACGTCACACCATTTCTGAATTTCCTACTCCCCTCGTACACTTGCTGCTGTGACAAGCATGCATCACCATACTGAACCTTCATCCGTTGATGAACTTCAATTGGCTTCACACCTACACTGATCAAAAAACGAATTACAGAACGTTCTTCTTCTTTCGTGCATGTATGTAGGGGAGCAGCCGTCTTCAAACTGGCACTGTGATAGCATTCTGTTTGTCTGCATTATACTGCCAACCTATAGGATATTTTTTATAGCACTGGTAACATGTCTGCCACCTTAGAGGACAATGGCACGATATTTCAAATTTTTATCTCAGTTTTACAGTTTTCATTTGACTCACCTATGTATATATGAAACCTAAGAAAACTACTCTACCATACTTTCTTTCATTTGTGAGTGCATACTGCTGAAATTTGTTTCATAATCTGTTTGTGACTGTGTCAAATATAATGAGAGGAGATTTGTCCACCTACCTCACAAAGAGCTCAATTTTCATTATGAATGTGTTGTCATCTGATAGAAAAACTAAACAGTTATTGATTCATGTACTGTTTACATGCCACTATCATACCACATAAGGGCTGCACCATAGCTCAAGTGGTTAGTCACTGGCTTCCCACCACGGCAGTCTGGGTTCGATCCCGGGTCTTGTCAAGTGGGATTTGTGGTGGACAAAGTGGCTCTGGGGCAGGTTTTCTCCAAGTACTTCGGTTTCCCCTGCCAATCTTCATTCCACCAATTGCTCCACGATCACTCTCACCTACCATCTGGGGCTGGTACATTAGGTCAGAAGTGGCTGCAGTACAAAGGACTTAGGCCCACGCCACTAGCAATAAAAAAAATCAACCACATTCCACACCATCCAGCCTAGCTCTGGAGTACACCCAGACTCCTATCAAACAGGTACTAGAGGATCTTTCCCCAGGGGCATGGTGGCTGAGGTGCGAAGCTGACCACATTCCTTCAACAAGCGTCAAGGTCAAGACTGGTGGAGCTATACCTCCACTCCCGAAGTCCATATGTATTCATAGTGTGGTGTTTAATTAATTTAGCACAGGAACAACTTTATCTTTACCTTACAGTACAGTTACACATAACAGCTAGTTCACAACTCTCACTCAAATATATGTCAAAAAGTTGTGTGTAGTCCAATCATGGTGTTTAGAACAACCCATAACATAATGTATGCATGCATCAGTGTGATTTAACCTATTTTGTGTGGTACATCTGTCACTCAAGTTCAATACATGTTGATGCCTTTGTTCTCACATGAATGCATGCACAAAGAATTATGGGCTGAATGTGGGTGGCACTTGTGAGTAGAATATGGGAGAACTGAGCTTGCAGGCACACAGTATATAGTTGGTGACTCCTAATTAACAGCTGACTGCAAGCAGAAGAAGTTATGATAGTTTAATAGAGTCTTTAAATCTTCAGTTCAGATAATGCTAATGATGACAAGAATGTTGAAATATTCTCATTATCATCATATTCCCATGATAATCATTCCAATGAAGAATAAATAGTGCTATGTAAAAAAAGTAAAGTAAAGCTATCCCTGTAACAGGCCATGAAGGCTCATAGGGTTGTGAGATGTTGAGGGTCCCACATTATCTAGACAATCGGTTCAAAGATGGCGGTAAGGTTGTCAGCCTTACGCACCAGCCGCGCTTTACTTCCCAGGAAAATTATTTAATAAATTTCTGGTACTCATTTCTGTTAGAGGCTGAGTCGACCCCAGGGCTTATAGTGCGACCAGAAGGATTAGGTCAATTGAAAAAAATCCAATGACCTCATCGGGACTTGAACCCGCAACCTTCTGGCTTGTAGCATTGTGCCTCAACCAACTACGCTACCTCCTGCATTATTATTTAATCCTTGGTGCCATACTGTATCATAAACAATCTGAAGATTGAGGATGGATTCATTGTTATGTATTTCAATGATTTTTGGATAATATGATTATCCATTATGAGCATTTTTAGGCATTTTATTAACTCTCATAATATAAAGGTTCCACTGTATTCTGCAATGAAAGGGTTAAATAACTCTATGGAAATGTCTTCAGTTAATATCTGTGCATCAGCAAGACATGAGCAGCTATCTAAAAAAAAAAATGCAACAGTTGATCCTCTCTTACTTTCCATAGCAGTGTACCAGGTTCAACATACATAAGAAATATGCATGCATGCTCTCCTGCGTATGTATCTGTAACAACAACAACAACAACAACAACAACAACAATGATAATAATATATATCAGGATTCATCAATAATATTAAAGCCAATTTAATACAATAGTCACTTACTCTAGCTGAGGTATGACTCTGTTCTTTCGACTTATCAAATTATGTCGAACAAAAAACCACAAGGGTTGAAGCTGGTCTGCTGAAACAACTGTTTGGAAGAAATTTTTCCGTGGAACTATTTTCACAAGGTACATAGTCCCTGGATCAATATTATGCACCTAAAATGAAAAGAAATATATAAAGTAAAATGTCCTGACACCAAAAATTGGACATTCTGCTCCTTGTTTCAAGCATTTTCAGCAATTTAAAATGGCATGTCAATTCTGTTACTCTGTGAGTAACTGCAAGAACACTATTGTGTAGAAATGTTGTCTCCTCTAGTACACATTGTCATGTGTTACTGACTAAATACAGGGTTTGGATTGGTAACTGGATTTACTGAACATTTTTTAACTCGTGACTACAAGTATTATAACACTGCTGTCAGTCTGTACACTTAACAAATCACTAATGCACATTCAAAGTCTTCTCAGTCTGTAGTGTCTTCATGTGCTTCTTGCTTAGTAGCAGCTCCCAACAATTGAGATCCATCTACTTCCTTGCTCATGTTCTTGCCAGCTGGCACCCCTCAGATGCAACTATACTAACCACCAACTGCCAAATACAAAGACTAATTCTCAGCTCTGACCTCAGACTTAAGACTAGATCACTGACCAACTGACTGACTGCTAAATTATTGCTAGCCAAGTCAGATGGTCAGCTTCAAGCCAGTACCTTCTGAATGAAAGTCCAATTCACCACAGTTGAGCTAATTTCTTAAAATCTTCATAAAAATTTGTGAATTATTCAGTGATAATTGTATAACATGCACATTAGACCAACATGACTAACACAAATCCATGGGCTGCAATATAATGACATCTTCAACTGACAGTGCTGAAATATGTGAACTTCACCCACTTCAAGGTACCTCCCTAGAATTTCCTAGGGAAGCCAAGTAAAGCCAGAAGAAGCTTATTGTTTCAGTTTCTATGATTCATACTCAGTACTTGTATATGCTCACCTTTGCCACTTTAGACCACCTTTTGGTACCACGTTTCATTTCCCAAGGTAAAAATCCAGTACGTGGAAGCTTTTCGAGTAAACACCACTCAAATATCAATTGGAAAAGTACACTAGTTGATCTATAGAAGAAGTAGCCATCTCCAGGTTGACAGGTCAAACACTGGAATACAATTCACAGCAAAAGTAAATTACTGAAAATGTGAACATTTAATACTGAACAGCTTCATTTTAGAAGCTGGGATAGCACAGTCGGCATAGCAACTGGCTACAGGCTGGATGACTGAGGGGTCAGAGTTTAAGCCCCTGTAAGGTCAAGAAATTTCCCTTCTGCATGTTGTCCAAATAAGTTTTGGGGGCCAACCAGCCTCCCATCCAATGGGTACCAGGGGCTCTTCCCCAATGGGGTAAAGTGACCAGGGCACAAAGCTCACCACTTGCTTCCAACTAGTGCTGAGGTCAAGAAAATGTGGATCTATATATCTACTCCCCCCATGTCTTCATGGCGTAGTTCTTAACTGATTAAGCAGCACAGGGACAACTTTATTTTTTTACCTTTTACACTTTCATTTTACAAGCCTGCATATCATACTAAATTTTTAGGTGCTAGTAAAATGATGAAAAAAAATATGACTGCATCCATCACGCAAAAATTGAAGTTCTTTGCACTGTATAATCCCCAATACAAAATTCAGATATAGTTTTCAAAGAGAGAGACAGAGCGAGAGTGTGTGTAACAGCAGTTACAACAGTTGATCAACAGTTCTAATAACAACATGAAGGGGAAAATAAAACCTTGATCATGAATAACCTCATATACCGAAATGCTCCAGTGTTTCAATTAAAATTTTCAACAGATCCACAGTGGTTCAGATAACAAGATAACATAACCAGAAGCTGACTACTTGTGTCTTGTAGTATTATAAATCGTCTTGCATAGACTGTATGGAAAGTTATTGAAATGGAACACTCAATGCCGCCATGTACAAGTATCACCTATGTGATCATTTGGCATCCTCTGGATTTAACAGACTCTAAAACAATCATTCCAAGTTAAAGGGTTAAGAAACTCTACATCTTGCCCACAAAGTGTACTTATGAGTTTTGATTCCCCCAATTTACAACAACAGTTTCCCTGAACAGCATTAACAAGTTTAGCATTGTAACAGAGAAACAGTATGCTATCAGTGAGGTAGGAATGTATTTTTAATTTAATTTAGATAACTGTCAACTCTATCACTGCCAGTCCAAAGCTTAGTTTAGAGGAGGAGGGGGAGGAGAACACCTTACTGAAAACATTGCAAACTCAACTGACTTGGCTGTCAGCACTCATAAGGTCCCTTGCCCAGGCTTATGGGTGAAGTCTCCAACAGTTACTGACGCATGAATTAGTGTGCAACATGTGCAATACTGTATGGTGGTAAGATAAAGCGACCCCTTCTCTGGGGTTAAAAATATGGAGGCTGGGTCAGAAACCTAGAGGTGGCAGCCCCGATCACTAACCTACCCAGAGGTGCACTGGTCCTGCACAATGGGGAACTTATTTTGACCAAACTGCTTCAAAGGTTTACTAATGCACTTCCTGATAGCCATGACAAAATACCAACTCATCAAACATCAGTGTAATGAAGGTACAGTGAAACTTCATTATAACAACAAAAATTATTAGAACCATCACTTTCATAACATGACACATACAGCAAACCATCACACAAAGTGAGGTCGTTTTCCTGCACCTTCATCATAGTCAGCAACTTATAACTAAGTCACCATCATTTTCCTGTAAATTTTTGCATTTAAACTTCTGAAGTTATTTATGGCTAGTACTGTCAAGTTCCTGTTAACCAAACTTTTGCATTTAAGAACCCCATAGCAGCTTATCCCCACCAAGTTTCAACCACTGAGAAATGCACCTTGTGATGACCATGAATTTCATCAGTCCAATACCTTGTTTCATTGTGTATTGCGTTCTTCAGCTTGTTTATAGATGGGTCATGCTGTATCTTCCCCTTCCTGTCATATAGGTTTCCCCTTACCCTGATCTCCCAGTGACTTTGGATGACGAATTCGTAGGATACTTCTTGTCCCTCATCAAAGGCGTTTTGATTTCTGATGACACCTGTAATGACTTCCTTGTTTCCAAAACATTTCACACTAACACAACTGCAAAATGTAATGACTTCAAATGTCACATGTAAACTTATCATAATACTTCTGCCTTTTGGGCAAAGGAGGGTGTAAGTACATACTGGTGAAATTTCCTTTCTGACATTTGTGACTGTGTGATGAGCATAATGAGATGAAAGTGGCACTACTAGTATAACATCGTAAGTACAGGAACTATGATGTTACTTATCTGATCCTTGTATGAGGGTAAGTCAATAAGTAGGTTACAAATGGATATAGAAGTTAAACAAATAAGAGTACTGACTTGAAAAATGCTTTTATTTCTCAACATAATCTCCCTGTACACTGAGGCACTTGTCCCATCATTTCACAAGCCTCTGAAAACCAGCAGCATAAAATTCTTTTGGCTGCTGTCGGAACCAGTCAGTGACTTCCCTTTATACAGCTTCATTGTCAGGAGAAAGTTCAACCAAAAGATGATGTTTAAGAGGGCCGAACAAATGGAAGTCACTTGGAGCAAGGTCGGAGCTACACGGAGGATGCTCGAGGACTTTCCACTAGAAATTTTGCAGCGTCTCATTTATCTTGTTGGCAGCATGGGGACGCGCGTTGTCATGCAAGAGCAACACGCCTTTGGTGAGGAGTCCTGGTCGCTTCCGTTGAATGGCCTTACGAAGTTTCCTGAGGATGTTACAGTAGGAGTCAGCATTTACGGTTTGTCCTCAAGGCTGGAATGTGGTGAGCAGTATGCCTTCATGATCCCACAAGACTGTGAGCATCACTTTCCTGGAGGATGGTGTCACATTTGGCAGGTGACGCAGGATGTTTCCACTGCATTGACGCACTCTTTGTCTCGGGCTGGTAATGGTGAACCCAAGACTCATCACCTGTAACAATTCGGGCTAGCATATCCTGTCCTTCATTGTGGTAGCGACTGAGATGCTGTAATGCCAGACCCATCCTTTCCACTTTGTCTTGTGGGATGAGCATGCACGGCACCCATCGTGCACAGACTTTGTAAAAACCTAACCTGTCATGCATTATGAGGTAGGCCATACCATGTGAACAACCAACAGCATAGTGTCTATAGTGTCTATAATTACCCTTCTGTCTGCTCGGATTAAGTCTTCAACCCGTTGCACATTCGCCTCTGTGGCAATCTCCGTTGGCCAGCCAAAACAGTGTTCGTCTTCGATACGTGTCTGCCCTTCAGAAAACTTCTGCACCCAATTGTAAACAGCTTGGCATGACAGGCACTTCTCACCATAGATGGGAAGCATTTCTTTATGAATATTCTTCGATTCCATACCTTTTGCCCACAAAAATCACCCAACTGAGCATTGCTCAAGGATTGTACACTCACTCAGAGGCACCGCCATCTTGCAACTACTGTTTTGCTTTTGTAAACATCAACTGTCTCGTGTCGAATGTGATCAATTGCCACCAGACTACTACTGCCATCTAGTGGCGATAGCCTCAAGTACCTCATTGAAACATGTAGTACCCCACATCAATTTGTAACTTACTTATTGACTTACCTACATATGTTATATTTTAGCATCCTGTTGCACTGATTTAAGTCCATGATTTATTTTATCCGTCTTCTAGTGCATACATTCACACACATACATACACATACACACATACACACACATACCCAGCAGGTCCAGCAGTATAACACACGCAGTCACAGGAGCGAGACGCAACATAGAGCACAATACACGATAGTGAAAGAGTGCTCCAACAGACGATGATAGACGTGACTCGCGTAATGAAACACGACGTAAGAATGAAATATGCTGTATAATTTTAATATTTTAACACTTAACATTTATCAGTATATATGATAAATATATATTTTAGTTATTTTAGTATGTATAGACAAGGCATGCAATGAACTAGTTTGTCGTGGATTGGATCAGCACCTGAAGATGGCACATTTGTGCCGAAACATGTAGTGAGAGTGAGAAGAGGGGATAGATGAATGTATGCACTAGAAGACGGATAAAATTAATCATGGACTTACCTACATATATTAGTGTGTGTGGTAACTTACTTAAGTTAGAAAATTAAACAGGTATGGGTTCATGTATAATTCATATGCCTTTACCATAATATGCATTCTACAGTTAAGCCGTTAGTTCTAATGGCTGCCTCACAACCATCTTCTACATACAAAATGTCAAGAAGTTGCATGCATTCCAGCTGTGGCACTAAAAATAATTCATAACATAATGCATGTACATAAAGTATTAGTGAGATTTAAACTGCACTGTGTTGGCCTGTTACACCAGTTTGATACGAATCCATGTGTTTATTCTCACGACCATTTCTTATGTACATAACGTCAAAGGTTAACATGCATTCAAGTAGTGGCATTTACAGCAGCCCATAACATGTACATCAACTATTAGCTAGATTTAAACTGCATCCTGTATCAGTCTGTTATGCCAGTTTGAGTCAGCTACTTTATTCTCACATGTATGCACTTGAAGCAACATGTGAGTGAGCAGCAAAGGCTTTTTGCACGTACAGCAAGGCATCCAATTGGGAGTTGGCTGTGAGTAAAAAAAGTTATTTAAGTTTAAGAAAATCAGTTTGGATAGTTCTAAGAATAATGAAAATGCTTAAATATTCTTTATTCTTTCATATAAACCATGATAACCACTCCAAGGAACAAGAAATACTGCCTCACCTAGATTATTAACACTACAATATTGTCACATATCCAGGTAATGTGACAAGTAATTAATGGATTCCAGATTGGATGAGTCGATTTATTAGATATTCACCAGGCAGAGCTACAGTTAGATGTAACACAGTCTTACTGTAACTATAACACCTTGCAACCATGAACAATAACACCACATAAACTCAAGACTTCACTTCTGACTATGACCTCGTCTTCTTCTGTGTTCTTAGGTAGGTTCTGGTCGAAACATATGGAGATCACCTCCTTTAACAGTAGAGTTACAGCGCTCTTCATTGTTACTGTTCTTCAGAGGTTTGTTGCCATATGAATGGAAATGTTTCTGCACGCATTGCCTAGGAATTAACGTGACTCTGCATGCAATGCATAGTCTCTCCAGTCATAGTCATTGCTGTGGAAACGTATTCCAACGATTCGCCGTCCAGCAGTGGCACCCATGTTTTCACAGGAATATGCTTAACAAAGCCCTGCCCTCTAGATAGGCAGATTGCAGCTTTCAGGAGTCATGTCACAATATTGTACTGCATGTAATTGCACATTTGGGGGCCGACTTCTCCTTACATATTTCAGCCATTTTTGGATATTACAAGCATTTGTTTGAACAAGCTGTTCTTTTTATTTTATAAACTTTTGTAATATCAAAGTTTCACTGTGTGACAGACAAACTATAAATCACTGTCATAAATTCAAGAATTCAAGGTTATCGAATAAAGTGGCCACAATGCCTAGGAAGAATTGAGCAAAAACATAATTCCTAAACTACTCTCAGACTACAAACCAAGAGGCAAAAGACATTAAGGATGACCAACTGAAAGATGGAGAACAATTCTGAATTTAATAGTTATATTTTTTCACGCTGAAGACAGAACAGACCTTCAGAAGAGCCTAGACCATGCTTAGATGATAAAAAAATACTTACAAAATAATGAGCTGGGGTCATAACAAAATAAAACTCTGGCCTGCCAAGTGCCATAACTCCATGCTGAAAAACATGGCTCTGAATTATGTACTTGATGAATGACAGGGAAGGTAACACACCAACAATTTTCATTACAGGATCTGCAATGAATGCACAAATAAAAGCAATTAAAGCATTATAAATATCAATAGGAGCAATAAAATGTTATCAAAATGTGCATACTGTGAAACAGTTTCACATTGTTTAGATGCATTTATGCTACAGACTGGATCACTGACAAAATGTCAACTACCAATACATTAATTCTGACAAGTACCACAACTTGAACCCTTGAAAGCAATACTGCAGTAACCAATCGGTGGCACTACGCTGGTAAGCACATATCTCATGAGACCTTCCTACTAGTTGTGCAATCAGCTGGCTGCTCCTATTGGGAGGCAAATTATTATACTAATATTATATTGTTGCCTGTGGTTCTGTATGGGTGTGAAACTTGGTGTCTGACATTAAGGGAGGAACATAGACTGAGGGTAGACTTGAAAGGATTCTGACGATGGTGTATACACTACTTCTTTTGGTTTATTTTGGACTTCACCCATCGTCTGGTATGCGAAAGACAAAAAACCACGACGTTTCGGAGACTGGATCTGTCTCCGTCTTCAGGTGGATAGGGAAGGATAAACCTACTCAGTTGGGCCCCTTAGAAAGAGCTAGTCTCAATCACTGGATTAACCCCTGTATGTAGAAAAACAACCTATGAACAACCGACAACCGGTTCCATCAGTGGGAGAAAAGGATTTTATCCAGTGATTGAGACTAGCTCTTTCTAAGGGGCCCAACTGAGTAGGTTTATCCTTCCCTATCCACCTGAAGACGGAGACAGATCCAGTCTCCGAAACGTCGTGGTTTTTTGTCTTTCGCATACCAGACGATGGGTGAAGTCCAAAATAAACCAAAAGAAATAGACTGAGGGTGCTTGAGAACAGGGTGTTGAGGAGAATATTTGAACCAAAGAGAGATGAAGTGACAGGAGGTTCGAGAAAACTGCATAATTAGGAGCTTCATAACTTGTACTCTTCTCCAAGTATAATTAGAATGATCAAGTCAAGGAGGATGAGGTGGGCAAGGCATGTAGCATGAATGAGGGAGACAACAAATGCATACAGGATATTGGTAGGAAAGCCAGAAGGAAGGAGACCACTGGGAAGACCAAGGAGTAAGTGGGTGGACAATATTAAAATGGATCTTAGAGACAGGATGGGATGGTATTGATTGGATTGATCTGGTTCAGGATAGGGACCAGTGGAGGGTTCTTGTGAACATAGTAAGGAACCTTCGGGTTCCATAAAATGCTGGGAAATTCTTGAGTAACTGCAGAATTGGTGGCTCCTCCAGAAGGGCTCAGCTCCATGAGAAAGTAAATATTATATTGTAGCATTCTGCTGCACTTCATTTAGTATCGGATGGTTTCATAGTCTCACGTGCAGCACATCTTTGTATAAATCTTACTAAAAGTTATACTTATTTTAAACTTGTTAAAAGTTAAAATCTGTATGTGTAAAACTTTTAGTAAGATGTGCTTCACATGAGACTGTGGAACTATTTGATACTAAATAATTATACATTTGAGGGCCTCAGTTAATTCAATTTTATTAATAGTATACACACAAATATTTTTGCATATAAGGAAACTGTTACATGTCCATTATCTATGCCTTTTTTTCAAGCACTGTCTACATTTTATATGAGTCAATGAATGGAAAGTATTCAATTTCTTCTTTCTTTCCACAATCTTTCCTTTTTGATTTCTTGCCAGCTCTTTCCGTCCTTCTTGATGTCTTCTAGTACCTCACTGAACAATCTTGTTCTGGGTTATCTAATATATATTTCTCCTTTAAATTTTAATTCTAATTCTCCCCTCAGCATCCTTGTTCTGTTTTTTTTTAATGGCCAAACCACCGTACAAGTAATTGCTTCTCTTCTAACACTATTAAATTCGGAACACCAATTTCATCTCTAAAAATGCCATTTTTAATTCTTCCCCTTCTTCTTCATCCCTCACTAAGTCTAAAAAATTTCATATCCATTGCAGAAATTTTGCTTCAGTTTCTCTTGGTAAGGGTCCATGCTTTGGAACTTTAATTAGTATAGATTTAAGACATATTTATAAATTGTAGTCATGATTTTTTTGGGATCTCTCTGTTCCATAACACTCATCATTATTATATAGAATTCCAATTATTTTGTATTCTTCTATTGATCTTTCCATTGATTTACCTTTCTGGGTTTATTTTGCTTCACAAATAAACATATTTGCCCACCATTTTAATCAAGGCATCATCAACTTTTATTATGATAATTGTGCCTAGGTTCCCTGAAAATCTCATAGCTACAATCTTGTACATATTCATTTTATGTCCACAGTCCCATACAGCCAGCCACTTCTCAGTTTATGCAGTTATGTTTTTGAAAATGGGAAGGCAAATCCAACAGTTTTCCCATAAGAAATAAAGGGAAATGTAGCTGTTAGAGAAAACACTGTCTCAGTACTCATTTGAACAACTTTTCCTTCATTGTTTTCCATTTTAAACTGTGCTTGTAGCATTTTTCTCATACGTTACCAATAACAATAAATACATCAAAAAGCCTACCTCAAATAATAAAATTCTTCTGCTGGTGGTAATGGAGCAGTGGGGGTTACTAGCAAAGGGGTCAATCTGGGTCCGATGACCCAGTGGGTGATGACAATGAGAAGCAAGAGGTGAAGATGCCTCCTCAATTAATGGCATCTCTTTGGCTTTCCACGTGTCTCAGCTAATGGATTAAGGTTCAAGTGGTGTAATGCTTTCTTTTACCTTTCAAATCACACAATTCTGAAGAAAAGGTGAAACTCAAAAAATGTTCTTCATATGTCAACCACATAATTAAAAAAAATGTGTAAATAAAATTGGACACATGTTTATATGAACTGTTTTGATCACAAAGACCTAGGAAATCATCTCCTGCAGTTATGCCCTAAAGTCGTGAAACATCCTGTATATAGACACATATGAGCAAGGCACAGACACATAATATCTTACATAAATAATCTTGCATAATATTGCATCACATTACCCACCATCCTTCCACTCTGATTTGGGTACTCCACGAAAGAGGCTGCGGACCCGTGAACCACCATCCTGATTATCTTGGAAAGCCAGTTTTGGCAATGTAAACAAGTCCTTATTTACAATTTCAATTTTTTCTGTGAATTCAGTTTTCAAATCCTGTAATAAAAGAACACATTCGAGTATATAAGCAATTACAAGAGTTTTGTTTCTGGGTTAGAGAATTCCAAAATCCTCTTAAACCTTTCAAAAGACAGCATTTAAACCTTTGGCATACTACCTGATGGCCTGGATTCCTAGATACCTTTAAATATCAGAAATGCAGTGTTTCAGAAAATATGTTTATTTATTGCATTATTATTAAAAATTAATTTATCTGCAGTCACAGTTTTGAAACAGTCAGTCATACACACATTTAGGTTACAACTCTTTCATAATATTATTCATTATTTCTCTTCAATGTGATTTTATACTTAACTCTGAAAAGAACCACATACTATTGATGATAACTGAAAGTTGTGACAAATAACATGCATATTTATGCACACTTTTTCAAATGTAACACAACACACGACCCCCAAACGACCCTTGACTGACTACTGAACAGCTGCCTTCAGCTTCTTATGGCAGAACAGTGAGATGACAAATTTCTTCACATTTTGCAGTTTTTCCACTTTTCAAACAATGACACTGATCATGCAGATTGGTTTGTGGGAACATCCCACATTATCACGCATTTCTGCAGCGCTCGCTCTTCACATCGCTTTTCGCCATCACGCGCGCTAACCAACCACATTGCTTCAAACGTTCATATTTATACTGGGATCGCTCCTGGCCCGCATCTACGTCATAACGCGCGCTGGCCAATCAATTCTTCCTCCTCACTTTCGAGTTTGGCTCCGCCCCACCGACCGGCGTATAAAAGGGAGCGACTCCAGAACCGAGTTATGCAGTTCCATTCAGTTCAAATCATTTCATCGTCAGCCTACGAGCTAGCCGCATCAAGCAACTTCAGCCAGCAGGCTTCGTCGCCAGCGCTCGGTCCTCGGAGGCATCGGCAGGCTGCGCCGGGCACGGCTGCCTCGGCCCTCCAGCGCTCTCACACCCGACTCACTGGGGCACAGCGCCTGGACTCGCCGGTGGTCGTGTTACGGTCCGACCCACTGGGCCTTTGGCGTAGCCACTGCCTCATGGCTCCTACAACCGCGCTCGACTAGCCTTTCACCACCGGCAGCAACCTCCAACTCACGCTGCCGCACGGCAACCAAGCAACCTCCAGCCACGGCCTAGCCTTTCCACTAGCCTTTCACCGCAGCAAGCCTTTCTCCTTACCGGCGCGCGCCGCGCTACCTCACCGGTCAATCATCTCAGCAACCACGGTCCTTTTCAGGGCCAACAAATTGTTCCGAAGAAGTGGGTTGTCATAGGAGTAATGACAAAGACTACACACTCACGTTAAAGAGTGCCCCACAGGTTCTTGCCAGAACTTCTTGTTCACCATGCAAACTCCTGCACTAAAAGCACTACATATCAATAGGTCCCAAAGCAAAGTCACTTCACACTTTATGAGAAACATTTAGTAATGTAACTTTGTGTGATACAAGATCTGAGGTTCCCACAGTGGTAGGTATAACGAGCTGCACACTTGCTGCCTATTTCATGCTGGTTTCTTGCTTAGCTTCAATCCTAACGATGACAGTGGCATGTTCCTCTGAGACAGATGTTGACTTTCAATGGTGTTATATCCCAGAAGACAGAACTCTTGTGTGATATAGTTTGAAAAATGAATAAACAAAGAAACCCATGTCACAATCTTCACAGCAGTAAACTGATCTAGAGATTTTACCCTTATCATAACACAAGACATTTTCATGACTGACCCTTGGCAGGCCAGTGGTGTGAATGTTTGAAATCAAGTCAATTCATGATATGCTTGTTATTATGACCAGCCACAACTTGGTGCTGAAGGACTTGGGTTGATATCCTGTGGGGCATGAATCAGACCTCCAACAAGCTGTTCCTGAAACACTTTACAGCCAAATTTGACTTTGCTTGAGATATAATTATAAAGATCTTCAGGGCAGTTAATATAAGTGGAAAAAGACATTATTCAACCATTTATGTTTTCTGGGATATACTGTAGCTAACTATTATCATACAATTCACACTCACAAAATGCATGTTCTTATTATAACTTTCATTACAGAATTCTAATGCATTTCCTTTTTCATCCACACATGNTTTTTTTTTTTGGGGGGGGGGGGGTTGTTAAAAGGTATTAGTAACTCCTCTACCATGGACAACACATCACACATTACTCAGATGCTTAACCCTTAGGCGAAGAACTGCATTTAAAGTGAACCTTACTGGGTGGACGGAGGATATTTAAATTTTCTTACCAGAAATGCACAACTTTTATAAATTCACTGTAAAAGCAAAGAAAATTGGAATTTCAAAGCGATAAATTATCGTCATATTCAGAAAAGAAAGTAGTTTTAGATTTTATAAACAGCACGGCGATATTTCAACGTTTTTGTCCGAAGATCAGTTATTTTTTTAAAAACGGCGTAAAAATTTAGAAATACAGAATTTAAAACCGGAAAAGAACACTGTGCTCTGTATAGAACATAACTTCAATCAAAATAATCAAAATCAATCTCAATCAAAGGCTTTATTTAGGTCACAAAAAATGCCTCCAACTGGTATTTTATTATTCAAGGCCTTTAACATTTCACTAATTAAATTATATGAAGCGAGTTCTGTGGATGAATCACATCTGAAACCATATTGATGATTGGATAATATATTGTTATCCTTTATGTGCTGGAGCAATCTTACAAATATAACCTTTTCAATAACTTTTGAAAAGGATGTAAGTAACGATATAGGTCTATAATTCAACATATTCGTTTTATCACCATTTATACATAATGGTATTATTTCAGAGTATTTCAAACGATTGGGGAAAACACCCGTTGAAAGTATTCTGTTACAGATATAAGTTAAAGGAGAAATAACAGCAGGTGCGCTAGTTTTTAGAATACTGACCGAAATTTCGTCATACCCTTTAGAATTTTGGGGTTTTAATGACTTAATTATGTTTTCAATTTCTTTAGCAGATGTAGGTTTAAGTTTAATTTCAGGGAAAGGAGTCGGAAAAGCCTGAGATATATAACTCCAATGTTTATCAATATCAAACTCTATAAAATGATCACTCTTAGCATTATTGCTGTTAATTTTATCTACTATAGTCAGAAAGTAGTTATTTAAAGAATCAGCAATTAATTGCTGACTATCAGTTAGCTTTCCTTCAACATTGTAGACGTATTTGGTCCAATCCTTGTGGGAAATGTAATAATACTTTTCAAATTGTAAGAACTTAAAATATCTTCTAGTTTAACTTTCCTAAGGCAATTTTCCATATAATTCACATTTATGTCACCACAAATTATGACTTTTGCCTTCTTTTTGTACAATTTATGTAAGATTGATTCTAATTTTCCCAAAAATATTTCATAATTACTGTAGGGCAATCTATATACAGTTAAAATATATATTTTAAAACTATTAGTATTTACAAAAACAGCACAGGCCTCAATATTCTTATCACTACAATAGTTATCAATATTAACAGTTTCAGTTTTTAAACTATTATGCACATATATACATAATCCACCTTTCTTAAAGTGCTTTCTGCTGTAATATGCTCCAAGGGTATAACTGTCCAGACTGAGGTGAACTATCTCATCACTTTCAAGATGGTGCTCCGTGAAACAGAGTACATGCGGTGTTTGCTCTTTCAAGTGACATAATATCTCAGTGCATTTGTTTCTTAAACCCCGCATATTTTGGTGGAAAATTTTTATGACATTATTTTTATTGGACTCTCCTTTATATTTAATTAGATTAAGACTTACATTAGATTTAGACTTATTATTATTATTATTATTATTATTAGAGCATATTTTAGTCCTACTATCTAAGGAATCTGAGTAGGCATTTAAATGTTCCATAAAAAATAATTATTTCTAGTTATTGGTAATTTCCTATTGCGATTAACACTGCGCTGAGTTGAAGTCAGTGTCGAAGAGGACTTGCCAATTCATGGAACGACCAATTGAGTTTACCTTATCGTACCATTCCAGGATTACAGGCTTAACCTTAACTCTTTCCAACAATAAAAATATCTGGGAGACTAACTGATTAGAAAATATTTCCTTGCCTATTGTATTTAAATGTGAGCCGTATTTGGTGTATAACAATCTATTGTTGATTGGTTCACTCATAAATACATGACTAAAGATTTTGGTCAATTTACTCAACTTATTGTTAAAGAGATTGATTGTGTCATTTAACTGTGAGCTGTGAACTAAAACAAACTAACATCAATGTCATAAATGACAAACTAAAATATTGCACTGAAACATGATTAAAGTTACACTATATGAAGCTCCTAGACATCAGGTTTGCATAAGAAATTCAAAGCTACAGTCAGAACAAATAACACATGCATATATTCTGTATAAAGTGGATCTGGTCTGATGCACCAAAATGGAGGACTCCTGATCATGTTGCATGTGTAAAGTTCAGTTTCCTTTGTTCACTGTTTTGATAGTTACACAATGCAATAAAAACAAAGATTCTAGATAGCAGGGTCTTGTGAACACCAGTAATGAACCTTCAGGTCTCATAAAAAGCAGTGAATGTCTTGACTACTATGGTAACTATTAAGTTTTTAAGCATTCTGGTCTATAAGTTACTTATATTTTTACCTTCAATTGTTGAGAAAATGCTAATGAAGATTCAGAGAGCCACAGTCTTTGAACACCTGCAGCAAGCAGTTCCCTAGATATAAATCCAAGGCCTGGATTTACTTCAAACACTGGAGCTCCTCCCTTCACAACATCCAGTGCAATCACATCAACTAGTTTTTCTGAAATGAAATACACTAGAAGTTATAACATCCTGTCTGAGTAAGAACAAACTGGAATTTTTATTAGCTCATTTCATACATCATAGGAAAACTTAGGGCTGCAGTATCACAAAGTATATTATTTACAAACACATGTACTGACTTTTGAACAATACTTAAAATTCAGAGATATGTACAGATGGTCATAATATTATAAAATTGTTCTGCAAAATGTTTAATGTAAAGAAAATTAAGTAATTCAAATTAAACCGAAACAAACGTAATATAGATCACAGATGTTCTTCATTCTATGCTAGTATCACGGGTTAACAATGAAACATGAGCAGCTGTCCTGATGTAGGACGTAGGAGAGGGGATAAGAGAGCAGCAAACAGCTCATAACCACATCTTAAACTCAAGTCTGGGGGGTGATCTATTAGCAGGTATGGTATTAGTGCATCACAATATTATAATGGAAGTGGTACTCTTAAGTCTTAAAGAGTTGTAGCTGGATTGTTAACAATTATAGGCATCTGTGCTGTGATGTAATTTGTTCAGATATGAGGTCACATCCTGAAAGTTCATCTTAACTGCTGTGAAAACTTCAAATTTCATGAAGCACAGACAGTTGACACCCTTGATGGTGACTCCAAATACAACCAGTGTCTAAGAACTGGTATAACTCTAGAGAAATCTCACATAACACCCTGTAAAACAGCAGAATAAACCTGAGATATTTGGAACCCCTAACCCTTTAGTAACATTTGCACCTACACTTACTGGCAACATCTCGATCTACAGTATACAGAGCATCTGGATTACTTCTTTTGCGTTTCAGAAGCTTCTGGGGTAAACAATACAAAACGGACTTGAGATAATCTTTAGAATTCAAGTACTCCAGAACATCTTTCGAAAACTTCTCCTTAGAACCCTCTAATTTATGATTCACACTTGATGTACTTTTCTTCGTGCCAGAATACGCATCTCTTGCGACTGCAGTCTGCCTAATATCAGTCTGTATACCCACTTTAGTAGCGGAAGTCCTGTTTGGTACAATCGCCTCATGCATTACAGAACTGATTCTAATGTTAACACTTAAGGGTACTTCTAAATATTGAAATAAAACTTTCGTTACGCAATAAGTGTTACGCATGCTGGACGAAACTTTTCTAAATATTTTTATACACATTCCTTTAAAATGATTACGATACTGAAAAAATAAGTACGTGTCTTCCACGTTTCACACTGTTCAAATTCAGAACTCACAACTGTATTCAATTATTACTCGTCACACAAACTTCCGCTGTTCACGTGGTTTTCTCTGTCATCCTCGTTTACTAATAATGAGCATTGCTTACTGACAAGAAGTGCTTTTCGATAAGTCAAAAATGTCTATGTTGTAAATCTTCGCTGCTGATAGAATGCGCGTATATCATAAATTTCTTCCATGATACTTGTGGTTTTGTCTCTATTGTTTTTATTCTATTGGTATGCTCTTATATAACTCTGTTTTATCGTTTTAATGTTTCACGTTTCAGCTCGTGCTTTAAAAAATTGAGTTCGTAATATTGTTCCCAAATACATCAACTCCATCACAGTGACGATCTTGTGCACTATCATTAAGAACGCGATACGGTTATGCCTCTGTGAAGGTCCAACCGGAAGAGGTAGAAGGCAGTGGGGACATAAATAGTGGGATTTCAAAGTTTGAGTAGTGTAGCACTTAATTTTAAAACGTTTATTTTTTCTTTCGAGAATTAACGAGTGTCATTATTATTTGTGCGATATTTATATTGTTGGTAGTATTTTTGTGTGTTAATATGAACACAAATGTGTTGAAAAAAGACACGAGAGAAGGTAAGATTTGAGGCTTTCACGGCGGTGATTACGAAGAAAGCAGTCTTCTGGGATTTGGCACCGTGTATATGTGGTGTTAACCGACGTTTCGGAGGAACCTATCGCCTCCATCTTCAGGGTAGAAGGAAAATATAAGAAATCCGCAAGCGAAGAGACCGTGAGAACCTGTAAAAGCCCTGGACCAGTGATTGAGGCTAGCTCTTTCTAACGGGCCCAACTGAGTAGGTTTATCCTTCCCTACCCACCTGAATACGTGGACAGATCCAGTCTCCGAAACGTCGTGGTCTTTTGTCTTTTACATACCAAACATACATACATAGATACATAATTTCACAGATCCATTGTCTGGAAACCGGACAGGATATTGAATTCGTCAGCAAAATGACATTGCAAAATGCAATCTAGTCCCAACAGTTAAAATATTCAAGAATTATAAAATGAAAAATACAATAATAAATAAAAGGCAGTTATATAACAAATCTAGATAATACATAATCTTGGAAAGACAACAATAATGTATTATGCTTGCCTGTATGCCATGTATTCATCTACCGAATAAAATGCATTTAAAATAAGATACTCTTTTAGCCTTTGTTTCAAAGTATTAATATTGTCTTTCAAGGAATATATATTGTACGGCAAGTTATTAAATATTCTAATGGATGAAAAATGCACACTCTTTTGAATGGAAGATAATCTCACAAAGGAAACATGTAGTTTATTTTGCCACCTAGTACTTAATTTGTGTATGCCATTATTCACCTGATACATATCAGGATTTTTGAGTACAAACAAGACTATGGAATATATATAGAAACAGGGGACAGTGAGAATGCCCGTTGTCTTAAAGCCTTCCCTACATGAACTCCTTGGCCCTAATCTTAACAAAACTCTTAATGCTCTTTTTTGTACAGTAAATATACTTTTCATTGATGAAGAAGAGCCCCAAAAAATGA